>NC_140987.1:106272862-106583217 GCF_052327205.1 Somniosus microcephalus | reverse complement strand
GGGAGACTGGGGTGGGGGGTGAGGGGGGGGAGGAGCTTACCACAAGCCGTGGGACAATTACCTAGCTCGGGCATGGCTGATGAAAGGGCCAGGCTTTTTGAGGCCTTACAAAAATGGGGAAAGGTAGGAAAAAGAATCAGAGAAAATATTTACAAATGAATTAACTTTTTTTTAAAACAATTTAATAAAAGCAATTTTTTTTTGCTGGAAATGTAGATTTGAAAAGAAACACGCAGAAAGTGGGAAAAAGAAATGAACAGTTTGGAATCAAGATGGCGGCCATGCACCTCGGTTCAGAAGGATAAGGCCCGCCCACACACACATTGGTCAACCGTCATGTCACTGAAGCTTAGGATTGGTCAATTGTCCTGTCACTCGACTCTAGGAGGGCCCGCCCGCACGCGCGACGAACCCGCCCCTGCGACGCAGCGATTGGTCGACCATCAGGTCGCTCGACCATACGATTGGTCGACCTCGACGTCACTCGATGCTAATGAGCGGATAATGAGCGGAATTTTGAATAATGAGCGGATAATGAGCGAATTTTGAACGTTTTTTGGATACTGCGGGCGCAATTTTTGTCTCACCAAAACATAAATACGCTTATGACCATTCCGGAATCGTAAGCTTTCTTTTGATGTAACGCACGTGTAGTACGCTCTATAACTTTAGAGTGTATAGCCGGACAGACAGACAGACGGAAGGACAGACAGACAGAAGTACCGCTTTATATATATAGATAGATAGAAGATAGATAGATAGATAGATATATAGATGCACATGGGGCCCTGGGAGATGGGTTGAAGGCCAAAAGTGGCCACAGCAAGTTACGTTTATTTTTGAAGGTTTCCTTGTGAGCCAGGAGAAACCGGAATGCCCAGTCTTTCTCCAGTACCCCCCAACGATCACTCCCTGATTCTCCCACCCCACCCCGGTCCAGTTATCTTAGTCCATGGCGATGGGTTCCTGCCGCACAAATTCCTGCTCAGGTCCACAAGGCAATTAGTAATTCCCGCTGGGTTCAGATTGTAGTTCGATCTAACTTCTGGAAATGATGTCCGAGAGCTAAAATCTCTCCAGACCTCAGGCAGCATGCAAGCCTGCTGCTTGCTTCGGATCCACCCCCACACACCGACCTCACCTCCTGGTAAAATTGCCCACTATTCCTATATAAGTGTAGCCTGGCGAAATGGAGCAGCACAGGACACGAACTTTCGTTTTTGGGGTTTTTTATTCTGTATTAATAACTTGGGTCTAGGTTTAGGATGAAATTGTAAATACATAAAACACAGTCGACAAAATACGGCAGTGGCTTGCCCAACTCTCCTCAGAGCACACCCCCCACGCTGCATCTAGAAAATGGAGGCTGTAAAGAAAGGGGAGGTTCCTTTGGCATCACATGGCCCTTCCCATAAACCTTTTCTCCTTTTTTCAAATTCTAAAGGGGAAAATGAACCGCGCCATCTAGTGGACTTAAATATTCACTGCATTTTCCCACTTGGCTACATTCTCCCCTGCTTTAAAGTCAACGTCCTCGGTGACTTAGCACCCGTTTTTCACTTCTTTTACAGCTTCTCGAAAAAATGCAGTACCCAGACTCGATAAAACATGAGAGAACACCTCAGGACTGAGTGAGACTGCATTACAGGCTGACTGAGGCAAATGGTATGGGTTAGGGTTTACCCCAGCATTGGCTCTTTTAGTTCTGCGAGGAGCCGGAATGGGTACCTCAACCTCAGTCCCACACTCAGAAGGATCTGAATGCTCTGGCTCAGAAACAGCCTCTGATTCCTGTACATCTTGGGCGTTACCAACAGGATCATTGTTTACTTTTTCCTCCTGAGTTAACTCTGGATAGGTGACTTCCTCTACCACAACAAACTCAGTATCAGAGGGCTCTGGCAACGATTCTGTCAAAAAAGTGACAGGGGTACGGTGACAGGGGACTTGGTTCTCGTCCGCCCTAGGCTCAGGGACAGGGGTAACACATGGCCTAAGATTAACTCTATGGACCCTTTTTAAAGGACCGCCTCTACAGGCTCAACTGCATGTGTAGTACCCTGTACCTCCACCACTCTGTACACAGTAGGACCCCAAGCATCCTGAATTTTGTTCCTACCCAAAGGCCTGTGTCGTAAGTATACCAACTGACCCACCTCAATGGTTGGACAGTACACTTTGTCTTTGTTAAGTTCAATTCTTTGAGCTGATTTCTTTTCAGTGTACTCTCTTGCCCTTGCATGTGCCTCCTTCAAACGCTCTTGGTGGACAACCAACCACTCATGTTTCTTGTCTAACACTTGCTCCTGACCTAATAAAGCATCTACAGGAAGGTGTGGATGAACCCCGAAAAGCAGATAGTACGGTGAGTAGCCAGTCGTAGCATGGGGTGTTACATTGTAGGCATACACCAACTCAGATAAGTGCTCAGGCCAGCGGCGCTTCTTTTCTGGAGGCAGTGTACGCAAAAGATCATGTAAAGATCTGTTGAATCTCTCACATTGAGCATTTCCTTCTGGGTGGTGTGGGGTAGTGCGGGTTTTCTTTACACCATAAAGCTTACACAGCTCGGCAATGATTTCACTCTCAAAATTTCGACCTCTGTCTGAATGCAATCTTTCTGGGACCCCATACTTCATGAACCACTCTTTGAGAAGGACTTTTGCCGTGGTATCAGCCTTTTGGTCCCGAGTAGGGAAGGCTTGTGTGAATTTAGTGAAAACATCGGTCACCACTAACACATTCTCACGACCATCGGAGGCCGGTTCCAGCATGGTGAAATCTACAGCAACTACTTCAAGGGGCCGGGAGGCTAGAAATGATTTCATAGGGGCATGTATCTTGGGGTGGGGCATTTTTGTCAAAACACACCTCTCGCATTTCTTGACCCACTGTTCCACATCCCCATACATCCCAACCCAAAAACATCTCTGTCTCAAAAGGTTCTGTGTGCGCTCTATTCCCTGATGGCCCATACGATCATGCACACCTTCAAGCACGACTTCTTTCAAACAAGAGGGCAGTAGTAGCTGGTGACACTCACCAACATGGACATCCTCGATTACACGGTACAACAAACCATCTTGCTCACAAATACGGGGCCACTGCTTTAACGTGGATAATACTAGCTTGGATAACTGCGACCTCTCCTTGTAAGTTGGCCTCCGCTGCTCACCCCAAAACTTCCTAAACACGCTGAGGGTGGGGTCTGTGTCTTGAAACTTACGTAGTTCCTCTTTAGAGTAACCGGGAAGTGTTGGTGTGTTACCCTGCAACTCACTACGCTCAGTACTTTCTTCTGCGTCCGAAACACGGATCTGTCTGACTTTACAGCACTTGACTCCTGCTGTCCCTAAGTCTGGTCCTAGAGCTGTTCCCTTGTGAGTGACATTACATATGGCCACACAACCATCATAGTCTGCATCCCCACTGTCTGACTCGGGCTCCCCTGCTAACGGCTGCCTAGAGAGGGCATCTGCTGCTGCATTACAGCGGCCTGGGCGGGTACTTGACGTCAAAGTCAAAAACAGCTAACTGAGCCACCCATCTTTGCTCAACAGCACCTAACTTAGCTGTAGAAAGGTGACACAGGGGGTTGTTATCTGTTATGACAGTGAACTTGGAACCTAGAAGGTAACCTCGAAATTTCTCTGAAACAGCCCATTTGAGGGCGAGGAGCTCTAGTTTCATACTGCTGTAGTTTCTGTCATTTCTTTCAGCATTACGGAGCCTCCTACTGGCATATGCTATCACTCTCTTCCTATCTCCCTGCTGCTGGTGGAGGATGGCACCTAATCCTAGGTTACTGGCATCCGTCTCTACAATAAAAGGCTGAGTGAAATCTGCGTAACCTAACACTGGAGCACTGATCAGCTTTTCTTTCAGCTGTTCGAAAGCAGCTTGGCACGCAGCTGTCCATGAACCTTCAAACAACCGTTTTGCTTTTGCTGGGCTGTCTTCCCTAAGGCATGCATTGACTACGTCATGGAGAGGGCCAGCTCGTTTAGAAAAATCCTCAATGAACCTCCTGTAATAACTACAGAAACCAAGAAATGACCTCAGATCTTTGACTGTACTGGGGACCGGCCACTTCTTTACGGCGGCAATTTTCTCTGGATCTGTCCCTATACCCTCCCCTGAAATTTGATGCCCAAGGAACCTGACTTCCTGCTGCAGGAAGTGACACTTTTCAAGCTTTACTTTCAACCCTGTCTCTTTCAGTCGTCTTAGAGCTGTCTCAAGCCTCTCTAAATGGTCCGGGAAGGTCTGAGAGAACACAAGGATGTCATCTAAATACACTAATAGGATGTGGAACACTAAGTCTCTCATAGTCGCTTGCATAAGTCGTTGAAAAGTCGCAGGTCCATTACAGACACCAAAAGGCATTCTGAGGTACTCAAAAAGGCCAAAAGGAGTTGTAAAAGCAGTCTTAGGCCTGTCACTTTCACGAACAGCAACCTGGTGGTACCCACTTGCAAGATCAATGGTCGAGAAGAACTTTGCACCATGAAGGGCATCAAAACTCTCGTCAATGCGGGGCAAAGGAAATGCGTCACGTCTGGTTTTTGAGTTTAGTTTCCTAAAGTCAACACATAGTCGTATGTCTCCATCAGTCTTACGAACTACCACTATGGGTGAAGCGTATGAACTATTGCTCTCCTGGATGACACGCTTTCTTAAAAGCTTAGTGATGTGGTCCCTCACCTCTTTGTACAGTGTAGGTGGGATACGACGGTATGGCTCTGTAACTGGTGCGTCATCTACCAAGTTAATCTCATGCTCAACTTTATCAGTGTAGCCTAGGTCCTCATCCTTAAAAGCAAATACTTCCGAATACCTGGCTAAAAGTGCACCTAACTCTGCTTGTTGGCCCTGTGTGCCACCTATGCGTAGTTTGTCCAAAAGCAACTGAATGTCTTGGTCTGTCATCTGTCCTTCTTTTCTGCCAACAGTTACTTCCTCTGTGTCAGCGGAGATGCGTTGAAATCGCACCTCACAGGAGTCCTTGTCTACACACTCTGCCTGAGTTGGAATACCAAGCCTGGTCCTGGGGCTTAACCACACATCCTCCTCAGAGAAATTTACCACCTGCACTGGAAATAAATGTCCCTTTGATTCAACTAGAGTGGGGACAACTACCAGGCCACCTGGCAATGGTGTGTTACCTGGCTCCAACAGCATTTTAGTGCTGCCACCTGACTGAGTTTTAAGTCCCTTTACATAGACTGTAGCTATGGAAGACGCAGGCACATGTACAGCACCCCTACCAGCTACACGGACAGAAGATGACTTTGGAGTGATGTTACACTGTTGTACTTGCTGAAATGCTTCCCTCCAATCTGAATCCAACTTTCCCCCTAGAGTAGTGTCAAACTCAGCATGAACTAATTGTCTGCATCGGCTGATGATGTTCATACCAATAAGACCTGGTGCTGCAGGCTGTGACTGCTGATGCTCTTTGACTACCAGGAAACCACATTCGGGTAAGGTTATGCCCATAGTTTCAACGTCTAACTCAAGGTAGCCCAAGTAGGGAATGTCCAACCCGTTGGCGGCAGTGATCTTAAGCCACCCGGTTGTAGGCAGCATATCCTCATCCCTCCCAAGTAAGTGCTCTCTGAAAAAAACTTCAGTAATAGTGCTGACTTGGCTCCCGGTATCCAGTAAACAGTTAGCAGTAACCCCCCCAATCTTGAGATCTACTACTGGACATTTACCTACTGCACGGTCAAGAAATCTGTCACGAATACCAGTACTGTTCTGAGAGCCTGCAGGTTTTCCTCGCATTGCCCGGCTCATGGCAATCGAGGGAGTTAGTTTTCCTGCACCCCAGCCAGCAGTGGTGGATGTGTTTGCTACCTTGTGCTTCTGAGGACACTGTTTGGCAATGTGCCCCGCCCCGTTACACTTAAAGCAAATAGGCTGACCTTCATCAGTGAACTTTGGCTTGGCTCTAGGTTTCCCAACCTTGTCATTACCCATGTTTTCCTTCTGTAGAGCAAGACCCCGTACTGCCTCTGTTAGTTCCCCGATAGCTTTACCCTGTTCCGCCACCACTTTAAGAACATCCTGTAAAGTGACAGCCTGGCTGCCTGGTACCCCAATGGCAGAACACTGAAGATCCCTCCCCGTACTGTCACACACTACATTCTTGCTCTTTGCAACTTTAGTGCTACAGGGCTGGTCTTCTAAGGACCATAAGACAGCTTCCTCACGTACATCGAACAGGGTAGACTGGGGGTTGTCTCGTACAAACTTGCGCAACTCTCTCCGGAGTGAGGGATCTCTAACACCATCAACAAATCTGTTTCTGACAACCCGTTTTGTGTCCGGCACAGCATCAGGTGATTGCTTTACCAAAGTTCTAATAATCTGAGAGAGTGCATGTGAGTATTCTCGGAAATCTTCACCCTCTTCTTGCTTGCGTCCATAGAAAGTTTCTAACAGCTGGGACTCACTGCGTTTTTCGGTGAAAGCCCCCCTTAGGTAACTGAACAGGTCACTGGGCTGCTTAGACTCTCCACCCAACCGTAACCTAATTTCCTGTAGGGCTGCCCCCCTCAACAAAGATCGAATGAAATCTACCTGCTCTGCAGGAGTCTGATCTCTAGCTCGTAGTACACTTTCAACCTCTTCAATGAACTCATCAACTGAACGACTATCTTTGGATACCTCACCACTGAATGGTTGGATCTGACGCTCTCTGGGTACATACACATATGACTTGGTTGCCCCATTACCTAGAGTGGCAATAATTGCCATTGCTTGGTCATGGTTTTTTTTCAACTCTGAAATCTGTGCCTTGAGTTCATCTATCTGGTTGCCCTCACCCACACTAGAGGTATTGTCCTCACCATCCGAATTGTGAGCTCCACCCGCCTCCTCAGGAGGGTCTAACATTTTGACTCAGTTCACAAGTCCCTGACAGTCACTGAATGGGATGGCCGCTGCGACGATTCTTCTCCAATGGTGTCCCTCCTCGGTGCCTTGATGGGTCCTCTCCCAGATTGGTCCTGGCGCCCTCTGGATCCCGTCTGTCTGGTCTGGTCCTCCTTAGCAACCCCAGGCAGCACTCTCCGTCCGTCTCCAGGTCCACTTGGCACCACACCGCTCTTCCCCCACTGCCGTATTTTATGTAACTTTCCCAAACCTGAGAAACTCCAAGCTAACAGACCCCACTCCTGGTACCAAAATGTGTAGCCTGGCGAAATGGAGCAGCACAGGACACGAACTTTCGTTTTTGGGGTTTTTTATTCTGTATTAATAACTTGGGTCTAGGTTTAGGATGAAATTGTAAATACATAAAACACAGTCGACAAAATACGGCAGTGGCTTGCCCAACTCTCCTCAGAGCACACCCCCCACGCTGCATCTAGAAAATGGAGGCTGTAAAGAAAGGGGAGGTTCCTTTGGCATCACATGGCCCTTCCCATAAACCTTTTCTCCTTTTTTCAAATTCTAAAGGGGAAAATGAACCGCGCCATCTAGTGGACTTAAATATTCACTGCATTTTCCCACTTGGCTACATAAGTACACACCTTGGCACTCATGGAGTTCTGTCTCACTGCAGTGACCTGAAATACATTAGAAAATTGCTGATGATGCTGCCCACAGTCACTTGATAAATGGAAATTAATTTTTATATAGTTGATTTCCTGCAGCATTGCACACAGGGAGTCAAGGCCAAGGGCAGTATTCAGGTCAAGCAGGGTTAGAAGGTAGGAGGAGAACTAGTCCCAGGTAGCATTATGGTGTCATGGAGAAGGCATATGGCAGATAGAGAAGAGGGGAGGGGGAGAATCAGAATGCAGGATGAGGAATGGGGAGGTGGATGGTGAATGGGACAAGTGAAGCGGGGAAGAGAGGGAAAATAGGAGAGGAGGAGGTGGTAGGGGAGAAGGGGCAATGGGGGAATGGGGAAGGATAGAGCCAAAGATGATCTTCTCAGTGGGTGGAGGGGGTGCAATAGGCCGGGGTTCATTTTCTTCACAGTGAAGGGAGAGACAGGGGATGGGAAAGAGGAGGGGTAGAAGAGAGAGATAGCAGGTGAAGGAAAGGTGGAAGCAGTAGGTGAGGAAAGGGTGGGTGTAATGGGCCAAGGCCAATTTTCTTCTCAGTGGGAGTAGGAGAGCTGCATTGGGCTAGGGCCTATTTCCATCTGGGTGGAGGAGTGATTCTCTTCTCAGTGGGGGAGGGAAATGTTTGAGGGCAAAGGTTTCCAGCTCAGTATGGGGAGGGGAACATGCCCCAGTTTCTTCTCTGTGTAGATTGATTCCGGGTAGAGATTCTCCTCTCAGTGTGGGGTAAGGCCAGATTTGCGTCTGGATGGGGGAGCTGGAGGAGGTCCCAGTTGCCTCTCAGTGGGTGGAAAGGGGAATTTCTTCTCAGTGGTGAGGGTGCTGAATTATTTGTCTGCTGGAGGGCGGAGGTTCTTAAGTTTCTGTTTAGTTGGGGAGGATACTGAGAGGCAGTCCAAGTTTTCTCTGCCAGGGTCCAGGAGGGGACTGTGTTTCTTCTTATGGCGGTGGGGGCAATGCCTGTGCTTCTTCCCGTGGGGGAGGGGGCCAAACGTCTCCTCAGTGGGGGGGGGGGGGAGCATGGGTTTCAGAGATGACAGTTTCTGGGGGTAAGGATGATGAACAGATTCTGCTTACTGCTTGCCATGGGACAATCTGTTTACTTAATTCTTCTGTTCACATCTGGAGGGTTTGGGGGGGTATTTAAATGTACAATGTGCATCTGGCCGCTTTCCAAGTTCATTTGATGTCTCCGTTGTCAACAAGGTTGTCAGGTGAGCGGGTCTTTTTGGCAAATGTGAGTGATGGAAGAGTGAATGTTTTATGAAGGTCCCATCTAATTTTAGTAGGGCCAGTTTCAAAGATCAGGTTACAGTACGATGAGGTTCGTGTGGGGGCTATTTCAAAGTAAGTCTGCTACTAATGGCTCTTAGTCTTAATGGTTGCAGCTTTAGCTAAATAATTGTCTTTGGGAATATGTGGGGCTTTCATTTTTTGCCAGTTTGATATAATTTGAACTGATAAATGCATTTCAGAGGTCATTTGGGGAAAGCTTTGTGAAAATAATGAGGCTACATGGCACTTCTGAATGTTTAGAGGGAGAGGGAGAGTAAAGTAGCCTCTCACATAATGTTAAGGGGAGTTCCATTTTATTAATGACTCATATAATGTTATGTTCACAGTGATACAGGTGCAGTATCTTTAGAACCTTGAGGCTACTCACTGTTTTTAGACTACAATAATGAGTGAACTAAAGATGAGCAGCCATTGCAAAGCTTTTATGTTACAACAATCTTTTCATGCCACATATACAAATTTTGATATAATACCAGCTTCCGAGCAGGATACCTATGTCAGGCCTGCTTTTGGGCCTGGAAGAGGCATGTTCTCTGACTGCATGTCAGAAGCTGAAGGTCCGAGTCTGATCCCAAATTTGGCCTCAGAACTCATCAGCTTATTTCTGGCGAGCTGCGGAGGCCAATCGGGCACCCAGAGTAAGCTCGCTGGTTTGAAAAAGACCAATTTAGGGCTGCTGCCTAGTTGGCAGCATCCTTCATGTGGATCATGGGAAGGAGGAGGAGAATGGGAACAGACGAGCATGGGCTGGCAGCAGCCCACATTGGTTCTGTAGAGCTGGGAGGAGCACTCCAGCTCCACATAAAGGTAAGTTTAAAATAATATATTTATCTTAGTGGTGACAGACGCCAGTGGTCCCTTTAAGGACCACTGGTTAGGCGTCATTAGGACCCCAAACGGGCCAAATACCTGTTTTAGGTGGCCACTAGGGATGCCTGAATATCACCCGAACCAATATGGGGTCAGATGTAATTCAGGCACCCTTGGGGTGCAGGGCATAGCCGAACGAAATTGGACATTTTTGCCCCCATTTTGCACCAGAAAAATGGGTGCAAAGAGGTCCAATTTCTACCACTGTATTTCTTAGTTTAAAATAGGTTTTGAAAATGTCATATTGAAAATAGGGATTCCCATTCGTTCACAAGGCAACCTACTGGCAAGAGAGATACAAGATCTGCAGTAACCCTTTGAAGGAACGCAGCATCCTTAACATGCTAATATTTGCATTGGAGGCAGTTCAGAGAAGATTCACGCGGTTGATTCCTGAGTTGAAGGGGTTGACTTATGAAGAAAGGTTGAGCAGGTTGGGCCTATCTATACTCATTGGAGTTTAAAAGAATGAGAGGTGATCTTATTGAAACATAAAAGATACTGAGGTGGCTCGACAAGGTAGATGCAGAGAGGATGTTTCCCCTCATGGGGGAATCTAGAACTAGGGGTCATAGTTTCAGAATAAGGGGTCGCCCATTTAAAACTGAGATGAGGAGGAATTTCTTCTCTCAGAGGGTCGTAAATCTGTGGAATTCTCTACCCCAGAGAGCTGTGGAAGCCGGGTCATTGAATATATTTAAGGTGGAGATAGACAGATTTTTGAACAATAAGGGAGTGATGGGTTATGGGGAGCGGGCAGGGAAATGGAGCTGAGCCCAAGATCAGATCAGCCATGATCTCATTAAATGGCGGAGCAGGCTCAAGGGGCCAAATGGCCTACTCCTGCTCCTACGTCTTATGTTCTTATGTTCTTATGTTGATTGCAAGGCTGTTAAGTGTCAATGTCCCACTAGAATACTTCCTGATTACCATTCGAGTGATGCTTAATACTGCCTGGAGGAAATTTGGGTAGGGAGGATTGCACGCCTGTAATGGAGCCTGGTCAATTTTCTTTCCATAAATTTAAATGGTAGGAAAGTCAGGCGAACTTCCAAATGGGCGTCCTATCCTCTCCACCTGACTTTCCTCTCTGTGCTTTGGCCAGGTGACGTCCAGGTGGTAAAGATGAAAGTCTACTCATAATCCCTTACAAAGAACACTTTTAACTTTCCCACGGGAGTGCCCATCCAGTGAATGTAGGCCTCCTCAGACATAAAAGGAAGCTTTGGGAAAACCTCCTGAGCCTAGCCCAAAATTAGACTTAAAAGATCATTCTAGTTTCAGGGTCACATACGATTTGGGTCTTGGCATTTGAAACATATACTTTATTTGCTTCACAAAATTGTTGCAGTTGGAAAATCTTCCCGAGTGTCCCTTCAGAACTTAGTATAACATTATGCTAACAGATTTATGTTGAGCTAAACAGTACTATTAGGAAAATCATTAGCACTGCTTTATGAAGCATCATATCGTTGCAAAAGGGTTCATATAATGATTTTTTAGTAATGAAAATTATGCCATGTTTGTAAAAAGTCTTTAAATGCATTGCCCTAGGTCTCCACATGAATAAGATCTGTTCCAGTTGTGACTTATAGCGCTGGTGGTGTATGAGGTCTGAAATATTGGAATATACAGACGCAGTTAAGTTAATTGGATTTGTCCCCTAATAATTGGCTGTTTTGGTGTTTTTCCTTTACTAAGAATAACCAGTTATTGCTGTGTTAAGCCTAAATCAGAAATTGCAGTGTAAAGTAAGCACCACCAAAGTCTTTTTATAGTGTAGTTTGCAATATTCTACCTGACAGTAATCGGATGGTAAAATTTCCAGCTCCTTAATAGCTAAACTTTTACTGATTTTAATTATTATATTGTGGCAGAGCCACTGAGGGACTTTGAGCAACTATACATAATTCCCGTTAACAAGGTTTTACTCCAACCTAAGCCTGTACCAGTCTGTTAGTGATTTCTGTGTTTGTACATACTGTTTGCATGCACGGGGCGCGGTCCCTTTAAGACTGCGGCAAAGCGCTGGTAAACGCGATGACGTCATGCCGCTAATCACATGACCACCCAAGCACGGGAGAAACGTGATGACGTCATGACGCCATCCACGGGACTGCCCTGGCAGTCCTCGTGGAGCCTCCGACCAGCAAAGACCTGTTTTCGTGGTTCTCCTGTATCGATCTCGACAAACTGTTTAAACTCGTTAGTTCTGCATTAAAACTTGTTTGTTTGATCGCCTGAGTCGACCTCAGTTCTTAGATAGGAATTTGGCAATTCCTACATTGGTGACCCCGTCTTTTGCGAATGTTTTTCGCGAAAGGAACACTACATGGAGGCCAACGCCATTTTGTTGAAGCTACCGCAGTTCTGGGAGCAGCAGGCGACCTCGTGGTTCATCCAGGTCGAAGCCCAGTTTGCTCTGAGAGGCATAGTTGCAGATCAAACTAAATACCTCTACGTGGTCTTGGCACTCGAAAGCTCCACCGCCTCGTTGATCATCAGCCTCCTCGGGAACCCTCCAACGGAGGGCAAGTATGATACCATCAAGGCGCGGTTGCTGCAAGTATTCGGGCTCACTAAATCAGAGCGCGCATGTCGATTGCTCACCATGCCCGGGCTGGGGGATTCCAAGCCTTCGGAATTGATGAGCCAAATGCTCACACTCCTGGGCTCCTTTTCCGGGAACTCTTCCTCAGCCAGCTGCCTGAGCAGGTGCAAGCTGCCCTGGCCAGATCCGAGGTAGAAGACCGCGTGGCACTCGTGGCAGAGGCGGACAAAATATTCGCGGTCACGCAGCAGAACTGCACCGTCACGAGGCACCCATCCCCCGCGGAAGCCGCAACGAGGTGCCCCTCCCCAACAGACACCGCCACAGCTCGTCAGTCAACAGGGCTGTGTTTCTACCACGCGCAGTTCGGTGCGAAGGCAAGACATTGCCATCCTCCCTGCAGCTTTCCCCCCAAAAAAACAACTGCGAATAATGAGGAACGGGTCTAATGGGCGCCCTGCAGCCGCCATGGCGATCGGCAACGCGGGCAAGCTGCTTTTCATTACCGACACGCTCTCCGGCCGTTGTTTTCTGTGCGACACCAGAGCGCAGTGCAGCATATTGCCGGCTTCCCCCCTCAATGTTCAGGCAGGGAAGCACGGCCTCGCCCTACAAGCAGTCAATGGCGGCGCGATTCGGACGTTCAGCAGACGGCGTGTGGAGGTTTGCTTTGGGGGGCAACGTTTTCACTGGGAGTTCGTTACGGCCAAGGTTTCTCAACCCATTCTCGGCACGGATTTCCTGTGCGCCAACAGCCTCCTGGTCGACGTGAAAAACCGACGGCTGATCAACGCGGCAACCTTCAATTCCATCCCCTGTTACCGCAGTAACACTACGTCACGCACGGTCGCCTGTGCTTTCCCGACTCCCGACGAGTTCGCCCATCTGCTCGCAGAATTTCCCGACCTGATGAGACCCACGTTCTCCTCCACGGCCACGAAACATGGTGTGGAACACCACATCACCACCAACGGTCCCCCGGTCTACGCGCGAGCTCGGCGCCTGGATCCTGGCAAGCTGGCGGTTGCAAAGGCAGAGTTCACCACCATGGAACGTTTAGGGATTACTTGCCGGTCGAATAGTCCCTGGTCTTCACCCCTTCATATTGTTCCGAAGCCTGGCGGCGGATGGCGACCTTGCGGCGACTATCGACGCCTGAACGACGCCACCACTCCGGATCGGTACCCGATCCCCCACATCCAAGATTTCTCTGCCCATTTGGCAGGAAGCAACTTCTTCTCCAAAGTCGACCTCGTCCGGGGCTACCACCAGGTCCCAGTGCACCCACAGGATGTCCAGAAGACCGCGGTCATCACCCCATTCGGCCTCTTTGAATTTCTGTGCATGCCGTTTGGCTTAAAGAACGCCGCCCAGGCTTTCTAGCGCCTGATGGATTCCGTGCTGCGGGACCTCAACTCATCTTCATCTACCTGGATGACATTCTGATCGCCAGCTCCACCAAAGAGGAACATCTCTGTCACCTACGCTCCCTGTTTCGATGCCTCAGCCAACACGGCCTGATTATCAACCCGGCTAAGTGCCAGTTTGGCCTGCAACAAATCGATTTCCTGGGGCATCGCATCACCGCAGAGGGGGCGGTTCCTTTGCAAGCGAAGGTAGAGGTGGTGACATCCTTTCCACGCCCGCAGAACATAAAGGCCCTGCAGGAATTCCTAGGCATGGTAAACTTTTATCACCGTTTCGTGCCTAAGGCAGCACTGCTCATGCAGCCCCTGTACGAGGCCCTCAAGGGCAGGACTGGCAAGGACCCGGTCGACTGGTCGGTTGACATGGACCGAGCGTTCGCCAACACCAAAAGCGCCCTAGCCAGCGCGACTATGCTGGCACACCCATTACCAGGAGCCACCATCGCCCTCACCACCGACGCGTCAGACTACGCAATCGGCGCCGTACAGGAGCAATGGGTGAACGGGACGTGGCAGCCGTTGGCGTTCTTCAGCCGACAACTTAGACGGAACGAAAGATCCTATAGCACTTTCGACCGGGAGTTGCTAGCCCTTTTTCTGGCCATCCGACATTTTCGCTTCTTGCTGGAAGGACGTCCTTTCACCGCTTTTGTGGACCACAAGCCACTCACCTTTGCCATGGCCAAGACCGCCGAACCGTGGTCATCCCGACAGCAGCGTCAGCTGACTTACATATCTGAATTTACTACGGATATCCAGCACGTGGCCGGTAAGGACAACCTGGTGGCAGACTGCCTCTCCCGCGCGACTGTCAATGCAGTCCATCTGGGCATCAACTACGCCCTCATGGCAGCGGACCAAGTCTCGGACCCAGAGGTTCAGGCTTACCAAGCCAACATCACTAGTCTTCAGTTAGCCGACGTCGAATTCCATTTGGCAGGTACCACGCTGCTGTGCGACGTCTCCGTACGGGACCCTTGTCCTGTCATGCCGGTCGCCTGGCACTGCAAGGTTTTTGACGCCATACATGGGTTGTCGCACCCAGGGATGAAGGCCTCGCAGAAGCTCATGTCGGCTAAATTCGTTTGGCACGGCATGCATAAGGATGTCCGTGACTGGGCCAACACCTGCGTCGTCTGCCAAAAGGCCAAGGTACAGTACCACATCAAGGCCCCATTGGCCACCTTCACGGTTCCGGAGCGGTGTTTTGACCACGTCAATGTGGACCTGGTAGGACCACTTCCACCTTCCCATGGTTTTTCTCACATTCTTACCATGGTAGACCGCACCACCAGATGGCCAGAAGTGGTGTCCCTGTCATCCACTACTTCGGCGGACGTGGCCAGGGCGTTCATTTCTTCCTGGGTCGCTCGTTTTGGAGTGCCCGCTGACATTTCTTCGGATCGAGGACCGCAGTTTTCCTCCGAACTCTTGAATGCAGTGGCTCAGGTACTCAGTGTCAAATTGCACCGCACTGCAGCCTACCACCCTCAGGCGAATGGCCTCTGTGAAAGTTTTCACAGGTCGCTGAAAGCCGCACTGAGGGCCAGCCTCCAGGACGCTGCATGGGCGGACAAGCTACCGTGGGTTCTGTTGGGCCTTCGCACGGCTCCCAAAGAAGACCTTCACTCTTCCTCTGCAGAGTTGGTTTATGGTCAGCCGCTGTGAGTCCCAGGGGATTTCCTGCCAACGCCAATGGAGTCATGGTCCGCGTTGGGCCAGCTTAACAGTCACCAGGAGGCGGCCAGATGTTTCGCGCCGGTCCCCACGTCGTGCCACGGGCTTCAGCGATCACACGTGCCCACAGAGCTTAAAAAGGCTGAAAACGTTTTCATCCGCCACGATGCGCATCGGGATCCACTCAAGGCCCCGTATACTGGTCCTTTCCGGGTGTTAGAGGCAGGAGACAAAACCTCCAAGGTCGATGTCGGTGGTAAACTGGACCACATTTCAGTCGACCGTTTAAAGCCGGCACACTTGGACCTCGACCGCCCCGTCGAGACAGCACAGCCGCCAAGACGAGGTCGGCCACCCATCGTCATCACACCGGATCAAGTGCAATCACCCGCTCGACTGCCAGCCGTCCAGCAGCCTCCGCTTCGGGAGTACAGGAGTCGTTCTGACAGGCTTGTCAGACCCCCTCACCGTTTGACATTTTCCGTTAAAGAGAATTCTGGGCTGGCACATGTGGCAGAGCCACTGAGGGACTTTGAGCAACTGTACATAATTCCCTTTAATGAGGTTTTACTCCAACCTAAGCCTGTACCAGTCTGTTAATGATTTCTGTGTTTGTACATACTGTTTGCATGCACGGGGCGCGGTCCCTTTAAGACTGCGGCAAAGCGCCGGTAAACGCAATGACATCATGCCGCTAATCACGTGACCACCCAAGCGCGGGAGAAACGTGATGACATCATGACGCCATCCATGGGACTGCCCAGGCAGTCCTCGTGGAGCCTCCGACCAGCAAAGACCTGTTTTCGTGGTTCTCCTGTATCGATCTCGACAAACTGTTTAAACTCGTTAGTTCTGCATTAAAACTTGTTTGTTTGATCGCCTGAGTTGACCTCAGTTCTTATATAGGAATTTGGCAATTCCTACAATATATTACTTTAAGCCCACAAGCATTGGCTACAGTGTAGTGAAATCTTAGAGATCCTGATCCTGCCCCCTTCTTACCATTTGTTCCTCCTAATGGCTTGTGTAGGTCAGGTATTGAGAATGTTGAGAACTTTGTCATTTAATTAGTGGCAAGTGGATTAAGGGTGCTTTGATTGCTATGGGTTTGACATGGTGGTAAATGATTATTGGTGACCTGAAAACAACAATGAATCATTTATTAGGGAAAAGATCCAACTAACCTATAATGTTGCGCATTCTGAACATTGAAAGACTGTAGACCAGTGTTGTACCAGATTTTAGCAATGTCATCTGGCAGGTCTATGCCACCTGACAGAATTTGCAATATAACACAGGTATTGAAACCATACTGATGCATTATGTCATTATATAACAATACTAAGCAGTTTCCCCAACGTTGTTGCCTGTTCCAAAATATTCCTCCTAACCTATTTACATTATATAGATGCATTATTCTGAATAGACACTTTGGAAAGGTGCAACATATATATGGAGGATGTACTTTATATGCTGCAGCTGACATGAACCAAACTATCCACACTAACATAACAGTAAGACTCACAGGTACGTGTATACCATGTGTGAGAGACCATTCTAAATCTGGTACGAGTTTGACACAAGATGATGATCAGGAAACTGACTCCACCCTGTCTATAGGTCAACTTTATCCCACCACAGGATCTCTTACTTTCACTTTGATTTGACATTGACATTATGGCTTTGGCCGAAACATGGCTCAGGTCTGGTAATACTTACCCCCTTACTGAAACCTCCCTGCCTGGCTATACCTACCATCACCTGCCCCGCCCAAACCATTGTGGTGGCAGTGTGGCTGTTATCACCAAATGTCACCTTGGTCTCCCCCACTACTCCTCTGCCACTTTCACCTCCTTTCAACACTTCACCTTGTTCCAGCTCTCTCATCTCTCCATTAACATCCTCATTTTCTACCATCAACCAAGCCCCACCCCAAGCTTCTCATTTAAATATCCTCACTCCTTTCCTCCCTTAACCTCTGCACCCATGACTCTTCATCCTTAGTGATTTCAATCTCCATTTCAACTCATCTTGCCCTCTCTCCTGTGACTTCACTGCTCTCCTGTCCTTCCTTAATTTGTCCCTCCATATAAACTCTCCCACCCATATTCACAGCCGCCCCCTTGACCTTGCTACCTCATATGGCTTCTCTACTCCCATTGTCTCGATCACAGACAAGGCGGGGTAGATTTTCCCGAACCTGTCGGGAAGAAGGCGGGACTTCCCCTTTCAGGTTTTTGACCCGCCTACATCGACGTCTGGCCAATCCGCGCGATTTTCCCTTGATTGACCTTGTTGAGCCTGCCCAGTGGGCTCAGCAGGCCAATTAAGGGCCACCCGGCAACAGGTGATGTCACAGACTGCAATTTCATTTGTCAAGAGTTCTTGACAGATGAAATATCAGTGTTTGACAGCTGTTTGAAGCTGTGAAACACTGACAGTCTGAGTTCTGACATGAGTCCTTCTGCACAGACTCAGTTAGAACTCTTACCGGCACTCAAAGCTGAAGGCTGTCACTTTTCACAGATCGCAGCCGTTCAGCTTTAACTGCCGGCTGAGTGATGCGCTCCCGACGCCAACAGGAAGAAAGGCTGTTAAGGTAAGTACAGGTAAGTAAAAGTTCTTTACACACTTTAGACATACCAAACACACTTACCTTTGCACTCATGCACCCATCACTCACCTGAACACCGACATCGTGACCCCTCCAAGTCCTTCAACCCGACGGCCCGCCTGCTCTAACCTGGCGTGGTTTGGAGCCGTCGGGAATCCCACACGAAACCCCTCAAAATAGGGATTAGGCTAAAAACTGCCTGTTAACAATAGGCTGTTAATTGGCACTAATCACTTCCCGCCTGGTTTCGGCGTGTCCCAGTGCGGGACGGGTACCCGCCGCCCCTAAAACTTGCGTGGGGCGGGGTTTTGGGCGGGATGGTGTCGGGACCCCCGAATTCGGGATTTCCCCCCCCCACACGCCTGAAACCCCGCCTGACGGCTCCAGGAAAATCTAGCCCGGCATCTCTGATCATTTCCTTGTATTGCCTCACCACTCACATCCTCTTACCCCTTCTAACTCCACTTTCTTCTGCAACCACCCCTGGAAAAAAATCTCCCCCAAGTCACAATTACACTTTCAAACTTCCAACTGTCTAGCTTTTAGCCCTTCAATCACCACAATACTTCTGTAGCTGTCCATCTGCTCAGTCACTCCCTCACATCTGCCTTTGATGCTTTTGTCCCAAGCAAAACCTTTAGTCACTCCCACCTTGGTCGTTTCCCGGTTCTGTTCCCTCTCTTCACTCCCTCAAGACCAAGGGCTCGATTTTGCCAGGCCCGAGGAGGCGGGATTAGAAGCATGTGAGGTGTTAAGATCGCAAAAACTGGCAGGCGGACCCGATCCCGCCTCTGAGCAATTTTCCCACATGCAAGTTTTCTGACCCCGTCTCCATCCCACCTCCTTAAGGCCCTTAACAACCAGTTAAGTGCCTCTATAATCCCATTTTGAGAGGCCTTTCTGATTTTAACAGTTTTCCCATGTGCTGCATGCCTCCTCTGAAACAGGCCAGTGAAACCTGGCGGCAGCACAAGTGGACTGCTTACTAACAGCTGCAGCTCCACCATTAAAAAGGAGATTTCAGCAATCTTTATTTGCAGGTGGCAGACCTTTGTTGTCTCAGGTCTGGGGGAACTTTTAACAGGCCTACTCATTGTTGTGGAAGTTTGGAGCCTGACACCGATCTCCAGTGTGACCTCCTGGGAAACCCCTCTCCCCACCTTGAATGAGCGCTTCCTCAACTGAGGTATATACCAGAAGAATGGTGTAAAATCTGTGTGTTATATTGCAAATTAATACACAGACTACAAGAGTAACTTTAACAGGACTTTACTATTCGAAGGTCAGGGCGAATCTGCCCAATCACTCATTACACAGCACTTATATACCGGTGTGGTCACCACCGGTATTACAGTATACCGCAGCCAAGATAAAGTAGTGCAACACCTAAAATAGTTCTCTTAAAGGTGGACGGTTACATACAATAGTTCTCTTAAAGGTAGAACGGTTACATACACTACAAATGGGAACCATTTATTTCGTTTCCTCCTGGACATCAGATTCAGACGAAGACCAGCTGCGGCAGCAGCAGAACCCTGAACAACAGCAGCACCAACTGCAGGAGCAACAGTAGGAGCTCCAAGCTGCTGCTCACCCACCTGAAGCTGCACAGGCCAGAAGGTGCCAGCGCGTGACCACATTGCTGCCCGGGATGCAAGGGATGCACTCATCTTGGCCAGATTTGCTTAGCCTGCACAATCAAACACTTTTGCCTCGCACATTCTTATCAGACCATCGACAATGACCAAGAACCTACGGATTCCTATCACTCTGACCACCATATTGACAATTGCAAGTTGCCCTAAGCCCTCAATGTGGAAGTCCCATTTGCGAAATGACACACTGCAACAGTTTGCCATCAGAATTTTTTATGACAATAAGCAAGTGATGGCATTTTAAAAATAAACACATTACACCCAAGTGACTACCCTTGTGACTACTTGTGCATTATCTTCCTCTTACGCGTGCTGCTACGTGGTGCTTCCCCTGTGGCTTCAACAGATGTGGAGGCCCCTTGCTCACTTTCTTGCTACTCCTGTCTCGACGCCTTTGGCGCGCGTCCTCTGGGGTTGCAAACCTGTGAGAGCTCATCAACAATCTGCTGCTCCTGCGGCTATGCAGGGGCTGAGACGTCGATCTCAGTTGGGTGGGGACTCTGGTGGAGCTCTGACTGAGGGCTTTGCAGTGGCATAGAAACATAGACATAGAAGATAGGAGCAGGAGTAGGCCATTCGGCCCTTCGAGCCTGCTCCGCCATTCAACGAGATCATGGCTGATCATCCAAACCCTAGCACCCGGTCCCTACACCGACAGCCATCCCACCCAAGCCCTATCCCCGTAACCCCACGTATTTAATCCCCCCTAACACAAAGGGTCAATTTTTATCATGGCCAATCAACCTAACCCACACATCTTTGGACTGTGGGAGGAAACCGGAGCACCCGGAGGAAACCCACGCAAACACGGGGAGAATGTGCAAACTCCACACAGACAGTCACCCGAGGCCGGATTTGAACCCGGGTCCCTGGCGCTGTGAGGCAACAGTGCTAACCACTATGCCACCATGCTGCCACCGCATGGTCGTGTGAGCGCTTGGAGAGGAGCCCCCACTTCTTTTTGTATGCCACCAACATCCCTCTCAATGGTCAGCCCCACTTCAGAGCTCGCAAGTGGCTTGACAGCACCTTGCTGCAATTCAGGGGGGCCATGAGGACCCGTTTCTGTACTGGAAGTCCTACTCCCGAGGACTTACTTGAAGGTTTGGTTTGTTTGCTCAATAGCTGACCATCACTCCTCAAGAGATGCGCTGAATTCTACTGAGGTTGCGCCCTCAGAGGTTGCAGCTTCCCCTGAATAGTCTGGAGGCTCAGGCTGTTCCTCCTGGATAGTGGGGACTGGGGCTTTCGATGGTCCTGTGGGGGAGTAAAGGAAAGAGTAAGAGATATGAGGCCAAGGTTACATGCACATTGAATATTGCAGATGATCAAAAGTCAATCTGTTAGAGCATCAGAATCATTATCAGTAACTCATGCAATGTCAGTGAGAGAGATGGTAAACTATTCTGTCACCAGCTTTCTCTGATGCACCCGTCTGTCCGTCCCCCACTTCCGCATCCTCCTCCACTCCCACGATCTCCAGGGCCGCCTCCTCCCAGGGGGTGAGCTGGGCTACTGAGGGTGGCCCTCCTCCTGTCTTCGCTCTTTCCCTCTTATTGTGAGCTCTCTTTTCCTGCAATGAGGGAGACAAGTGGCGTTTGAGTGAGAATGAGAGAGTGAGTGTAGAGAATCCATATCATTGATGGTTAGAAGGAGACAAAGATGGAGTGAGGTGGCAAGACCAAGGGCCCTCCCTGTGTGTTGTAAGTTGTTTTCATAGCACCACAGCGATAGGGAGTGTGAGGGCTGCATAGTCGAATAGTTAGGTGAATGTGACCATAGAGTGCGAGGGAATGGGTAAGGGTGCAGGGATGTCAGTGTCAAGTGGGATGTGGAGGAAGAAGTTGTCAAAGCTGAGTGCTGGTGAGGAGAGGCAATGGGGATCAGATTGAGGGTGATGGGAAAGTCATACTCACTTTTCCAGTGCGCAGAAGGTCATGAAACCTCTTCCTGCGCTGCAGCCAGGTTCTGCAGCACATAGACAATGAATTGACCTTCTGGGCCACTTGCATCCACACAGCTTTCGTCTGCTGCAGATCACTTGGAAAACAGTGACAGGATCGGACAAAGTCAACATGGATTTACAAAAGGTAAATCGTGCTTGACTAATCTACTGGAAGTTTTGGAGGATGTAACTAGTAAAATAGATAAGGGAGAACCAGTGGATGTGGTGTATTTGGACTTTCAGAAGACTTCGATAAGGTCCCAAATAAGAGATTAGCGTGTAAAGTTAAGGCACATGGGATTGAGGGCAAGGTATTGACTTGGATAGAGAACTGGTTGGCAGATAGAAAGCAAAGAGTTGGAATAAATGGGTCTTTTTCCGAGTGGCAGGCAGTGACTAGTGGGGTACCGCAGGGATCGGTCCGAGGACCCCAGCTATTCACAATATATATTAATGATCTAGACAAGGGAACTAGATGTAATATCTCCAAATTTGCAGATGACTCAAAGCTGGGTGGGCGTGTGTGCTGTGAGGAGGATGCCAAAAAACTACAGGATGATTTGTACAGGTTGGGTAATTGGGCAGAAGCATGGCAGATGCAATATAACATGGATAAATGTGAGGTTATCCACTTTGGTGTTAAAAACAGGAAGGCAGATTATTATCTGAATGGCAACAGATTGGGAGAAGGGGAAGTGCAACGAGACCTGGGTGTCCTTGTGCACCAGTCGCTGAAGGTAAGCATGCAGGTGCAGCAGGCGGTTAAGAAGGCAAATGGTATGTTGGCCTTCGTAGCGAGAGGGTTTGAGTACAGGAACAAGGATGTCTTGCTGCAGTTGTACAGGGCCTTGGTGAGACCACATCTTGAGTATTGTGTGCAGTTTTGGTCGCCTTATCTGAGGAAGGATATTCTTGCCATGGAAGGAGTTCAGCGAAGATTCACCAGGCTGATACCTGGGATGGCAGGAATGAAGTATGAGGAAAGATTGGGTCGATTGGGCTTGTACTCGCTGGAGTTTAGAAGAATGAGGGGGGATCTCATTGAAACTTATAAAATTCTGGCAGGACTGGACAGACTAGATGCAGGGAGGATGTTCCCGATGGTCGGGGAATCCAGAACCAGGGGTCACAGTCTAAGGATAAGGGGTAAGCCATTTAGGACAGAAATGAGGAGGAATTTCTTCACCCAGAGAGTGGTGAACCTGTGCAATTCTCTACCACAGAAGGCAGTAGAGGCCAATACATTAAATAGATTCAAGAAGGAGTTGGATATATTTCTTAAGGCTAAAGGGATCAAGGGGTATGGGGAGAAAGCAGGTACCAGGTACTGAACTTGGATGATCAGCCATGATCGCATTGAATGGCGGAGCAGGCTCGAGGGGCTGAATGGCCTACTCCTGCTCCTATCTTCTATGTTTCTATGTTTCTATGCTTCTTCCTCCCTGAGGAAGGGAAGAGCACCTCCTTATTTCCTCTTGCTCCCTCCACCAGAGCTTGCAGGGCGGCGTCATCGAACCTTGGTGCAGACTTTGGCCTACTGCTGGACATATTGGCTGGAGGAATCTATCACAACAAAGGGCATAAGGTTTGCAGTCTGCAGGCCTTAAATCCACCAGCACTGATGACTGTTGTGTCCGTGTGTTAATGGAGACACGAAATGCAGGAGTTGGTTTCACAGGTGGTTACTGAACAAAGTCTGGAGGTGAACTAACAGATACAAGACACTATACAGGCTTATGTAGCCCGAGTGGCCATTACCGGCATTACAGTACACAGGGGGCTCTTAAAGGCACATACACCACAATTCCTCCCCTTTTAGACAACCAGTACGTAACATTTTAAGTAATCATTAATTAACATGTTACAAGAACAATAATCTGCACATTTGCTGCAGTTAATCAATTATAAGTCAGTCTCTCTGGAGGCTTCCTGACTCGGTCCGGATAACGCCTCGGTGGTGTAGTAGTTTTTGGTGGTGTAGTAGGTTCGTTTGGCAAGGTCGATTCGGCTTGAATGCCAGTGTCGGGTTCATCTGGTTCCAGTATCACCGGATTGGAGATAGATACCATGGGTATCTCTGCTTCATCATTAGGCGTATAGAGTTGTGGTGTAGGTTGTCCCTTTTCGGATGACTCTCTGATCTGGTCAGCATGGTGCCTTATTATGCTTTCTCCAATGTCCACGGTGTACATCAGTGGTCCTAGTCGTGTGCAAATAGTTCCAGGCTGCCATTTCTCGGTACGGTAGTCCCGGGCCAAAACTTGTTGACCTATCTGGAAGGTTCTAGTTGGCCTTTCATTCATGCCTTGAAATTGCCGGTTCTCCACGTCCCTTCTGATGTTTGGCTTGATCAAATCCAGCCGGCATCTTAGGCTTCTATTGAAGAACATCATGGCGGGAGTTTGGTTTGTAACCACATGTGTTGCATTCCTGTATGCAAACAAGAAGTTATCTACCTTATGCTGTAGATTTATGTCTTCATTACCCATGGCCTTTATGGCCTTCTTGAAGGTCTGGACAAACCTTTCAGCCAATCCATTGGTGGCGGGATGGTATGGGGCGGACGTGTAGTGCTTAACCCCATTGTTTTTTAAGAACTTCCTGAATTCTTCGGACACAAATTGTGGTCCATTATCAGAACAGATCTGTTCAGGCAGCCCATTCCTGGCAAATATGGTCCTTAATACTGTGATGGTTTTTTCCGTGGTGGTGGAGGACATCTTTATTACCTCCGGCCACTTGGAGTGTGCATCAACTGCGATTAAGAACATTGAGTCCATAAATGGACCAGCAAAGTCGATGTGTACCCGTTGCCATGGAGATGAGGGCCACTCCCATGGATGTAGAGGGACTTGTGGTGGGGCGTTTTGGACCTTCTGGCATCCTAGACAGCTCTTGGTCATTTCTTCGATGTCTCCATCGATACCTGGCCACCACACAAACGCTCTGGCTAGGTTCTTCATTTTCACACCACCCAGATGCCCCTCGTGATGCTCCTTTAGCACTTTATCCTGGAGTTTGGGTGGAATTACCACTCTGGATCCACACATTAAGGTTCCTCGGCATACTGACAGCTGTTCTCTTCTTTGCGAGAATGCTGGCAACAGTGGTTCGCCATGTGCTGGCCATCCCTTCACCATTAAATCGTAGACTCATGAGAGAGTTGGGTCATTTCTCGTTTCCTTTTCAATGGCAGAATTTGTTACTGGTAGACATTCCACTATGGTTGAGTGGAACATCTCCACTGGGTCCACTGTAGGTGCCTCTTCTACCGTTGGCAACGGTAGGCGCGATAAACCGTCAGCATTCCCATGCTGTTTTGATCCTTTGTATTCTATGTCATATTGGTGTGCCCCTAGGAAAAGGGACCACCTCTGTAGCCTTTGTGCTGTCATAATGGGAACACCCTTTTTAGGGTTGAATATGGAGACGAGGGGTTGATGGTCAGTCAACAAGGTAAATTTTTGTCCGTGTAGGTAATGGTTGAATTTCTTCACTCCCCATACCAGGCTGAGTGCTTCCCTGTCGATCTCGGCATAGTTACTCTCAGCTGAGTTCAATGAGCGTGACGCAAAAGCTATCGGCCGCTCCGAGCCATCAGGGAATCTATGCGATAATACCGCTCCTACGCCGTAAGGGGATGCATCGCACGCCAGTCTGATTGGCAGTGATGGGTTGTAATGAGCCAAAACTTCCTTGGACGTGATCAAGCCTTTGCATTTATGGAAGGCACGTTTACAGTCTTCGCTCCATTTCCAAATTACTCCTGTTTGTAGCAGTTCGTTAAGAGGGTGCAGAACAGTTGACAAGTTCGGTAAAAATTTATGATAGTAATTTATCAATCCCAGGAACGACCTTAATTGTGAGACATTTTCAGGTGCTGGGGCTTTTATGACCGCTTCAATTTTTTCAGGTGACTTATGCAACCCTTCCTCGTTAATTATGTGGCCACAATATGATATTTGTTTCTGGAAAAATTCGCACTTGGGGCGATTTGCTCGTAGGCCCCGTTCTCTCAGCCTAGTGAGCACCTGCTCCAAATTGGCAAGGTGCTCGTTGTCGTTTTCTCCTGTTACAAGGATGTCGTCTAGGTAGCATTGAGTCCCCGGAATCCCTTGGAGGACTTGCTCCATAGCTCTTTGCCAGATAGCTGGAGCTGATGCTACTCCGAAAACCAGTCGATTGTACTGGTACAGGCCTATGTGTGTGTTTATCGTGAGATACTTTTTAGAGGCCTCTTCAACCTCCATCTGTAGATATGCCTGTGCCAAGTCAATTTTGGTGAAGCGTTTCCCTCCGGATAGTGAGGCGAAAATATCTTCTGTCCTCGGAAGAGGATGCTGTACCGTGTGAAGGACCGGGTTTACAGTCACCTTGAAGTCCCCACAGATGCAAATTTTTCTCTGTTCTTCAGATTTATCATTATTCAACATTTTCTTCATGACCGGGACGATGGGTGTTGCCCACTCGCTCCAATCTATCTTGGATAATACGCCTGCCTTTTCCAAATTCTCCAGCTCTGCCTCGACTGCTGGATGAATTGCGTATGGCACCGGCCTTGCCTTAAAAAACTTGGGAATTGCCACATCTTCCACTTTTATTGAGGTGGTGACTGATGCACTATCAACAACACCGAAGACTACGAGTTGAACTTATACGAAGTAGGCTTTTATTGACTAAGAACTGGAGCATGCCCCTGCTAGTGGATCCATCCTAAGAGCTCCCGGGGGAAGGGTGGTGAGTCACCTTTATACCCGGGCTTAGGGGTGGAGCCAGGGGCGAAGACATGCCCGGACTTGTACAGAGTTAACAGTGGTTTACCACACAGACATGTGCAGGGTTAACAGTGGTTTACCACATTCACCCCTCGTTTAAAAAAGAGTCCGGCGGGGTGAAGTGTTTCAAAAGTTCGTATACGAAAGTCTCTCCGGGGGTCTTGTCTGCCGTAATGATCTTCGTGGTGCCGGTTGCGGCGGTACTTTGCCCGCGGCCGCTTCTCGCGTGGGACGGAGCACTGGCGTGTCGTCCTCTCGGGGTAGGGATGGCACCGGCATGTCGTCAGTTCGTGGTAGACATCCCGGTGGTGCGTCGTGGGTAGTGGTGGTGGGTGGAGGTAGTGGATGGTGATCGATGGTGTTTCGGGTGTTACCTGAGGGTGCGAGGTCTCGAATTGAGACTGTGTCCTCCCGCCTGTCAGGATACACCACGTAGGCGTACTGTGGGTTGGCGTGGAGGAGGTGAACCTTTTCGACCAGGGGGTCCGTCTTATGGCTCCTCACGTGTTTCCTGAGCAGGACGGGTCCCGGAGACGTCAGCCACGGCGGTAGTGATGTCCCCGAGGTGGATTTCCTGGGGAAGACGAACAT
Source organism: Somniosus microcephalus (assembly GCF_052327205.1). Classification (NCBI taxonomy): domain Eukaryota; kingdom Metazoa; phylum Chordata; class Chondrichthyes; order Squaliformes; family Somniosidae; genus Somniosus; species Somniosus microcephalus. The sequence continues at coordinate 106,556,239 of NC_140987.1, read as the reverse complement.
CTTCTCGTGAGGGGTGGCATTTGTGGCAGTACAGAGCAGTGATCGTATGGAGTGGAGCGCATCGGGGAGGACATCTTGCCAGCGGGAGATTGGGAGGCTCTTGGATTTTAGGGCGAGCATGGCGGTCTTCCACACCGTTGCGTTCTCCCTCTCTACCTGTCCGTTACCCCGGGGGTTGTAGCTGGTAGTCCTGCTCGTGGCTATGCCCTTCTCGAGCAGGTACTGGCACAGCTCGTCGCTCATGAACGACGAGCCCCTGTCGCTGTGGATGTAATTGGGGAAGCCAAATATGGCGAAAAGGTCGTTGAGGCACCTGATGACTGTGGCGCTGGTCATGTCCGGGCAGGGGATGGCGAAGGGGAAATGGGAGTACTCGTCAATAATATTGAGGAAGTATGTGTTGCGGTCAGAGGAGGGAAGGGGCCCCTTGAAATCGACGCTGAGACGTTCGAAGGGGCGGGTGGCTTTAATCAGGTGTGCCCTGTCTGGCCTATAAAAATGCGGTTTGCATTCGGCGCAGACCTGGCAGTTCCTGGTCATGGTCCTGACCTCCTCGATGGAGTAAGGCAGGTTGCGAGCTTTAATAAGGTGGAAGAACCTGGTGACCCCCGGGTGGCAGAGATCATTGTGGAGGGTCCGTAGCCTATCGACTTGTGCGTTGGCACATGTCCCACGGGGTAGGGCGTCTGGGGGCTCATTAAGTTTCCCGGGCCGGTATAAGATATCGTAGTTGTAGGTGGATAACTCGATCCTCCACCGCAATATCTTATCATTTTTGATTTTCCCCCTTTGTGTGTTGTTAAACATAATTGCTACTGACCGTTGGTCAGTGAGCAGGGTGAAACATTTACCGGCCAGGTAATGCCTCCAGTGCCGTACAGCCTCCACTATTGCCTGGGCCTCCTTCTCGACTGAGGAGTGTCGAATTTCGGGGCCCTGGAGGGTCCGTGAAAAGAAGGCCACGGGTCTCCCCGCCTGGTTAAGGGTTGCGGCTAGGGCGAAGTCGGATGCATCGCTCTCCACTTGGAAAGGGATGGACTCATCCACTGCATGCATTGTGGCCTTCGCAATGTCCTCTTTTATGAGGGTGAAGGCCGCACGGGCCTCTGCCGTCAGGGGGAAGGAGGTTGACTTGATGAGGGGCCGGGCTTTGTCCGCATAGTTGGGCACCCACTGAGCGTAGTAAGAGAAGAACCCTAGGCATCTCTTCAGGGCTTTTAGGCAGTGGGGGAGGGGTAGTTCCAGGAGGGGGCGCATTCGGTCGGGGTCGGGGCCGATGACTCCGTTTTCCACCACGCAGCCAAGAATAGCGAGGCGTGCGGTGCGGAACATACATTTTTCTCTGTTGTATGTCAGATTCAGCCGTTGGGCCATACGGAGGAATTTTTCTAGGTTGGCGTCGTGGTCCTGCCGGTCATGGCCGCAGATGGTGACATTGTCTGGATAGGGGAAGGTGGCCTGCAGCGCGTTCTGGTCAACCATCTCCCTTTGGAAGACCGAGACCCCGTTGGTGACGCCGAAGGGGACTCGGAGGAAGTGGTAGAGGCGACCGTCAGCCTCGAAGGCCGTGTACTGGCGGTCCTCAGGCCTGATGGGGAGCTGGTGGTATGCCGACTTCAGATCAATCGTTGAGAGTACCCGGTATTGTGCTATCTGGTTGACCATGTCAGATATGCGGGGAAGTGGGTATGCGTCTAATTGCGTGTATCGATTGATCGTCTGGCTGTAATCAATAACCAGGCGCTGTTTTTCGCCGGTCTTTACTACCACCACTTGGGCTCGCCATGGGCTGGTGCTGCCCTCGATAATCCCTTCCCTCAGGAGTCTTTCTACTTCTGATTTAATAAAGCTCCTATCCCCGGCACTGTACCGCCTGCTTTTAGTAGCAATTGGCTTGCAGTCTTTGGCGAGGTTAGCGAACAACGGCGGGGGGGTTTGACCTTCAGGGTGGACAGGCTGCATACTTTGCGCGGCGCCGTGTTTAAATTCTGCCAGCTGCAGACTGTAAGTGGGGGCAGGGGCCCGCCATATGGCATCGTGACGCTCTCCAGATGGCACTGGAAGTCTAATCCTAGCAGTACGGGAGCGCAGAGCTGTGGCAGGACGAGGAATTTAAAATCTCTGTACTCCACGCCGTTCACTGTCAGAGTCGCTACACAGTAGCCGCCGACGTCCGCCGTATGGGACTTTGAGGCCATAAAGACCTGGTGGCGTGTGTGCATAACCGATAGGGAGTAGCGTTGCACCGTGTCGGGGTGGATGAAGCTCTCCGTGCTTCCGCAGTCGAAAAGGCAATTTGTGGCCTGGCCATTTACCTTTACGTTCATCATGGACCTGGCTAGTTGATGGGGCCTAGATTGGTCCAGGGTGATGGAGGCCATCGTCGAGGTCGGTGGGTTGCTGTAGTATTCGCCCGCGCCGGGGGCCTGGTCCCGAAATGGTGTCCAAGATGGCGGCTCCCCCTCGGCTGGTGATGCCCAAAATGGCGGCCCGCACGGCTCACACGTGGTGGGTGGGGTCCAAAATAGCGGCCTGTACGGTTCACATGCGGCGCTGCTGGAATTGGGGGTCGATTTCGCCCTGCATACTCTCACGTAGTGGCCTTTCTTGCCACATTTGGAGCAGGTCGCGTCCTTTGCTGGGCATTGCTGTCTGGGGTGCTTGGCCTGGCCGCAGAAGTAGCATTTCTGGCCTCTGGTCATTGCAGCTGTAGTTGGGCTGCTGGCGGCTTGTAGCCTTACTGGGTCCCAAGATGGCTGCTCCCGTGACATCCACGTGGCCATCCGGTCAGAGGGGTAGGCGTCCATGTTCTGGAGGGCCACGTCTAACGAGTTAGCGAGGGCCACCGTCTTCTGCAGGTCGAGCCCCCTCTGTTCCAGCAGCCTCTGCCGAGTATAGTTGGACCTGATGCCGGCTACGTAGGCGTCTCGGATCAGGCCTTCCGTGCATTCCTTGGCCGTCACCGCTTTGCAATTACAGTCCCGGCCGAGGACTCTCAGTGCCAGTAAATATTCGGTGCCCGATTCCCCGGGGCGCTGTTTTCGGGTAGCCAGGAGGTGTCTGGCGTAGACCTCGTTAACAGGCCTCACGTATTGTTCCTTTAGCGTCGCGATGGTGGCCGCGTAAGTTGTGGCGTCTCGGATGATCGAGTAGACTCGGTGGCTCACCCGTGAGTTCAAGACAAGCCATTTCACGTCATCTGCAGTGATGGTAGTGCTGGAGGCCTCCAGGAAGGCTTCGAAACAGCTCAGCCAGTGTTCAAAGTTATTGGCTGCATCTGCTGCTTGAGGATCCAGGTCTAAACGTTCCAGCTTCAAGATTTGTTCCATGTCGAAAATTAGTCAATAAAATTGATGCACTATCAACAACACCAAAGACTACGAGTTGAACTTATACGAAGTAGGCTTTTATTGACTAAGAACTGGAGCATGCCTCTGCTAGTAGATCCATCCTAAGAGCTCCCGGGGGAAGGGTACTGAGTCACCTTTATACCCGGGCTTAGGGGTGGAGCCAGGGGCGAAGACATGCCCGGACTTGTACAGAGTTAACAGTGGTTTACCACACAGACATGTACAGGGTTAACAGTGGTTTACCACAGTGACGCCTTTCAAGGTTCCTAGTTCCTGTTGAAACACTTCCTTGGCGTTGGCCAAGATGTCTTTTAATCGTTCAGGCATGACGTCATCATCATTTTTTTTCTTACTGGTCACCGTCAGTGCCTGAATGGAGTGCCAGTCTAAACGTATCTTCCTGATCCATTCACGTCCCAACAGCGGTGGACCACCATCTTGCAGAACGTATAAATACAACTTCTGTATTTCCTTGCCGTTGTATACAACAGGCACCCTTATTTTCCCTTTGGGGTATACTTTCTGCCCCGTATATGTTTTAAAGATAATGGATGTGTCTTTCAAAGGTATATGCGGATATAGCCGCTCGTAATCCCGTCGACTTATGACGGTCAGAGCTGATCCTGTATCTAGCTCCATTTTAACTGGGGACCCTGCTATTGTGAGGGTAACCCAAATGGTCTGGTAATCTTCTTTGGCAATTACATTATGTAATTTGAGACAGCTTAGTCTCTTGTTTCCGGAGTCGATATCACTCTTCTGGTCTTCGGAGCTACTGTCCGTCATCATTTGGATCTTTCTGTACTTTTCCTTATTGATTTTTTTCCTGTCCGTGGATTTTTTTTTTCCAGATCGGCATACACGTGCAATGTGTCCAATCTTTCCGCATTGCCTGCATGTTTTGTCCTTGAACCAGCAGTCCCTCTGGTCATGGGTGGATCTGCCGCAGCGATAACATCTCTCGAAACCCTGTGTCATTTCATGGGTGCCAAAGTCCTGTGGCTTTTGCTGTATCTCTGCAGCTCCTCTTGCGGCTGCTTCGTATGATACAGCCACACTGAAAGCCTTGTCCAGTGTCAAATCTTTCTCAGAAAGTAGCCTTTTCTGTGTTCCTTCACTTAGGAGACCGCAGACAAATTTGTCTCGAAGAGAATCTGCCAGTCCTGCCCCGAATTGGCAGTGCTTTGACAGCTTCCTTAATTCGGTGAGGTAATCAGCGTTACTTTCATTCTTGTGCTGACTCCTCCTGAAGAATTTGAATCGTTCCGCTATCAACAGCGGTGTTGGGTTTAAGTGCTCCTGTAGGGTATCAACAATCTCCTTAAAAGTCTTGTCCCTCGGTTTGGCTGGAGTGATTAAGTTTCGTAACAGCCCATATGTCCTTGCGCCCATTAGATTTAGAAGTACTGATGCCTTTTTATCATCCTCTATTTCATTTGCTGTGCAATATACCTCCACTCTTTCTACATATGTGGTCCAATCCTCTATATCGCTATCGAAAGCAGTAATATTGCCAGTCTTAGGCATCCTGAAAAAAAATGGCGCCTCCCGCGCTTTCCTTTCTTCCCCGCAGAAAAAAATGGCGCCTCCCGCGCTTTCCCGCCGCTGCTGCTGCTGACAACGCTGTTCTCCGCGGTTTTTATTTACACAGGTATTTTTAATAGGTGGAGACTTGTTCCCGCCGGACTCTCTGGGACTTTTCCCTCCCTCTGCTTGGTCCGAACGCCGACCTGCTTTGCAGCGCCGGCCGTCTCCCGAGTGCTCCACCCTCCGTCTCTGTTTGCCTCCACCTTCGCTGCTCGGCCCCGCTGCAGAGCCAGCCGATCGAGCCCCAGCCCGCCACCCAGGAAGGATTATTGCAGTACCTGCCACCAGCTCGGCTAGCTGGTGAAACCACAGTTTGTTTTTTTTCTTTCTTGTTTTTCTTCGACTTTCGTCTGAGGAATCGATCTCCTTGAGGTGCTGCCGGATTGCAGGTAAGTCCGTTTCCAATTCGTCGCCACTGTTGTGTCCGTGTGTTAATGGAGACACGGAATGCAGGAGTTGGTTTCACAGGTGTTTACTGAACAAAGTCTGGAGGTGAACTAACAGATACAAGACACTATACAGGCTTATATAGCCCGAGTGGCCATTACCGGCATTACAGTACACAGGGGGCTCTTAAAGGCACATACACCACAATTACGTCATTGGAGGCGACTTTCAAGATGGAAAGACTAAGTGGGCCAGGGGTTCCCACACGCTGGAAATCAATTGCCCAATTAGGTGAAAATCGCATATTTTTCCCACATCAAGTTGGAGTCGGGTGGCTAACATGAAAAGCGGCTGACACGCCCCCAGTCCGCCCCAATGGCAAAATCGAGCCCCAAGGGTCAGAATCTTGAATGTACATCACGTACAACTAGTTGAGCCATCCATCACCAGATCTGAACGGACCCTATCAAATGTCTTTTTCTTATTCTTTATTTTCCTTTTGTTCTTATTTCCATTTACTAGAATATTAAACTTGAATTTTTTAAAGAAATACTACTGATTTATGTTTTAATTTATTTCCAGTGGCAAGTTAATATGCTTAGTGCACTGGGCTCTACAGCGTTAATGACTCATCAGAGAATGTTTGCCTTAATGCCACAAATCTGTCCAAAGTACCTTTATGCTTGCCAGTCCAAATAGAGGGCCCATTTGTATTAACAGTTAATGTTCCCAGACTGGCAGTCTAATATTCAACTGAATAAAGATGGAAGTACTGACATAATCTGCAGTATCAGGCTGCATTCTGCTGTCTTTCCATGACATTAACTATTATGTGTCAAACATCCATTTTGTCAATTGTCATTAATTATAATACGACTTGACAAGTGCCCAGTGCAGCTTGATGACTGGTGGTGGGGCAGTCGATGGAACAGGAAATTACCTGTGGGTTAAAGCTATATCCTAGAATGTCAGCTAGTTACCTCAGAGCTTCAATTGACTGATATGCTGTTGCCTGGGAACAGGTGGTTTGCTAAACAGAATTTGTTGGAATTGACAGAGAGGCATTAATGACATTTGTACAAATAGATTATGTAAAAAATACAGCAATGCAATATTTCTATTTATTAAAAATCAAGCCATCAACACAGCTAATAGGAATATTGAACAATAACATCATTGTAAGATTTGCAAGTTAATAAAAAAAAGTAACAGTTATCTATTTCTGTGTATTATTTCTATGTATAGAAATTGCCTGAAAACCAGCATATTGTATTGCAGGAAAGTGAGAAAGGCCGTGAAATTTGGCACCTTAGCGCCAATTGATAACGCCGGTTTCGGAGAAAAAATGGCGGCTGCCTCGCTTCCGCCCACTTCCGACGCGGAACACGGCAGCTGCCATTTCGGCGGCTGCCTGCGCTCGCTGCAAAAATGGTAATTAGTTAGATTGTGACATCAATTAGCGTTCAACGCTGAATTGACGCATGACCTGCTATTTTGGACATCACTGGTCCATTCAACACCCTCTCCAAAGCACACATGTTGAGCTGCACGATGGACCCCCCACCAACACTTCTTAAAGGGATGCACGCAACTTTGAGGTAAGTTTAGATTTTTGCTTTTGTGCTGGATTCTTTACATTTTATTGGAGTAGTGGCTTGGTGTATGACATTTAAGAAGTTGTTAAAGTGCTGCTGGACTTTTAAGAGCTTTGGCTCTTAAAGGAGAGAACATCACTTGCTCTCAGTCCTGGGTGCTCAGGTTGCAGTCCTCCTTGGGCTGCAGCATGACATGGAGATGGACAGAAGTAGCAAAGGGAACAAGCTGTTCACAGAGGGTGGAGGAGGAGGAAGCAGAAGAGGAGGAAGCGGAAGGAAGGAGGCAACACAGACAGCCCCTTTATGGCCGGGATATCTGGGATCGCATCATCGGCCTGTGTTGCCAGTGACCATAACCCCAATTCCTCTTTCACCATTAGTCCCACACCTTACCTTCCCTCTGTTACTGACCATCACAGCGTCCTCTTGGCCACAATGCTGAAATAAAAGCCACCACAAAGCAACTTTCCAATCCCACTTTATTCATATATGCATCCAATATTACATCAAAAAAGCAACTAATCACCCTTGTGCATTCCCTTAATGCCTATCTTGTGTGTACCTTTGCCTATCCTAGTGCTCCTATGAAGTGCTACTCCAGTGGCTGCAGCATGGCTGGTGGAAGGCTGCTGACTTTCAGTGGGGGACACTGCAAATAGCCTTGCTGGATGGCCTTGAGGAGCTGGTGGCTGGGAGTGTGAAATTGAGTGACAGCGTTTCTACTTCTCCCTCTTCTTCACTCTCCTTTCCCTCTTATTCAACCACTGGCTGGGCAGGCTGGATTTATTGGGTGTCTGAAATGAGGAAGGCACAGGTGCAGGGTTCTGGTGAATGGAGGTGGGTAAAGCAAGAGCTGCATGCTTACACCATGTGCAGCTTGTAAATCAGAAGATATTGTGGGATGAGAGGGAAGTGGGATGGGAGAAGGAGGATAACATATGAGGATACCAGCATCTTGTATTCTTTCAGCCCCACCACTGGCCAAGGGCTCAGCCATGTCACTGCCAAGAATAGCCAGCACCGTCTCCTCCAAGGGGGTGAGGTGAAGCTAGGGATGTGAGGTGTGCCTCATATTTGGTAGAGATTTAGGTAGGTGAGTGATGGGGGGTGGGGGAGATTGTGCATTGAGCAGTGTGTGAGGCTAGTGGTGCAGTTAGTAGGAGACAGCTTTTGAAGATGCATTCACTGACCTTGACCACTGGTCTGAGGTCATGAAACTTCTCTGGGCATTGGAGCCATGTCCTGGGGGCGACACTGCTGGCAGTGATGGCCTTGGCGATCTGGTCCCATATCCTTCTTTCTGGAGGGACTCCTGATCCTCTGTGGGTAGAGAACCTCTCTTCCAGTGTTCACCCCCTGCACAGAGGTCTTGAGTGCTGCATCCGAGACCCTGGCACCTTTCCCTGGCCTGCTGAGCTATTTGTGTTAGTGCTGAAGCACTTTCAACATTTTTCATCACCGCAAGGCAGCTCACCTTTAAGAGGTGCAGACTGCCTTTAAGTGGTGCAGACTGCCTTTAAGAGGCTCAGACTAGCTTTAAGTACAGCTTTAAGTAAAGCTAGCCTCGTGGTAAGATCGAGAACTTCGGCCCCCTGCTGAGCGCACAGTCCGTCAGCAGCGTGTTCAGCGCTGGGCTGTGCACTGCGGTCATGTAAAGTAGCAGGCAGCACAAATTTCACGTGCTGCCTGAGCTCTTTTCAACGGGCGTGGGCTGATCGCGCCTCGCGGTGCCCATGTCCGTTTTTCATCTTTATCCACTTTCACCCCCAAAGAATCAGAACACACATTGCACAAATCTCTTTTTTAATGAATAATTAATCATTGTGTAATTAAAGTTTTAAATAATGTAATTGACTGCAACCTACTAATCAGCTATTTTCCTGATGGCATTCTCACCATAAATATAAGTGTAAAAACCTTCCTAGGACTTTGCCAAGAAACAATTTTGCTTGGAATGTAACACTGAAATCCATCATCTGGAGATTTTGGTTTGATTTCTTCTTGTTACTTGTCCCAAATAATACACCCATTAGTGGCCTGACGTTAAAAAATCAGTATAGCTGCATTAGACTTAGCTCATGGAGCAGTCTGGAACAACTTGCAGTCAATAAGAAAACGTCTTCGCTCTTTGCAATGGAGCCGCTCCAGGACATACAGGCACTCCCTATAATTGAGGTCACTAGAATGGAGGGAGATTCTAACTGACTGTCTCCATGTTAGCAACAAAATTAATATATTTTTTTAAAATGACGTAAGAGTCATTTTCTTCTACAACAAGGAAGAGTACTTTGAGCAAAAGTACTCCTAGATTTTCCTTCCCTTTTAAGTACTTTGGACTGAACGTGCTTTGGAAATGCTGAAGGAATACTGCAGACACCAGAGAGGCAGAAAATAATTTACTTAATTCAAGTGACACAGAGAAATGTAAATACAACTGCTCAGGTTGCAGTCCTCCTTGGGCTGCAGCATGACATGGAGATGGACAGAAGTAGCAAAGGGAACAAGCTGTTCACAGAGGGTGGAGGAGGAGGAAGCAGAAGAGGAGGAAGCGGAAGGAAGGAGGCAACACAGACAGCCCCTTTATGGCCGGGATATCTGGGATCGCATCATCGGCCTGTGTTGCCAGTGACCATAACCCCAATTCCTCTTTCACCATTAGTCCCACACCTTACCTTCCCTCTGTTACTGACCATCACAGCGTCCTCTTGGCCACAATGCTGAAATAAAAGCCACCACAAAGCAACTTTCCAATCCCACTTTATTCATATATGCATCCAATATTACATCAAAAAAGCAACTAATCACCCTTGTGCATTCCCTTAATGCCTATCTTGTGTGTACCTTTGCCTATCCTAGTGCTCCTATGAAGTGCTACTCCAGTGGCTGCAGCATGGCTGGTGGAAGGCTGCTGACTTTCAGTGGGGGACACTGCAAATAGCCTTGCTGGATGGCCTTGAGGAGCTGGTGGCTGGGAGTGTGAAATTGAGTGACATCGTTTCTACTTCTCCCTCTTCTTCACTCTCCTTTCCCTCTTATTCAACCACTGGCTGGGCAGGCTGGATTTATTGGGTGTCTGAAATGAGGAAGGCACAGGTGCAGGGTTCTGGTGAATGGAGGTGGGTAAAGCAAGAGCTGCATGCTTACACCATGTGCAGCTTGTAAATCAGAAGATATTGTGGGATGAGAGGGAAGTGGGATGGGAGAAGGAGGATAACATATGAGGATACCAGCATCTTGTATTCTTTCAGCCCCACCACTGGCCAAGGGCTCAGCCATGTCACTGCCAAGAATAGCCAGCACCGTCTCCTCCAAGGGGGTGAGGTGAAGCTAGGGATGTGAGGTGTGCCTCATATTTGGTAGAGATTTAGGTAGGTGAGTGATGGGGGGTGGGGGAGATTGTGCATTGAGCAGTGTGTGAGGCTAGTGGTGCAGTTAGTAGGAGACAGCTTTTGAAGATGCATTCACTGACCTTGACCACTGGTCTGAGGTCATGAAACTTCTCTGGGCATTGGAGCCATGTCCTGGGGGCGACACTGCTGGCAGTGATGGCCTTGGCGATCTGGTCCCATATCCTTCTTTCTGGAGGGACTCCTGATCCTCTGTGGGTAGAGAACCTCTCTTCCAGTGTTCACCCCCTGCACAGAGGTCTTGAGTGCTGCATCCGAGACCCTGGCACCTTTCCCTGGCCTGCTGAGCTATTTGTGTTAGTGCTGAAGCACTTTCAACATTTTTCATCACCGCAAGGCAGCTCACCTTTAAGAGGTGCAGACTGCCTTTAAGTGGTGCAGACTGCCTTTAAGAGGCTCAGACTAGCTTTAAGTACAGCTTTAAGTAAAGCTAGCCTCGTGGTAAGATCGAGAACTTCGGCCCCCTGCTGAGCGCACAGTCCGTCAGCAGCGTGTTCAGCGCTGGGCTGTGCACTGCGGTCATGTAAAGTAGCAGGCAGCACAAATTTCACGTGCTGCCTGAGCTCTTTTCAACGGGCGTGGGCTGATCGCGCCTCGCGGTGCCCATGTCCGTTTTTCATCTTTATCCACTTTCACCCCCAAAGAATCAGAACACACATTGCACAAATCTCTTTTTTAATGAATAATTAATCATTGTGTAATTAAAGTTTTAAATAATGTAATTGACTGCAACCTACTAATCAGCTATTTTCCTGATGGCATTCTCACCATAAATATAAGTGTAAAAACCTTCCTAGGACTTTGCCAAGAAACAATTTTGCTTGGAATGTAACACTGAAATCCATCATCTGGAGATTTTGGTTTGATTTCTTCTTGTTACTTGTCCCAAATAATACACCCATTAGTGGCCTGACGTTAAAAAATCAGTATAGCTGCATTAGACTTAGCTCATGGAGCAGTCTGGAACAACTTGCAGTCAATAAGAAAACGTCTTCGTTCTTTGCAATGGAGCCGCTCCAGGACATACAGGCACTCCCTATAATTGAGGTCACTAGAATGGAGGGAGATTCTAACTGACTGTCTCCATGTTAGCAACAAAATTAATATATTTTTTTAAAATGACGTAAGAGTCATTTTCTTCTACAACAAGGAAGAGTACTTTGAGCAAAAGTACTCCTAGATTTTCCTTCCCTTTTAAGTACTTTGGACTGAACGTGCTTTGGAAATGCTGAAGGAATACTGCAGACACCAGAGAGGCAGAAAATAATTTACTTAATTCAAGTGACACAGAGAAATGTAAATACAACCTACATGTAGTTTCAGTACTTTACAAAATGCTATTAACCAGCTGATTATAAAAGATATTAAACTCTGCTGCTACTGAAACAATAGTTAAATATGTATTTCACATTTAGCAGATTGTTCTGAATCTGAGGAAGCACTGTCTTTCTTGTTAAATGTATGGAAGTGTTTTCTGATTATTTGCTTTGGCCAATTAAGTAATTTTCCTGACGTGGATTATTTTGTCTGATATGGATTATTGCATTCACTGTCATTTTGACACTTTTTTGAGTTGCAAACATTGGTGTATTTTTCTGCAATTCTGAGCACATGAAATGTTTTTAGTTTTGTTAACTGTTCATAATTGTAGCCAACTGCACCTTGTGTTTTGTGAATTGCAATGCAGTTTTTAATTCAAAACCAATCTTTATATTTGATAATTTGTTTGACCTGTACAGAAAGTTCAGCTAATGAATACCATTCATATCTTTGGACTTTGGCTTGAGTGTCCATTTTCAGGCGCTTACCACAACACATCATGTTCATTGACATAGGTCAAACATTCATTCAAGTTAATTGAGGTTGCAAGCTTGAATAATTTCAACTATCATCTGACTAGTGTCCTAGCCTACTGGCAATTTCAAATTAAGATGCTGAAGCTGATAATGTGATCATTAACATGCTTTGGATGCCAGCATTATCATATTTTAAATTATTTTCAAACAGCAAATCATACCCTTAATACACTTAGGGGCTCCTAAGTACAAAAACAGGCTCTGTAAAATACTCTGTAAAGTCTTAGCAATACACTAACGAGGAGCATTTAACACTACGATATAAATATGCTCATAGGCTTAAAAGGACGAGGAAGAGAACTAAGAATTCAGATTTTTCCTGAACAATGGAATGGTCTCTTCATTGGAGTTCAAGATTTGCCTATGAAATGCACATCAAGTTAATACAATTCAACATTATCCTAATTCCTGGGACTAGGGACAGGGTCACTGGCTAAGGCTTGGAAGCTAAGCCAGAGCCAGGCCTGGTTAGTACCTGGAGGGGTGACCATCAGGGATAGACCAGGTGCAGAAGGTCACAGAAGGAGCCCCGAGGAGGGGCGGTTGGTGAGAAGGTCATAGAAGGAGCCACGGGAGGAGCGGCTGGTGAGCAGGCCCGGGCGGTGGGCTGAAGATTGTCGGACAGGAGGAATGGTGGAAATGGAATGGCGGCGCGCACCAACGCAGTGGCTTTGCTTCTCCCAGTCATGGGAGCTTGCAAGATCACATTTCGTTGTTCATGTACTTGTGCAATGACAATAAAGTTGAATTATTATTACTTGACTTCAGTCTGACTAACATTGGCTGGGCAAACCACAGGACAATCAAGGCTGTATATATAAGACGGGGAAGGATTTACATTTTCATATTTTATGGGAAAATGTAGCATGGTAACTGTTTTTAGCAGAGATGTTTTGGAGCACATTTCAAATATAAGCAAGGAGAAACACTTGAGAAAATCTAGCTTTAATTTGTATGGGCAATATTGGGGTTCCAAGCCATGGCCTGAGAGCCATATGCAGCTCACAAGCCTTGGCAACCAAACCCACTTAGCCTAGTAAATTATTTTCTGCTTATGTTTATGTTTCTTATTTGCTCTTTGAATTTTGTGGCCCTCAATGGAAAGGATTGGGGTGAATTTTAACCCCCAAAAACGGGTGGGTTGGGGTCAGGTGAGTTGTAGAAATTGTTTAAATCTCAAACCCGAACCCAACTCGTCCACTTCCAGGTTTAACGGAAGCGGGACAGTGGGTGGGCAGCCAGCCCGCTCCCAGGAGGCGGGTTAGCCATTTAAATATTATAATGAGGCTGTGAGCTTCATATTTAACTTCTCTTACAGGTTTAACCCTGGTTGGCTGGGTTTCACAGGGCTTGGGAAACTCGGCAACTCAAAGGAGGCGAGGACAGCTTCAGGAAAAAGGTAAGTGCCTTTACTGCACTGCTTGTGGACCAGGAGGAGCAGGAGTGTTTCCCACTTGCTCCTCCAAGCATACCAGCTTCCCTGGTACTGAACCACCACCCCCCCCCCATCAGACACCCCATCCAAAGACCCATCCCTGATCAGGGATCGGACTCTCCCCCCGGGGTCATAAATTGGACCCTCCTGGGGTCAGACTCTAGCCAGGGTCAGGGATCGTACCATCCCGGGGTCGGGAATCGGACCTCCTGGGACCGGACCCCTGGAGTCAAAAATTGGACCCCCACCCCAGGGTCGAGCATCGGACCCCCCTCCCCCCAATGGCAGCTGCAGGCTCCTTACCTGCGGTTGCGGCCTATTCCGGAGTGCTCCCCAACTGACTGGCTGACTTCTGGGTGGGGATCTTGTCCAAAAAAAAATACACACGCTGTGGAGTTAAAACTCCATGCGGGAAACCCGGACTTCTGGGATTCCAGTCCGAAACACCGCTCCCAACTCGGAAAACCCGCCCCTGTCAATATTGGGGCTGATGTACCTTAATGCCGTTGCCTTATTGGTGGTAGGATTGTAGGGTTAATCCAGTGTTTCTGTACTCCCAGTAGGGAGTGGCACTTGAAGGGAATGTGAGTTAGAGATGGGGCTGCAACAGCTTAGGCCTAAATCTCTGACCTGCGGCTCGCAGCTGTTAGGGTAGGTTAGTTTCAGTGGCTTCTTGTCAGTTTCAGCCAGTGGAGCAGTTTGTACGAGTAATTTCAAGCTTCTTTTTTATCAGCAGCCTTCTGACAAGTGCAAAGTGGCTACATTTATTGTTCAAAGATTCAAACTGCTACACTTAGTAACATTAATGGAGGTTGTACTGGCATGCCACCTCACTCTCCAAGATCTATGGCAGAGGGAGCGTAGGCAGCGAGAAATACGGGAACATGTGTGCAGAGGGATGAGGAGGGTCATCCGGGCTCTCACCACTGGGAAGACAGGAGCGCTGAATTTCCCCGTCCGAGTCAGAACACCGAAATCTGTTAGTACCTGCAGCTTCCTTCTGTGCTGTATCATTCCATGATTCTTCTATGATTCTATGTAAATGAATGGGAGACTGGTTTAAACTTTATAGGACTGCTTTTATATCTCCCTGCCAGCTGGGAGCCATGCCTACTGGAAGTGCATATTCAGAAATTGCGGGTGAACGCCCCGTGATTCCCATTATGCAGCAGGTTCAGCCACCCACTGGCAGTGCACTTTGGAAAAATTGGCCCTTACATATTGTAATATATGTGGGTAGAACAAATGAAGGACAGAGCCACAATGGGGGAAAAATTTGGTAGGTTAGTGCCTCCCGTTAGCACCTGCAGAGGGCGGTAACGGGGCAAGACGAATCCAGCACCACACAGCAAAACCGGCTCCCCCGTTGTGCCACCGGTATGATGTGCCGCTGGGGACTTCAACGCCAGGCAGATCATGACGTCAGTGAGCGTGCAACGCTCACCAGGTGCCCGATCTGCAAAATTAATTGTCTCCACTTACCTTTGCGCTTTGACCAGACAAGTGACAGGGAGAGCAGGTGAATAGCTAATGGAAGCCGGCTCCAGCGACGTTATTTAAAGGCATCAGTGTTAATCACTCGCAGCTGTCAGTGTAGGTCAATTTCAGTGGCTTCTTGTCAGTTTCAGCCAGTGGAGCAGTTTGTATGAGTAATTTCAAGCTTCTTTTTTATCAGCAGTCTTCTGGCAAGTGCAAAGTGGCTACACTTATTGTTCAAAGATTCAAACTGTTACATTTGGTAACATTAATGGGGGTTGTACTGGCATGCCACCTCACTCTCCAAGATCTACGGCAGAGGGAGCGTAGACAGCAAGAAATACGGGAACATGTGCGCAGAGGGATGAGGAGGGACATCCGAGCTCGCACCAGGAGGCCTTACCCTCCGAGGGTATTCCAAGAGCACTTCTCCTACCTTCAATTAAGCAAGGAGCAGTGTATTAGATGGCTCCGCATCACCAAGGTGGTGGTCACAGAACTCTGCCACCTCCTCCAAATAGACCTCCAGCATCATACCCGGATGACTTAAACCTCAGATCCCTTTTGCTCACCACACGTCCATCATACCATCCCTGTGTCATGCCATATCACAGTGTCCTCCTGGGTGCAAAGGTGAAATGAGAGAGACCACAAAATATTGCAAACTCCATTAATAAATTTATGCATAAACTTATCACACATATCACATTCATTCTAATAACTAATAACTCTTGTGCCTGCCATAGTTGAATAGCTGTCATCGTGTGCAAGGTGTGAGATGTGGGTGTGAGTGCTGGTAGGCAGAGATTGTTGGTGGGTGAGCACTGGGGGTGTGGTGCTTTGGGCATTGTGTGAAGCTTGTGGTACAGATGGTGGTATGTAGCATTTGTTGAAGCATTCAATCACCCTGACCACCTGACTGAGGTGGCTCTGCCATGAGCACACATGCTTTAGTTCTTCGGCTCCTTCTCCTTGTTGTGCTTCTCCTTGCTGAGGTAGCTGCACAGCCAGCAATGCTGAGAATGAGGTGCTGCAGTATCAATGAACCTCCCCTTTAAGTATTGGAAAGAGATTAGACTGCACCCAATATTGGTCCACCCTTTGAGTGTAACGCCACTTAGCTAGGCCTTTAAGACTTGATTTAGCGCTGAAATAATTTCTTTGAGCAGTGAGAATTAATTTTGCGAGCAGTCTACAATTTTCTGAAGATACCACCCATTCCTGGGCTATAATGAATTTCTAGCCCCAAGAGTTACTAGTCCATGTGCTTGCTTTACTAGGCCAGAGTGAACTGAGCATGCCCATAATAAACCGTGTGACAAACCATGTGATAATTTATTACACTGCTTTCCCCTTAAAAAAAAAATGTATTGTAGGGGGTGGTCTGTGGGGTGGCGCGTGCGCCCAGTCAGTTATGCCTCTGACTGTTTATGAGCGGTTTGAATCGCTCCCACGCCCCTGGGTTCTAGACACCGGACTTAGGTACAAGGCGGTGGTACAGAGAAGACTCGAGTAGACAGGTGGTTGGATGTAAACAAAAGCCAAGATTTTATTGAGGAAGAAAATTAATACAATCTTATGGAAAATTACTAGTGTACACTTCTACAGGCAAAATACAAAAGGATAACTAAACTTATACCGGGAATGGGGAACACACAGCACATCGAGGGAAAACAACTATCTTAACAATCCCCTTATCCTTATCCCACCCCCTATACCTAACTAGATTAAGCTACGAGGGGCCAGAACTTCATCCTCACCAATAAAAGGAGTCTGCTGAACTCAAAACAGCGGTGGCGTTCGGGGTTCGCTCTTGGTGCTCTCTGGAGCCTGCCGTCGTCATGTGGTCTCTGAGTGCTGCAAGGGCATTGTCCAGGTACACGTACCCCAAAGTTAAAGTCTCTGCTTGGGTACTTTACCTTGCAGGGATGATTCTTCTTCTTCGGCCGACAGTTTGAGTTTGTATGAAGATAGTCGCAGGTCGGCTGAGACTGAAGGCCCGATGATTCGAAGCCTACCCTCAGTTCGTCTCTTCAGTTGGTCTTCCTCAGTTGGTCTTCCTTGGTCTTCCCTCCTCCCCTCGTCGCGTCCCACATCACCTGGCCTGAATTGTCTGTGTCCGCCCGATGCAGTGCCTGGGCGATTTCCAGATGGAGTGGGGAAAGGCATGGGCAAAGGCCAGGGTGTAAGCGCAGGACGGGGAAAGAGCGACAGCCACGAGGGTGAGGGGCAGAAGAGCTGAGCAGAGAACAGAGCACACCAGAGCAGAGCGCGAGATTGCTACCCGGGGCCTTCAATTATACTTCTTTCGAAGACCCTTATCTGCGCGCCTAATCAGGTTAGTTCTTTGTCTTAATTTTGGCGGGCTATTTTAAATAATGGTAGCAATCTATACTAACTGTTTTTAGATGGCCGGTAATCGCATCTACCGGCCCGATAATTGACTTGTTTTTTCATGAATGTTCCTTGATGGGCCTGTCCAGCCTCGATGGCTTCCTTAATCTGTTGTCGATTATATATGTAAACTGCTTGATGGCCTTAACTATAGGCCTAACTGAATTTAGATTTGTCTCCAATTCGATCTAATACATAATTCAAAGTCCTGTCTGGTTTCAAAATACAAAGTCTCTCTTCACAGAAACTGCAGCTTTGGTTTTGATTTCTCCACAAGCTACCTTCGTTGCAGAGTCTAAGTTTTAAAATCTCACAGGCTTTCTGCCACGAGGCGCGGACGTCATTTTGGGTACCCTTTTTCATTAAAATGTCCATGCAGTGTCCCTTTTCTTATTAATAACCTTCGGGAAAATGTAGAAATTTTGGGAATCTTACATTCCCCCTGTGATACTAAAACTTGCTTGAAGTATCATTCTTTCAAGGCGAGCAAAACATTTCTGACCCTCCATAGTCTACCTTCCCCTGTAATTACCTATCTAATATACCCACGACACATGCACTTCCCATTCTACGAAAATGTAGTGTACATCAGCATACAGAGAGTAAAATTACAGATTTTACACACATCCAAGCATGGAGGGGGTCCAACACCCCTGCACCACTTGGTACACATATATCTTTATTAACCGCGTCGCGAAAAACAACAGAAAAACCTTTTATTATAAATAACAAACACAAAGAACAATCCTTAAACAAAATACAAGGAAAAGGACTCAAATGGGCATATCTCCCTCCACCTTTACATAAGGATCCTTCCAGATCCTCTGGTTTCAGAATTCCGACCACTGACCTTTTCCCTTACACTGAATACAAACTAAATACAACACTATCCCTAACTGGCAAACCACGAGAATGTGGGAAGCCAGTCTGATCCACAAAGGCACCTGTATATGATTGAAAATGTCCCACCAGGGTGGAATCACAATATCCAATATCTTAGTCCCTATCTCTACTGTTTTCTGCTCGAGAGTGTAAAAATGTTTCTGCGAAACTATAACGACTTTGAGTATTTTGGTAAGGTGTTCAGGGAGAGGGGAAATTTCGTAGCCAAAGTGGGCTACGTACTTTTGCAAATCCGTAAAATTCTCCTTCACAGTGAGGTGAACAGTGGAGGATTCAGGAATGGGGACAATTCACTCCTGGGCCACTTGAACTTCTGCCTCGGGTTTAAAACAGAAACTGCTGTCACTAACCGGACACCAGCTGTGCTGTCCATGCTGGTAGTGGGACGCGCCAGTGGTGACACAATATGTCCCTCCTCCTATATATGCTACCTGCGGGGGAACATGGCCTTGTGCCATTGCCTCCATGGTACAATTTATAGGTTTCACGCCAGCAGCTCTGAACCCACACTGTAGTTTCGAAAAGGTATTCAAGTGCTGGGGACACAGGATTATGTGTGCTCCCCGGCTCCGGCACCCTGAGAGGTCAGTACCTGTCATAGCATGCTCCAACTTAATGATGTAAGGCGGGACCGCTGTGAAACGAATGTGTGCACCCCCTTGAATGACTCCAATGTTCTCAACCCTGTATACCGGTGTGGGTCGGACTGTCCTACCCATGACCGGCATCCTAACTACTACTCCCATGATTGTGTGGTTGGACCGCCCACAATCCACGGGGACTGGATAGGCTTCAGAGGCTAGCCGGAGTTGGCACGGGCTCAATGCATTCTCAAAAGGGTGGAGGGCAGCGAGGTGTTTGTTGCTAATCCAGGAGGGGACCAAACCCTGTTTTAAATCCTCCACATTACTGCGGCCCTCGCCCAGCAACCACGCCCCGTATAACATGCACACCTCATTCTGTGCAGCCTGGTCAGAAGCATTTCTGTCCTCCCTTATGAGAGCTTTTACCGTCTTTGCGTGCTTTTCCAACTCCGCTATGATCTCCTTTAAATGGACCGTCATGGCCTGGTCCTCATGCAACTCCGAGCCCACTACTTAATTCTCATCCAGTAATATTTTCTTCAACTGTGTTTTTAAACCGTTTATCTGGGTCTGCAGCTCTATGTCATCCAAGCTGTGGATGACAGAGGACCCAGTATTAAATGCAGCAAAAACATAATTCCATACTCCCCTTCTTTGCCTCCCTGCATTACCCCAAAATTCTCGGTGTGTGGTGTAGAGTTCAGTTTTGTCCATGTGGGCAAAATCGAACTTGTAAAACTTCTTGAACATGTCCTTTAACAGGGCCTGGTACAGCTGCTCTGTTTCCTTGGGGCACCTCTCCGGCAAATGTACCTTGGTGAGATTTAAAATCATGGAGGCTAGCGCGTAGTGTACCCCCGGTACAGCATCTGATCAGTGGGGACTAGTACCAACCCATTCCCTGGTCCCTTGGTGGTGGTGGGTAACCTCGCCGTCTGCGCCGTGGGCGGGGGCTTACAGGGGCGGGTTACCAGTTCAGTGGCATTGACTGGGATCGGAGAGTATGGGATTGCGCATGCCTTCAGGCTGGTGTCCCACTTCATCCCCTCCCCAGCATCCTGCCACTGTCGGTGGAAAACGATGGATATGCCTGTGGGGCAGACCTCCTCTGACCCCCACATACAGATCGAAATCCCTTGATCCGGTTCCCACCACTTGTCCCAACACACGCTCAATCCTCCATGAGTCCCTGTGATCGTCCGATGGGTGTTGTTCCCCAACCGTTCCCAGTCGACTTCAGAGTTCCTCATGTCCTTGTTCAGCTTCCTGAGTCACCACCACCTATCCAGTGGAATGTGTCCTTTACACGTCAAACATATTCGCATTCCAACAGTGACGCTGACCCTTGTGGTAACGACTCGTACCCTGGGGCACAGGAGGGAGGTGATATGCCTATCAATTAGTCCAATAAAAGGCGACGAGTTAAGAACGTAACTGAAGGTTTTTATTGGCTAAATAACAGAGCCCACCCTCGTGGGTGATCCGATCCAACAGGGAGGAATACTAGCCAGTCAGCTACCTTTATACCTGGGCAGGTAATGGGCGGAGTCGGAGGTGGTCAGCCCAGGTATAACAGTGCGACAAGAGGCGACCTCGTGTAGTGATGTGACAGTGAGAACAGTGAGAACAATATACAGTGATAACTATAACAGTGGTTTACCACATTCACCCCTTGTTTAGATTAGAGTCCGGCGGGGTGAAGTGTATTACCAGCTCTGGTATGTCAGTCTGTCCGGAGGCTTCGTTAGCCTCTCCGATCGTCGCAGCGGCGGTGTTACATTATCCGGTGTTAAAGCTGGTGTCTGCGTAGTCGGCAAAGGCTCGTGGGGTTCCGGCATGCCGTCTACCTCGGCTGGACTCGGGGGGTTGGGAGGGGGGGGTGAGGGTGTGAGGTCTCGTAAGGAGACAGTGTCCTCCCGTCCGTCTGGGTAAGCCACATAGGCGTACTGGGGGTTGGCGTGCAGGAGGTTCACCTTCTCGACCAGGGGGTCCGTTTTATGGGCCCTCACGTGCTTTCGCAGCAAGACGGGTCCCGGAGAGGTCAGCCAGGTTGGTAGGGTGGTTCCCGTAGTCGACTTCCTGGGGAAGACAAACATTCGAGCATGGGGGGTGGTGTTAATGGCAGTGCAAAGTAGTGACCGGATGGAGTGCAGCGCAATCGGGAGGACCTCTTGCCAGCGGGAGGTTGGGAGGCCCTTAGACTTTAAGGCTAAGAGGGTGGCCTTCCATACCGTCGCGTTCTCTCTTTCCACCTGGCCGTTCCCTCGGGGGTTGTAGTTGGTGGTCCTGCTTGCTGCAATACCCCTCTCCAATAGGAACTGACGGAGTTCCTCGCTCATGAAGGAGGCGCCCCGGTCACTATGTATATAGTTCGGGAACCCGAACAAGGCGAAGAGTTTGTTCAGGCATTTAATGACCGTGTTACTGGTCATGTCTGGGCAGGGGAAGGCAAAGGGGAAACGGGAGTACTCATCAACGATGTTGAGGAAGTACACATTACGGTCGGATGACGGTAGGGGCCCCTTGAAGTCGATGCTCAGACGCTCGAAGGGGCGGGTGGCCTTGATCAGGCTTGCTCTGTCCGGCTTATAGAAGTGCGGTTTGCACTCAGCACAGATCTGGCAGTTCCTGGTCATGGTCCTGACCTCCTCGATGGAGTATGGCAGGTTGCGGGCCTTAATGAAATGGTAGAGTCTGGTGACTCCGGGGTGGCAGAGGTCATTGTGGAGGGTCTGAAGTCTATCACTTTGTGCGCTGGCGCATGTAATGCGTGAAAGAGCATCAGGGGGGTCGTTCAGTTTACCGGGCCGGTACAAGATCTCATAATCATAGGTGGAAAGCTCGATTCTCCACCTCAAGATTTTGTCGTTCTTGATCTTGCCCCTCAGCTTGTTATTAAACATGAAGGCAACCGAGCGTTGGTCGGTGAGGAGGGTAAATCGTTTGCCTGCCAAGTAGTGCCTCCAGCGCCGTACTGCCTCCACAATTGCCTGGGCTTCCTTCTCGACCGACGAGTGTCGGGTCTCGGGGCCCTGTAGGGTCCTTGAGAAGAAGGCTACCGGCCTACCCTCCTGGTTAAGGGTAGCGGCTAGGGCGAAGTCGGATGCATCGCTCTCCACTTGGAAGGGGATTGACTCATCCACTGCGTGCATTGTGGCCTTGGCTATGTCTCCCTTAATGAGGGAGAAGGCCGCGCACGCCTCTTCCGTGAGGGGGAAGGATGTGGTTTTCAGGAGGGGTCTGGCTTTGTCCGCATAATTGGGTACCCATTGGGCATAGTAGGCGAAAAGCCCCAGGGTTCTCCTAAGTGCTTTTGGACAGTGGGGGAGGGGTAGCTCCATGAGGGGGCGCATTCTTTCGGGGTCGGGGCCGATGACTCCGTTCTCTACTACACAGCCAAGGATGGCAAGGCGCGCTGTGTTAAACACGCATTTCTCCTTATTGTAGGTGAGGTTCAGCCGTTGGGCCGTACGGAGGAATTTCTCCAGATTCACGTCATGGTCCTGCCGGTTGCGGCCGCAGATGGTGACGTTATCGAGATAGGGGAAAGTGGCCTGTAGTCCGTTCTGGTCAACCATCCGGTCCATCTCCCGTTGGAAAACCGAGACCCCGTTGGTGACACCAAAGGGGACCCTAAGGAATTGGTAGAGGCGGCCATTCGCCTCGAAGGCGGTGTACTGGCTGTCCTCCGGGCTGATGGGGAGTTGGTGGTAGGCCGACTTGAGGTCGATGGTCGAGAATACGCGGTATTGTGCAATCTCATTGACCATGTCCGATATGCGGGGGAGGGGGTATGCGTCCAGCTGGGTGTATCTGTTTATGGTCTGGCTGTAGTCGATAACCAGGCGATTTTTGTCGCCGGTCTTGACTACCACCACCTGGGCACGCCAGGGGCTGCTGCTCCCCTCAATAATGCCCTCTTTCAGGAGTCGCTGCACCTCAGAGCTAATGAAGGCTCTGTCCCCAGCGCTGTACCGCCTGCTCTTAGTAGCGACAGGTTTGCAGTCGGGGGTGAGGTTAGCGAACAGGGAAGGTGGCGGTACCTTGAGGGTGGATAGGCTGCAGGTGTTACGCGGTGGGCGGTTTAACTTTCGCTGGTTGTCGACTGTGAGTGGGGGGAGGGGTCCACCATATGCTAGGGTTACACTTTGGAGGTGGGATTGGAAGTCCAGCCCTAGTATGACGGCAGCGCACAGCTGGGGGAGTACGAGAAGTTTAAAATTTTTATACTCTGTCCCTTTAACCGACAATGTCACGACACAGTAGCCGCTGATGTCTGTGGCGTGCGACCTCGATGCCATCGAGATGCGGCTGCGCGTTGGCAGGACGGGGAGGGAGTAGTGGCTCACCGTGTCTGGGTGGATGAAGCTCTCCGTGCTTCCGCTGTCGAACAGGCAGGTCGTGGCGTGGCCGTTGACTTTGATGTCCATCATTGAGCTGGCCAGGTGGTGCGGGCGGGCTTGATCCAGGGTCACGGAAGCTAGGGTGTAGATGAGCGCGTCGTTGTCATGACAAGATGGCGGCGAAGATGGCGGCCCCCGTAGTTCACATGAGGCTCTGTTTAAATCGTTTGCCCCGCACAAAGATGGCCGCCCCTGCTGTTCCCATGAGGCTCTGCAGGCTTCGGCTGCCCCGCACAAAGATGGCCGCCCCTGGTTTTCCCATGAGGCTCTGCAGGCTTCGGCTGCCCCGCACAAAGATGGCCGCCCCTGGTTTTCCCATGAGGCTCTGCAGGCTTCGGCTGCCCCGCACAAAGATGGCCGCCCCCAGGGTTCGCATGAGGCACTGCTGGCTTCTGAGGATTTGCTTCTGCAGGCCTTGGAGAAGTGGCCTTTCTTGAGGCAGGTTTTGCAGGTCGAGTTTTTGGCTGGGCAGCGCGACCTCGGATGCTTCTCCTGGCCGCAAAAGAAGCAGCCAGCGGCCCGATCGGGGTTGCCTGATGTCGGGGCCGGTACCGGGGCTAGCGGGCCCGGTCGGATCCGTGATGCAGACGCTGAGGTAGGTCCCGGGGGCAGCGCTGTGAAGGGTGGTGGGGTGGGGGTCGGGCCCGAGTCCCAGGGTCGCGAATAGTACCTGGCAAACGCTTCCTGGTCTTGCTGGGTGGCCTCTAGGGTGAGGGCGAGGGCTTCGGCCTTGTCCAGGTCTATGTCCTTAGCTTCAAGCAGTCTTTGCCGTGTGTAGTCGGAACGTAGGCCTCTCACCAAGGCGTCGCGGACATTGTCTTCCATGTTCGCAGTAGCCGTCACCGCTTTAAAGTCACAGTTCCTGCCGAGTTGTCTCAGCGCTCGTGAAAATTCAGCTATCGATTCTCTTGGCTGTTGCTGGCGAGATCTTAAGAGATGCCTAGTGTACATGTAGTTTACCGGGCTCCGGTACTGCTGTTTCAGTAGGTTGATGGCGTCGTCGTACGTAGTCATGTCCTGGATGAGTGTATATACTCTCGGGCTCGCTTGTGCTTTCAGGACTCTTAGTTTGGATCTCTGAGGGACGACGGCTTCCTCCAGGTACGATTCGAAACAGTCCAGCCAGTGTTTGAAGTCGTTGGCTGAGTTTGGTGCCTGTGGGTTTAGATCCAGGTATGGTGGTTTCAAGGCTTGCAGCCAAGCCGGCTGGTGTGGCCCGTTGTCTGGAGGCTGCTGTTGCTGTGCTGCTGGGTGAGCTCCTTGCTGTTGCTGTTCATTATCAGACATCTTTAAAATTTAGCCAATAAAATTGATATGCCTATCAATTAGTCCAATAAAAGGCGACGAGTTAAGAACGTAACTGAAGGTTTTTATTGGCTAAATAACAGAGCCCACCCTCGTGGGTGATCCGATCCAACAGGGAGGAATACTAGCCAGTCAGCTACCTTTATACCTGGGCAGGTAATGGGCGGAGTCGGAGGTGGTCAGCCCAGGTATAACAGTGCGACAAGAGGCGACCTCGTGTAGTGATGTGACAGTGAGAACAGTGAGAACAATATACAGTGATAACTATAACAGTGGTTTACCACAGGAGGTCTCCCCATATGTGAATCCAGTTTGACTGGAGTACTGAGACGAATTGGACCCCAGCCATCCTGGCCACCTTCCCTCATGGAAGTAGACGGCGGTTTCCTCTGCATCCCATTCACCGCTCCTATCGATCGCTGTGGGCGCCTTGTCTCCCAAGCACCCATAGATGTGGGAGTCTTGGACGTCGTCCCTCCTCTCTACACTCATCCCGATCAGGGCGAATAGGATCACGATCCATTCCATCCTGAAAATCCAGAGAGCAGAGCACACCAGAGCAGAGCGCAAGATTGCTACCCGGGGCCTTCAATTATACTTCTTTCGAAGACCCTTATCTGCGCGCCTAATCAGGTTAGTTCTTTGTCTTAATTTTGGCGGGCTATTTTAAATAATGGTAGCCATCTATACTAACTGTTTTTAGATGGCCGGTAATCGCATCTACTGGCCCGATAATTGACTTGTTTTGTCATGAATGTTCCTTGATGGGCCTGTCCAGCCTCGATGGCTTCCTTAATCTGTTGTCGATTATATATGTAAACTG
Organism: Somniosus microcephalus; assembly: GCF_052327205.1. NCBI lineage: Eukaryota > Metazoa > Chordata > Chondrichthyes > Squaliformes > Somniosidae > Somniosus > Somniosus microcephalus. The sequence goes on along the minus strand of NC_140987.1, from coordinate 106,530,734 downwards.
CTTGATGGCCTTAACTATAGGCCTAACTGAATTTAGATTTGTCTCCAATTTGATCTAATACATAATTCAAAGTCCTGTCTGGTTTCAAAATACAAAGTCTCTCTTCACAGAAACTGCAGCTTTGGTTTCGATTTCTCCACAAGCTGCCTTCGTTGCAGAGTCTAAGTTTTAAAATCTCACAGGCTTTCTGCCACGAGGCGCGGACGCCATTTTGGGTACCCTTTTTTCATTAAAATGTCCATGCAGGGTCCCTTTTCTTATTAATAACCTTCGGGAAAATGTAGAAATTTTGCGAATCTTACAGTATTCTCCTCTCAAATACAACAAAACTCTGATCCCACCTTTCCTAGCATTACATGTACAACATAACAAAAACTCCTGGCTATTTTTTCTTTTAAATGAACTACAAATCTAGTTTAATAACAGATTTCCGGACCCCTCCTGATCGCCTTACAGAAGGTTTTGGTGTTGAACCAATTTTCAGGCTGTTTTGTTTTGGTTCTGAACTCAAAGATGATTCTGTTTCTATCTCAGACTTGTTTGAACCTGGTACTCAAGGGGAACGGTAGCATAGTGGTTATGTTACTGGACTAGAAATCCAGAGGCCTGGACGGATGATCTGGAGATCTGAGCTGGGGAATTTAAATTCAGTTAATTAAATAAATCTGGAATAAAAAGCTTGTATCAGTAATGGTGACCATGAAACTATCATTGTCGTAAAAGCCCATCTGGTTCACTAATGTCCTTTAGGGAAGGAAATCTGCTGTCCTTACCTGGTCTGGCCTATATGTGGCTCCAGAAACACAGCAATGTGGTTGACTCTTAACTGCCCTCTGAAATGGCCTAGCAAGCCACTCAGTTATAAAAAACTGCTACGAAAAACAATAATAAGAATAAGACCGGCTGGACCATCAACCTCGACCTCAGCACTAGCTACCGACATGACAACGGCACACCCAGCAAAGTCCTCCTCACCAACATCTGGGGACTTGTGCCCAAATTGGGAGAGGTGTCCCACAGACTAGTCAAGCAACAGCCTGACATAGTCTTAGTCACAGAATCATACATTTCGGCTAATGTCCCAAACTCCTCCATCACCATCCGTGGGTATGTCCTGTCCCATTGGCAGGACTGACCCACGAGGGGTGGCAGCACAGTGGTATACAGTTGGGAGGGAGTGGCCCTGGGTGTCCTCAACATTGACTCCGGACCCCATGAAGTCTCATGGCTTCAGGCCAAGCATGGGCAAGGAAACCTCCTGCTGATTACCACCTACCGCCCTCCCTCAGCTGATGAATCAGTACTCCTCCATGTTGAACACCACTTGGAAGAAGCACTGAGAGTAGCAAGGGCGCAGAATGTACTCTGAGTGGGGGACTTCAATGTCCATCACCAAGAGTGGCTCGGTAGCACCACTGCTGGCAGAGTCCTGAAGGCTGCCAGTCTGGGCCTGCGACAGGTGGTGAGAGAGCCAACATGAGGGAAAAAGCTACTTGACCTCGTCCTCATCAATCTACCTGTCACAGATGCATCTGTCCATGACAGTATTGGTAGCAGTGACCACAGTCATTGTGGGTACAAAGTCCCATCTTTAAACTAAGGGCACCCTCCATCGTGTTGTGTGGCACTACCACTGTGCTAAATGGGATAGATTCAGAACAGATCTAGCAGCTCAAAACTGGGCATCCATGAGGTGCTGTGGGCTATCAGCAGCCGCAGCAGAATTGTACTCCACCACAATCTGTACCCTCATGGCCCGGCATATCCCTCACTCTACAATTTCCATCAAGCCAGGGGACCAATCCTGGTTCAATAAGGAGTGTAGAAGAGCATGCCAGGAGCAGCACCAGGCATACCTAAAAATGCGGTGCCAACCTGGGGAAGGTGCAACACACGCATGCTAAAAAGCGGAAGCACCATGCTATAGACAGAGCTAAGCGATCCCACAATCAACGGATCAGCTCAAAGCTCTGCAGTCCTGCCACATCCAGCTGTGAATGGTGGTGGACCATTAAACAACTAAGGGGAGGAGGAGGCTTCATGAATATCCCCATCCTCAATAATGGTGGAGCCCAGCACGTGAGTGCAAAAGCCAAAGCTGAAGTGTTTGCAACCATCTTCAACCAGAAGTGCCGAGTGGATGATCCATATCAGCCTCCTCTTGAAGTCCCCACCATCACAGAAGCCAATCTTCAGCCAATTCGATTCACTCCTAGTGATATCAAGAAATGGCTGAGTGCACTGGATACAGCAAAGGCTATGGGCCCCGACAACATCTCGGCTGCCGTGCTGAAGACTTGTCCTCCAGAACTAGCCGCGCCTCTAGCCAAGCTGTTCCAGTACAGCTACAACACTGGCATCTATCCAACAATGTGAAAAACTGCCCAGGTATGTTCTGTCCACAAAAAGCAGGACAAATCCAATCCGGCCAATTACCGCCCCTACAGTTTACTCTCAATCATCAGCAAAGTGATGGAAGTTGTTGTCGACAGTGCTATCAAGCAGGACTTACTCACCAATAACCTGCTCACTGATGCCCAGTTTGGGTTCCGCCAGGAACACTCGGCTCCAGACCTCATTACAGCCTTGGTCCAAACATGGACAAAAGAGCTGAATTCCAGAGGTGAGGTGAGAGTGACTGCCCTGGGCATCACGGCAGCATTTAACCAAGTGTGGCATCAAGGAGCCTTAGTAAAACTTAAGTCAATGGGAATCGGGGGAAAAACTCTCCACTGGCTGGAGTCATACCTAGCACAAAGGAAGATGGTTGTGGTGGTTGGAGGTCAATCACCACAGCCCCAGGACATCGCTGCAGGAGTTCCTCAGGGCAGTGTCCTAGGCCCAACCATCCTCAGCTGCTTCAAGAACAGGTCAGAGTCTGCGTATTCTGCGGCAAGTGTCTCACCTCCTGACTCCCCAAAGCCTTTCCACCATCTACAAGATGCACTACAGCAACTCACCAAAGCTTGTTTGGCAGCAGCTCCCAAACGCACAACCTCTATCACCTAGAAGGACAAGGGCAGCAGGCGCATGGGAACAGCACCACCTCCAAGTTCCACTCCAAGTCACCTACCATCCTGACTTGGAAGTACATCGCTGTTCCTTCATCATCGCTGGGTGAAAATCCTGGACCTCCCTCCCTAACAGCACTGTGGGAGTACCTTCACCACACTGTCTGCAGTGGTTCAAGAAGGCGGCTCACCACCACCTTCTCAAGGGCAATTAGGGATGGGCAATAAAGTCTGGCCTTGCCAGCAACGCCCACATCTCATGAACGAATAAAAATAATTCCTGGGCTATAATGAATTTCTTATCCATGTGCTTGCTTTAATTGGCCAGAATGAACTGAGCATGCTCGTACTAAACCATGTGACAGACCATGTGATAATACATTACACATATGGCCCACAGGGCTCCGTAATATGCACCTACGTGGCCATGATGACAAGAAACTTGGATTCCCCTGATGTATTTTTTCTTCCCTGGTGGATTGAGAAGAATGGGCTGTGTTCTCAGGCCTCCCACTCAGCAGCGCCCCGAAGATGGTGAGCAATGACCTACTGTCCCGTTGTTCAAAGAAGGCACCCACTGAAAAGGTTTTGATTAAAATGGATGAACAATTTAACTCCATTTGTGAGAAGGATTACTGATTGAAACTATTTCCTATGAATGAGGTATTCCCAGTGAATTGGGTCAGAAGCTCAAGTTGATTAAGTCTCTGCAGTTCACACACACGGCCTATCAATACTACTGACTAAATGATTTAATGAGGTCCTCTGATCATTCTCACTGGAGTCAGCAGACTCAGCAATGACCATGGCAAACTGCCAAGAACACAATCAAACTTGACTAGGTGAACAGGAATACTTAATGTTTTTGACAAGCCCACGAAGAGCCCAATTTCACCTGATTTATTCTACATTTTCTATTTTTGTAAGTAATTGTGCTGCAGAGTGATACCAAAGGTTTGTACATTCAATAGACTAATCTGTGACTTCCGTCAGTACTAATGGCCCAGAAATTCAGGTCTCCACGGGTGAGTACGCACGGGGTACTCACCCGTAGGCCCAATGGAAGTGTCGGTTTCCTGCATGCATTGCGCATGCGCGGCAAACTGGCACTTCCGCTCCCCTGAACGAAGAGGTTCAGAGGTCGAACGCGTGCACGGGGGAGGCTGCGCGTGCACGTCGAACTTCATTTTTTTTACAGGTTTTCCCGGGAACGTAAGCCTGCAGAATTTAGAAATGTAAAAAGCAGGCGTAAGGCCTGCTTTTTACAAGGTAAGTGGTGAATTAATTAAAATAAAACATTTTTTCCACAGGTTTATTATTTTTAAATACTTTAAAGCAAGGTAAGTTTATTTTTAGCCCCGTTAGAAAATAAAATTATTTTTTTCAAAAATTTAAATTATTGTTTAAAATAGTTATTTCATTTAATTTATAGTTTATGTAAAAAATGTGATTTAAAAAAAAAATTATTTGAAGATTTAATGATGTTTTGTAAGAAGTAATATTTATAAGTCTTGACAGCACTTCCTATCAGACTTATGAATGGAGCATTCCCTGCTCCGATTGGCTCCCCATGGCCCATGTGATCCCAGGGGACGCATCGAATTAACTGCGCCCCTGGGATATGCAAGTACTGCGCGCCGGCAGCTGAACCAGGCCCCGGATCGGAATTCCACGGGGGCCCACAGCTCAACAGCCTGCGCGCAAGGTAAGTGCAGGTCGGGGGCTTGCACCCGCGGGAAGCCCTCGACCCGAATTTCTGGGCCATTGTCTTATGTAATGATGCACTTAGACACGGTCTTTTCTCATTTTTAAACTGTTTTTACCATCTCCAAGAACACCCAATTTTGAGTAAAGTTAATGATTAGAATTCACCTGGGATAAGGATTGTTTGCCTGGACTCCAGTAATCAGGTGGTGACCTAGATTCATACATAGTGACTGCCCAAAAACAGCTGTGATACAGTCTGGAATCATTAAGGCAATTTGTGCATTAAGTGCAAATGATTAGCTGCAATTACTGCCCCTGTGCTAAAATGCGATTTACCACTGTTTTACACACAGACTGTGACTTCAGCCATCCAGTTGAATGGTGGATGTAATAATTTGAATTAAACTGTTTAAAAACTTGACTTGAACTCCTCGACTCCAGTTAGCAAGGGAAGCCTAATTTCCACTGGTGGCTGCAAAACACCACAATCAGAGAGTCAGTTTTGTTTTAGTTAAGGATATTATTAAAAAAAAACAGATATTGACTTAAAGAAGGGGAGGAAGGCCTGCAGTACCGTGGCACGTAGCACCCCGCTTCCTTCTTGGGGCGCTACCGATGAATTTTGGCCACAGGGCTGCTAATTTTTTCGGGGCGCTAAAAGTAGCGAAGTTAGCGCCCCAAAGGGGGCACGACTCAATTGTTCCAAAGCAACTTCCAGCAGAAGAGTGTTGGAAGTGGCTTAATGATCTCCAACAGGTGACAAGGTAAAGTGAGTCATAGAAACATAGAAAAATAGGAGCAGGAGTAGGCCATTCAGCCCTTCGAGCCTGCTCCACCATTCAATATGATCATGGCTGATCCTCTATCTCAATACCATATTCCCGCTCTCCCCATACCCTTTGACGCCTTTGTGTTGAGAAATCTATCTATCTCCTTCTTAAATATATTCAGTGACTTGGCCCCCACAGCCTTCTGTGGTAGAGAATTCCACATGTTCACCACCCTCTGAGTGAAGAAATGTCACCTCATCTCAGTCCTAAATATCCTACGCCGTATCCTGAGACTGTGACCCCTCGTTCTAGACCCCCCAACCAGGGGGAACATCTTCCCTGCATCCAGTCTGTCTAGCCCTGTCAGAATTTTATAGAATGAGATCCCCTCTCATTCTTCTAAATTCTAGTGAATACAGGCCTAGTCGACCCAATCTCTCCTCATATGACAGTCCTGCCATCCCAGGAATCAGTCTGGTGAACCTTCGCTGCACTCCCTCTATGGCAAGTATATCCTTTCTTATGTAAGGAGACCAAACCTGCACATAATCTCACCAAGGCCCTGTATAACTGTAGTAAGACGTCCTTGCGCCTGTCCTCAAATCCTCTTACAATGAAGGCCAAAATACCATTTGCCTTCCTAACTGCGTGCTGCACCTGCATGTTTGCTTTCAGTGACTGGTGTACAAGGACACCCAGGTCCCTTTGTACATCAACATTTCCCAATCTATCAACATTTAAATAATACGCTGTCTTTCTGTTTTTCCTACCGAAGTGGATAACTTCACATTTATCCACGTTATACTGCATCTGCCATGTATTTGCCCACTCACCCAACTTGCCTAAATTGCCTTATAGCCTCTTTGCATCCTCCTCACAACTCACAATCCCACCTAGTTTCGTGTCGTCACCAAACTTGGAAATATTACATTTGGTTCCCTCATCCAAATCATTGATATATATTGTGAATAGCTGGGGCCCAAGCACTGATCCCTGCGGTACCCCACTAGTCACCGCCTGCCACCCCGAAAAAGACCCATTTATTCCTACTCTCTATTTCCTGTTTGCTAACCAATTTTCAATCCATGCCAGTATATTACCCCCAATCCCATGTGCTTTCATTTTGCACACTAACCTCTTATGTGGGACTTTATCAAAGGCCTTCTGAAAATCCAAATACACCACATCCACTGGTTCTCCCTTATCTATTCTACCAGTTATATCCTCAAAAAGCTCCAGTAGGCTTGTCAAAAATGATTTCCCTTTCATAAATCCATGTTGACTTTGTCTAATCCCATTGATATTTTCTAAGTGTCCTGTTATCACATCTTTTATAATAGACTCTAGCATTTTCCCTACTACTGATGCTAGGCTAACCAGTCTGTAGTTCCCTGTTTTCTCTCTCCTTTTTTAAATGGTGGGGTTACATTTGCCACCCTCCAATCTGCAGGAACTGTTCCATAATCTATAGAATTTTGGAAGATGACAACCAATGCATCCACTATTTCCATGGCTACCTCTTTTAGTACTCTGGGATGCAGATTATCAGGCCCTGGGGATTTATCTGCTTTCAGTCCCATTAATTTCTCCAGCATTATTTTTTTAATAATATTAATTTCTTTTAATTCCTCCTTCTCACTAGACCCTTGGTTCCCTTGCATTTCTGGGAAGTTATTTGTGTCCTCTTCTGTGAAGACAGAACCAAAGTATTTGTTTAATTGCTCTGCCATTTCCTTGTTCCCCATTATAAATTCTCCCGTTTCTGATGTAAGGGACTACATTTGTCTTCACTAATCTTTTTCTTTTTGCATACTTGTAGAAGCTTTTACAATCCGCTTTTACGTTCCTTGCAAGTTTACTCTCATACTCTATTTTTCCCCTCTTAATCAATCTCTTGGTCCTTTTTTGCTGAACTCTGAACTGCTCCCAATCCTCAGGCTTGCTACTTTTTCTGGCAACTTTATATGACTCCTCTTTGGATCTAATACTATCCTTAATTTCTTTTGTTAGCCACGGTTGGGCCACTTTTCCTTTTGTGTTTTTGTGCCAGAAAGGAATGTATAACTGTTGCATTCATGCATTCATTCCTTAAATGTTAGCCATTGCCTATCCACCGTCATGCCTTTTAATAAAGCTCCCCAATCTATCATAGCCAACTCACTCCTCATACCTTCATAGTTTCCTTTGTTTAGATTTAGGACCCTAGTTTCAGATTGGACTTCTTCACTTTCCATCTTAATGAAGAATTCTATCATGTTATGGTCACTCTTCCCTAAAGGACCCCGCACAACAAGATCATTAATTAACCCCTTCTCATTGCGCAATACCCAATCTAGGATAGCCTGTTCCCTAGTTGGTTCCTCAATGTACTGGTCTAAAAAACCATCTCGTACACACTTCAGGAATTCATCCTCCACAGTATTATTGCTAATTTGGGTTGGCTAGTCTATATGTAGATTGAAGTCACCCATGATTACTGTAGTACCCTTGTTACATGCATCTCTAATTTCCTGTTTGATGCCATCCCCTACATTACCACTACTGTTTGGAGGCCTATAGACAACTCCCACCAATGTTTTCTGCCCCTTGGTGCTTCTTAGCTCCACCCAGACTGATTCTACATCTTGATTTCCTGAGCCAATATCCTTTCTCACTATTGTTCTGATTTCATCCTTTACTAACAATGCCACCCCACCTCCTTTTCCTTTTTGCCTGTCCTTCCTAAATATTGAATATCCTTGGATATTCAGCTCCCAGCCTTGGTCACCCTGCAGCCATGTCTCCGTAATCGCAATTATATCGTGTCCGTTTGCATCTATTTGTGCTGTTACTTCGTCTACCTTATTACGACTGCTTCGTGCATTCAGATACAGTGCCTTTAGATTTGTCTTTTTAACATTTTTAGACATCTTAACATTTTTTTGTACTATGGCCCTATTTATCTTATTACCATTTTCTCTTACCCGGACCTTATTTGTTAGTGCACTCCTTTGTACGCTCTGTCCCTTCCTGACACAATCTGGTTATCCTTACCCCAATCACTTTCCTGAAGTGCTTCCTTGTCTTTTCACTTTAGCATTCTGGATTTCTCTCCACTGGGAACCTGCCCCCCACCCCCCCTTATTTAGTTTAAAGCCCTATCTACCTCCCTAGTTATTCGATTCGCTAGAACTCTGGTCCCAGCATGGTTCAGGTGTAGTCCGTCCCAATGGAACAGCTCTCTCTTTCCCCAGTACTGGTGCCAGTGCCCCACAAATTGAAACCCACTTCTCCCACACCTATCTTTGAGCCATGCATTCATCTTCCTGATCCTATTGACCCTATGCCAATTTGCTCATGGCTCCAGTAATAATCCAGAGATTATGACCTTTATGGTTCTGCTTTTTAATTTAGTCCCCAGCTGCTCAAACTTTCTCAGCAGAACCTCTTCCTTTGTCCTACCTATGTCTTTGGTACCTACGTGGACCACAACAACTGGATCCTCCCCTCCCACTCCAAGTTCTTCTCCAGCCTAGAAGAGATGTCCTTTACCCTGGCACTGGGTAGGCAACATAGCCTTCGGGACTCACGCTCTTGGCTGCAGAGAACAGTGACTATCCCCCTAACTATACTGTCGCCTACTACAACCACCTTCCTTTTTACTCCCCCCACTTGAACGGCTTCCTGTACCATGGTGCCGTGGTCAGTTTGCTCGTCCTCCCCGCAGTCCCCGCACTTCTCAGCAGCGGGGAGAGAGGTAAAAAGTAATCAGTGTGTGACGTCACCAGAGAGCAGGTAGGTGATTGGTTGGTGAGTATTTCTCTTTTTTCAATACAAGCTTGAATTCTGTGGTGTTAAAATTCTGTGGTGTAGTGGGGATAGTTGGTAAATAAAGCGCCCTAGAGCATACCTGTAACTGGGGTATTGAATAAATTTTAAAAATTAATTAAAGGAGTAAGTCATGGCAGGAGAGTTCAGACCCGTGTTCTGCTCCTCCTGCTCTATGTGGGAAGTCAGGGATGCTGCCAGTGTCCCTGACGACCATGTATGCGGGAAATGCATCCAGCTGCAGCTACTTGTAGACTGCATTGTGGCGCTCGAGCTGCGGGTGGATGAATTTTGGAGCATGCGCGATGCTGAGAGGCTCGTGGATAGCACGTTTAGCGAGTTGTTCACGCCTCAGGGTAGGGCAGCACAGGGGGTGACCATCAGGCGGAGCAACAAAGGCAGGCAGGTAGTGCAGGGACCCCCTGTGGACATCCCCCTTTCAAACAAGTATACCGCTTTGGATACTGTTGAGGGGGATGACTCACCAGGGGAAGGCAGCAGCAGCCAACTTCCTGGCACTGGGGGTGCTCCTGCTGCCCAGGAAGGGGGGAAAAAGAGTGGGAGAGCAATAGTGGTAGGGGATTCTATAGTAAGGGGAACAGATAGGTGTTTCTGTGGCCGTAGACGTGAATCCAGGATGGTTTGTTGCCTCCCTGGTGCCAGGGTCAAGGATGTCACTGAGCGGCTGCAGGGCATTCTGGAGGGGGAGGGTGAACAGCCAGTGGTCGTGGTCCACATTGGTACCAACGACATAGGTAAAAAGAGGGATGAGGTCCTGCAGCAAGAATTTAGGGAGCTAGGTGAAGGATTAAAGAGCAGGACCTCAAAGGTTGTAATCTCTGGATTACTCCCGGTGCCACGTGCTAGTAAGTATAGGAATAGGAAGATAGAACAGATGAATGCGTGGCTAAAGGGATGGTGCAGGGGGGAGGGCTTTAGTTTCCTGGATCACTGGGTCTGCTTCTGGGAAAGGTGGGACTTGTACAAGTCGGACGGTTTACACCTGAACCAGAGGGGAACCAATATCCTTGCGGGGAGGTTTGCTAGCACTGCTGGGGAGGGTTTAAACTAACTTGGCAGGGGGTTGGGGTACAGAGTGGAGCTATAGTAGGGGGTGATTTACAGCCAAATACAGAGGGAAAAACAAGTCAGCTGGGAAGGCAGAGCAAATATGTGAAGGCAAAAGAGAATATGGCAGGGCTGGAAGGCATTTATTTTAATGCAAGGAGTCTTGCAAATAAGGTGGATGAACTGAAGTTGTTGTTGAACACATGGGAGTACGATATTGTTGCTATCACGGAGACATGGTTGAGGGAGGGTCAGGACTGGCAGCTCAATATTCCGGGGTATAGAATCTTCCGGCGAGACAGAGGGGGGTGTAAAAGGGGAGGGGGTGTTGCAATATTAATTAAGGAGTCAATTACTGCTGTAAGGAGGGATGATATATTAGCGGGTTCCTCTAATGAGGCCATATGGGTAGAACTTAAAAACAAAAAGGGGGCAAGCACTTTGCTGGGAGTGTACTATAGGCCCCCAAACAGTCAGGGGGAGATAGAGGAACAGATATGTAGGCAAATCTCAGAAAAGTGCGAAAATAATAGGGTAATAATAGTGGGGGATTTCAACTTCCCCAATATAAATTGGGACAGTCAGAGTGTGAAAGGCTTAGAGGGTGCAGAATTCTTAAAGTGCATCCAGGAGAGCTTTTTGAGCCAACATGTAGAAAGTCCTACAAGAGAGGGGGCGGTACTGGACCTAATTCTGGGGAATGTAGCCGGGCAAGTGGTGGAAGTGTCAGTAGGAGAGCATTTTGGCGACAGTGACCATAATTTGGTGAGATTTAAGGTGGTCATGGAAAAAGACAAAGACGGCCCGGAAATAAGGGTTCTAAATTGGGGGAAGGCCGATTTTAATATGATAAGGCAGGATCTGGCCAAAGTGGACTGGGAGCAGCTACTTATAGGAAAATCCACATCAAAACAGTGGGAGACTTTCAGAAGGGAAATAGAGAGAGTACAACGCCAACATGTTCCTGTAAAGGTCTCTCCCCGCCATGAAATAACACTGGCGAGCAAAATAAAGGAAAATCCTAAGATGTTTTATAAGTATATTAAGGGCAAGAGGATAACCAGGGAAAGGGTAGGGCCCATTAGGGACCAAAGTGGCAATCTGTGTGTAGAGCCAGAGGATGTAGGCGGGGTTTTAAATGAATTTTTTGCATCTGTGTTCACTATGGAGAAAGACGATGCAGACATAGAAATCGGGCAAGGGGACTGTGACATACTTGAACATATTAGCATCGAGAGGGAGGAGGTGCTAGCGGTTTTAGCAGGCCAAAAAGTGGATAAATCCCCAGGCCCGGACGAGATGCATCCCAGGCTGCTGTGGGAGGCAAAGGAGGAGATTGCAGGGGCTCTGACACAAATTTTCAGAACCTCTCTGGCCACAGGGGATGTACCAGAGGACTGGAGAACAGCTAACGTAGTACCATTATTCAAGAAGGGTAGCAGGGATAAACCAGGGAATTACAGGCCAGTGAGTCTAACATCTGTGGTGGGGAAATTATTGGAAAAAATTCTGAGGGACAAAATTAATCTCCACTTGGAGAGGCAAGGATTAATCGGGGATAGTCAGCATGGCTTTGTCAAGGGTAAATCATGTCTGACAAATCTGATTGAATTTTTCGAGGGGGTGACTATGGGGGTGGATGAGAGAAATGCTGTGGATGTGGTTTACATGGACTTCAGTAAAGCTTTTGACAAAGTCCCGCATAGGAGACTGGTCAAGAAGGTAAGAGCCCATGGGATCCAGGGTGCCTTGGCGCGTTGGACCCTAAACTGGCTGAGTGGCAGGAGGCAGAGGGTGATGGTCGAAGGTTGCTTTTGTGACTGGAAGCCTGTGTCCAGTGGGGTACCTCAGGGATCGGTGCTGGGTCCCTTGTTGTTTGTGATCTACATAAATGATTTGGATGAGAATGTAAAAGGTATGATCAGTAAGTTCGCAGATGACACGAAAATTGGCGGGGTGGTAAATTGCGAGGAGGAAAGCCTCAGGCTACAGGACGGTATAAACGGGTTGGTCAGATGGGCGGAAAAGTGGCAAATGGAATTTAACCCTGAAAAGTGCGAGGTGATGCATTTTGGACGGACAAATAAGGCAAGGGAATACACAATGAGTGGTAGGACCCTAGGAAGTACAGAGGGTCAGAGGGACCTTGGTGTACATGTACATAGATCCCTGAAGGCAGCGGAGCAGGTAGATAAGGTGGTTAAAAAGGCATATGGGATACTTGCCTTCATTAGCCGAGGCATAGAATATAAGAGCAGGGAGGTTATGATGGAGCTGTACAAAACGCTGGTGAGGCCACAGCTGGAGTACTGTGTGCAGTTCTGGTCGCCTCACTATAGGAAGGATGTGATTGCTTTGGAGAGGGTGCAGAGAAGATTCACCAGGATGTTACCTGGGATGGAGCGCCTCAGCTATGAAGAGAGGCTGGACAGGCTGGGGTTGTTTTCCTTGGAGCAGAGAAGGCTGAGGGGGGACCTGATTGAGGTGTACAAAATGATGAGGGGCATAGATAGGGTAGATAAAGAGGAACTTTTCCTCTTAGTGGGGGGGTCAATAACAAGGGGGCATAGATTCAGGGTAAGGGGCAGGAGATTTAGAGGGGATTTGAGGAGGAACTTTTTCACCCAGAGGGTGGTTGGAATGTGGAATTCAATGCCTGAAAGGGTGGTAGAGGCAGGAACCCTCACAACAATCAAGAAGCATTTGGATGAGCACTTGAAATGCCATTGCATACAAGGCTATGGACCAAATGCTGGAAAATGGGATTAGACTGGACAGGGATGGATGGGCGGCGCAGACACGATGGGCCGAAGGGCCTCTTTCTGTGCTGTAAAACTCTATGGCCTAGAAATTCAGTTGCCTTAGCGCCGCTTTTGAGGCGCTAGAGGAACTAGCGCCAGAGTTATGGCCAGTTTAAAAATTCCCTGGGGCCCTAAATCGGCGTTGCACCGGTAGCGCTGCGCCGGCACCGATGACGTCATCGGTGTGCGCAGCGTCCCGGTTGCCGTGGTAACCCGCCCGAACTCCGAAATTGAGTTGCGGCCGCCTCGCCCGTGGCAGCCGCAAGCAACGTTCTGGCAGAGGTGCCTTACTCCAGTTTGCGCCGGCGCATTAAAGGCCCCGCGGCGGCCGGCCACTTTCCCGCCGGCCGCCTGCCCGCAGCTCCCTCCCCGGACTTCTCCCCCCCCCCCCCTGCCGGAACAGATGCAAGCCCGGCACTTGTCCGAGGTGCCGGGCTCATTTTTAAGCTGATTTGCGCGGGCCGCGGCCGGGTGCAGGCAGCTCCTCCTTAACGGGAGGAGGAGGCCTGCACGTCCCCAGCCTGCCGCACCGCATCGGGTGCCACAGCGCCGGAATTGCGGCGCGAAACGGCAGTTAGCGCCGATGTACCGCCGCAAAGACCCTTCAGTAGCGCCGGCAGCCGTTTGGGCGCGGCGCCACTGAATTTTTGGCGCGCGCAGGGGACTTAGCGCCGACACTAACTTCCGGCGCTAAAGCCCTGGCTAAGCCAAAACCCAATTTCTAGGCCTATGACTCTATGACCCTATGACTCTATGACTTGTCCACAAGGGTTGCAAGAACGTCGAATTTATTGGACAAGTGCAGGGACTGAGGCTCCTGCAATGCTACCTCCTGGATCCCCGTACCTGCCTCACTCGCAGTCACACCCTCCTGTCCCTGACCACATGTCAATTCTAAAGTATTTAATGTAAGGGGTGTGGCTGCCTCCTGGAGCAAAAGGTCCAGGTAACTTTCCCCCTCCCTGATGTCTCGCGATGTCTGCAGCTCGGATTCCAGCTCCTCAACTCGGAGCAGAAGTTCCTCGAGCCGCAGACACTTACCGCAGATGTAGTTGCCCTGGACAAAAATGTCCACAAGCTCCCACATATTGCACATAATATGTACAATACAAGGGCAAATGTGAAACCGTACCAAGGGAATTAATTACTTTCTTGATAGCAAGAAAAATGGCCATACTTTTCCACCTGATAAACAAGGAGAGCAGCATCCATTGAGTCCTAATACAGGAAACTTTGTGCTATCCGGCACCGACGGGACCGAGCTGCTGCCGTTCCTTCAAAACTGCCGTACACTCCAGAGCTAATGTTGAAACATACGGAGATTTTCATCTCCGTATGAATCAACAAACCCTGTTGCTTAGCAACAGCCTCTAAACAGTCGGCAAGCGTCTCTGTAGCATCTCTAGCTGAAGCTGTTGCTTAGCTACAGACGTTGCAGAGCTTGACTGTTCAAAAAAAAGCAAAGAAAAGAAACAAAAAGAATAAAAAATGGCTCCTGATTTTTGCCAGTGGCTCGAGCTTGCCGGACGGTTCGCCTCCAGATAACACAAAGTTTCCTGTATTGTGGTAGTCAGTGTTTAAAATATAAATCACATGTAGCTTGGGCTACCAAACATCACAAAAGTAGATTTATAAAAACAAGTAGATAAGATTTTTTGTCCTCTTATAATTCTTAAAAGCACATAGCTCAAGGTCTTATGGAGCAGTCGTTATAAATGCCTCCCAGAGTCCAAAATTACGTATTTAGAACTCCTCCTTTTATTTCTACACAGGTGTTTTGTCCACATCTCACAACAAAGCTGTTCTCTCTGAAGAGGCGGACATCATCACGTCTGAGCAGCAAGATGAAGGTGAGGAGGCGCACAAGAAGTGGAAAGGGTTAAAACCAATGGCAATGGGAATACCACCCAACATCAAACGTTATAACACAGCTCTAACAAAAGAGGAAGCCTGTTACTTAATTTCTAGCATTAGCTGTAGGATGACACTGCAAAAGGTTTTGACCATTTTTGGTTCCAATTGAAAGGGAAGCATATCAACCACAGCGATTAAAAATTGCAATCGGATTCGTATGTTCATCATAGGACCCTGATTTGCATATTAAAAGGGCCTCCCACCTGAAACAGATTTGTGCTGCGGCTGCCCAGCTTAAGGCCCCTTGAGGGTGGCAGCAGCCAGAGCGCCAGGGTAATTTTACATTTATGCTGGGCGGGCCAAGTTAAAATCTACCCCAGTGTCTATCCTTTAGAAAATTTTGAAGTAGGATTTTTCCATTGCAAGCATTGACATAAAAAGCACTTCTTGAAATAGGTGACAAATAAGAACATAAGCACATTAGAAATAGGAGCAGGAATAGGCCATTTGGCCCTTCGAGCCTGCTCCGCCATTCAATAAGATCATAGCTGATCTTCTACCTCAATTCCACCTTCCCGCACTATTCCCATATTCCTTAGTTCCCTTAGTATCCAAAAATCTATCAATCTCTGTCTTGAATATACTCAACGTCTGAGCATCCACAGCCCTCTGGCGTAGAGAATTCCAAAGATTCACCACCCTCTGAGTGAAGAAATTTCTCCTCATCTCTGTCCTAAATGGCTGACCCCTTAATCTGAGACTGTGAGCTCTAGTTCCAGAAATTAAGTAAGATTTTTAATATATCCCATGGCATTGCACGCGGGAGTCAAGACCTGTCTAGTCGAACAGGAGGCATGATTGGACCTAATGACAGTCCAGTCACAGATAGATGTGGGAGAGGAATGGGGCTGGAGTCAAAGGTAGAGTCTCGAGGGAAGTCATAGAGTTATACAGCACAGAAAGAGGCCCTTCGGCCCATTGTGTCCGTGCTGGCCTTCAAGCCCTATCTATTCTAATCCCATTTTCCAGCACTTGGTCTGTAGCCTTTTATGCTATGGCGTTTCAAGTGCTCATCTAAATGCTTCATGAATGTTGTGAGGGTTCCTGCCTCTACCACCCTTTCAGGCAGTGAGTTCCAGATTCCAACCACCCTCTGGGTGAAAAAGTTCTTCCTCAAATCCCCTTACCTTGAAACTGTGCCCCCTGGTTATTGACCCCTCTATTAAGGGGAAAAGTTCCTTTCTATCTACCCTATCTATGCCCCTCATTATTTTCTACACCTCAATCAGGTCCCCCCTCAGCCTTCTCTGCTCTAAGGAAAACAACCCCAACCTGTCCAGTCTCTCTTCATAGCTGAAGCGCTCCAGCCCAGGTAACATCCTGGTGAATTTCCTCTGCACCCTCTCCAATGCAATCACATCCTTCCTATAGTGTGGTGACCAGAACTGCACACAGTATTCCAGCTGTGGCCTAACTAACGTTTTGTACAGCTCCATCATAACCTCCCTGCTCTTATATTCTATGCCTCAGCTAATGAAGGCAAGTATCCCTTATGCCTTTTTAACCACCTTATCTACCTGTCCTGCTGCCTTCAGGGATCTATGTACATGCACACCAAGGTCCCTCTGATCCTCTGCACTTCCTAGGATCCTACCATTCATTGTGTATTCCCTTGCCTTGTTAGTCCTCCCAAAATGCATCACCTCACACTTTTCAGGGTTAAATTCCATTTGCCACTGTTCTGCCCATCTGACCAGCCCATCTATATTGTCCTGTAGCCTAAGGCTTCCCTCCTCGCTATTTACCACTGCACCAATTTTCATGTCATCTGCGAAATTACTGATCATACCTCCTACATTCATATCTAAATCATTAATGTACACTACAAACAGCAAAGGACCCAACACCGATCCCTGTGGTACACCACTGGACACAGGCTTCCAGTCACAAAAACAACCTTCGACCATTAGCCTCTGCCTCCTGCCACTAAGCCAATTTTGGATCCAATGTGCAAAATTGCCCTGGATCCCATGGGCTCTTACCTTCTTGACCAATCTCCCATGCGGGACTTTGTCAAAAGCCTTACTGAAGTCCATGTAGACTACATCAACTGTACTACCCTCATCCACGTACCTAGCCACCCCCTCGAAAAATTCAATCAAATTGGTTAGACATGATCTCCCCCTGACAAAGCCATGCTGACTATCCTTGATTAATCCTTGCCTCTCCAAGTGGAGACTAATTCTGTCCCTCAGAATTTTTTCCAATAATTTCCCTACAACTGATGTTAGGCTCACTGGCCTGTAATTCCCTGGTTTATCCCTACTACCCTTCTTGAATAATGGTACTACGTTAGCTGTCCTCCAGTCCTCTGGCACCTCCCCTGTGGCCAGAGAGGTTCTGAAAATTTGTGTCAGAGCCCCTGCAATCTCCTCCCTTGCCTCACACAACAGCCTGGGATTCATCTCGTCTGGGCCTGGGGATTTATCCACTGTTAAGCCTGCTAAAAGCGTTACTACCTCCTCCCTCTCAATACTCATTTGTTCAAGTATATCACAATCCCCCTGCCTGATTTCTATGCCTATATCGTCTTTCTCCATAGCGAACACAGATGCAAAATATTCATTTAAAACCTCACCCACATCTTCCGGCTCTACACACAGATTGCCACTTTGGTCCCTAATGGGCCCTACTCTTTCCCTAGTTATCCTTTTGCCCTTAACATACTTATAAAACACCTTGGGATTTTCCTTTATTTTCCCACAAGTGTTTTTTATGCCCCCTCTTCGCTCTCCTAATTTCTTTTTTAAGTACCCCCATGGGAAGTCCAGGTGCAGGATGGCATGCATTTTAAGTTTGGGGCAAGGGAGACGGCCATTTCAAATTTGTTGGGGTAGAACTGGGAAAAATATATGGGGCTGATTTTCAGCTGTGCCTTCAGGCACTAAAGATCCTCTGAGGTGGCTAAGATGGGGTCTTGAGCTGAAATGTTGCATTAGCCCGTGTTTAGCACAAGACGTCATCTTTGTAAAGGATTTAAGCTTGCGCTATAAAAGGCTGCCCGGAGGCTCGTTAAGGGGCCGATTGCCACTCAAAATGCTTGCTAGCGCGTTAAAGAGGCTGCACGACATTTTGGTGGCTAACGCTTGTTCTAAATCCTTCTCCTAACAATGACCAGCTGTTTGGGGGTAAACAAGGCATTGATATGGATTTCAAGCGCTACTTAAAGGGATACTCACCATTTCATGTTCACTTGCTGCTGGAGCTGTGAAGAAGACCCCTGAAACACATCGGGAAACTTTCTGGGACACTTTGTCAAGACTTCACCAACACTCGAGCAACATTTATTCCGCAAATTCTCTGAGGACCTCACATAAAAAGTGTAAGTGATGTGCTATAGCAAAATACTGCAGATGTTGGAAATCTGTCTCCGGTTCCGACTTATTCCACGTGGGTTCCAACTAAACTTCCACCCTTCGTGCTTCAGATCCACCCAGGATTACAAATATCTCCAGGATATTCATCGTTCCTCGAACTACTGCTCTCGCCACATCCTGAGATCCACGCTCAACGCCATGCGGCGCCACATGAACACTCTCGACTTCTCTCTTCAGCAACACCGGCGCACTCTATCTCAAAGCTGTCCGGGTCGACAGTTCCATTTCATCCTTCGACTCATCCGACGCTTCAACAAAAAACTTTTTTTCTTCCTTTCCGATGTCAAGGATCGCAAGCTTCATCAACTCTTGGACACCAACGCCCCTCCGGAACCTTCTTCCCCTTCACATTCCTCTGACCCCACTTCTCCCAATCTCACCCCCTGTCGCATTTTCACTATCCCCTCTGACCTTCCACTCTCTGACCCTGAACAATCACTCCTCAGCAAAGGCCTGAGCCTCATACCCTTACGCCCCCCACCTCAATGAATTTCGAGCTCGGCACGATGTTGAGCTCTTTTTCCGCCGCCTTCGTCTCCGTGCCCACTTCTCTGGCCAGGAGTCTTCCCCCCGCACAACTGACCCTTTCTCCCGCTTGCAGAATTCCCGTTCTACCTGGACCCCTCCCCCTGGCCTCTTACCCTCTCTAGATCTTTTCATCGCTAACTGCCGCCGTGACATCGGCCGTCTCCATTTCTCTGCTCCCCTCACTCACTCCAACCTACCTCCCTCTGAACTTGCAGCACTCCATTCTCTTAGATCCAATCCTGACATTGTCATTAAACCCGCTGACAAGGGTGGTGCTGTTGTTGTTTGGCGTACTGACCTCTACCTAGCGGAAGCTGAACGCCAACTCTCCGACACCTCCTCCTACCTCCACCTGGACCATGACCCCACTACAGAACATCAAACCACCGTTTCCAAGACTGTTACTGACCTCATCTCCTCTGGTGATCTTCCCCCCGCTGCCACCAACATCATAGTTCCCCAACCCCGCCCAGCCCGCTTCTACCTCCTTCCCAAGGTCCACAAACAGGACTGCCCTGGTAGACCCATCATTTCAGCCTGTTCTTGCCCCACGGAACTCATCTCTTCCTATCTTGATTCAATCTTTTCTCCCCTTGTCCAGTCTCTTCCCACCTACATCCGCGACTCTTCGGACGCCCTCTGCCACTTTAACAGTTTCCAGTTTCCTGGCCCCAACCGCTTCCTTTTCACCATGGACGTACAATCACTCTATACCTCCATCCCCCACCTGGATGGCCTGAGGGCGCTCCGCTTCTTCCTTGAACAGAGGCCCGACCAGTCCCCATCCACCACCACCCTCCTCCGCCTGGCTGAACTTGTTCTCACATTGAACAACTTCTCCTTTAACTCCACTCATTTCCTCCAAATCAAAGGTGTTGCCATGGGTACCCACATGGGTCCTAGCTATGCCTGCCTTTTCGTGGGCTATGTGGAATAATCTTTGTTCCAGTCCTACTCGGGTCCCCTCCCTCACCTCTTTTTCCGATACATTGATGACTGTATCGGTGCCGTTTCCTGCTCTCGCCCCGAACTTCACAATTTCATTCACTTTGCCTCCAATTTCCACCCTTCCCTTACCTTCACATAGTCCATCTCTGACTCTTCCCTTCCCTTCCTCGACTTCTCCGTCTCCATCTCTGGGGATAGGTTATCCACCAATATTCACTACAAGCCCACTGACTCCCACAGCTACCTGGACTACACTTCCTCCCACCCCACTTCCTGTAAGGATTCTATTCCATTCTCCCAGTTTCTCCGTCTCCGCCGTATCTGCTCCGACGATGCCACCTTCCACACCAGTGCTTCAGACATGTCTTCCTTTTTCCGCAACCGAGGATTCCCCTCTACCGTAGTTGACACTGCCCTCGACCGTGTCAGTTCCATCTCCCGCACTTCTGCCCTCACCCCTGCCCCTCCCTCCCGGAACCACGATAGGATTCCCCTTGTCCTCACCTTTCACCCCACCAGCCTCCACATTCAACGGATCATCCTCCGGCATTTCCGCTACCTCCAAAGTGATCCTACCACCAGACGTATCTTCCCCTCCCCTCCCCTTTCAGCATTCCGTAGGGACCGCTCCCTCCGAGACACCCTAGTCCACTCCTCTATCACCCCAAACAGCCCTTCCCCTTTGCCCGGCACCTTCCCGTGCAAGCGGAGGAGGTGTAACACCTGCCCCTATACCTCCCCCCTTCCCACTGTCCAGGGCCCCAAACACCCCTTCCAGGTGAAACAGCGATTTACTTGTACTTCTCGCAATCTAGTATATTGTATTCGCTGCTCACGATGCGGTCTCCTCTACATTGGGGAGACCAAACGCAGATTGGGTGACCGCTTTGCGGAACACCTCCGTTCAGTCCATAAGGGTGACCCCGAGCTTCCGGTCGCCTGTCATTTTAATTCACCGCTCCATTCCCACTCGGACCTCACCGTCCTTGGCCTCTTGTATTGTTCCATGGAAGCTCAACGTAAACTCGAGGAACAGCACCTCATCTTCCGATTAGGCACTCTGCAGCCTTCCGGACTCAATATCGAGTTCAACAATTTCAGATCATAACCTCGGCCCCTATTACACATTTTTTCTTGTAATTTTTCCACTCCTTTCCCCCCCCCCCCTTCCTTTTATTTCTCTCTCACACCTGGCAGCTATCTCTTGCCCTGCCAGTACACTTTACACCTAATCTCAGCCTATTACCATCTCGTCTAGCTCTTTTGTTTCTTTCACTTCTTTTGTCCGATTGCAGCCCTGCCTTCGATCTAATTTCTTTTCTTTCCAGTTTTGAAGAAGGGTTCGACCCGAAACGTCAACTCAAATTTCTCTCCACGGATGTTGCCTGATGTGCTGAGTTTTTCCAGCATTTTCTGTTGTTATTAAGTGATGTGCTACTCTACTCACCAGGAGAAAGGAAGTGCTTGGACATGGACATCTTGCTAGCAGTCCCCCTTGGTCTGGATGAGGAATGGGAGGCAGGCATGAGGCTTGGCAGAGCAGCACCAGCTGCTGCAGGAGAGGGGGACAGGAGAGTGAGGAGGGTGAGGTGGCATCCTTCCCCCTGTGGGTACAAAACAGCTCTCCTCCTCTGGACCTCCTCCACCGTGACCCCCAGTGCCATGTCCGTGATCTTGTGTGCCCTCTCCCTCGGTCCCTGAGCCATCCTGTAATGTGCCGCTGTGTGTCAGCCAGTGTACTCCACACCTTCAGTGGAAATGCGTGCATCGAGCCCACATATACTGCTCCACGAAAATTGCGTCTAATCAGCACTTGAGAGCTAAACCTACAGATGTCTGTTTTAGCGCCTCCAGACAAGTTCAAATTATGGCAATCAGCAATTAGGAGCAAAATTGTGTGCTAAATCCAGACTTTGAAACAAACGTGTCTTATTAGCACCCACTTAGCGCCTGTTTTCACCCTTAGGCAAAAATAACCCCCTATATTGTTTTTAATTTAATGGCAGCCGATTGCTGGGACAATGTAGAACAGGGTAGGAGGCTGTGTTCAGGGGAAAAGCGGGACCAGAGGCGGAGTTGATAGTGGAGCTGCTGGATGAAGAGTGTAATCATGGTCGGGAGTAGGACTGGAACTTCAAAAAAAAAATGACGATCGGGAGTGGGGGCTGTAAACAGCGCCAGTAATTTTTATAAACATTTCAGCTGGACCTCAGGCTCAAGAGCCAGGCTTGGAAGATTCTTTAAAAGTTATATTTGCCACAGCTAGAAGGGCCTGAGGCCTAATAGCGAGGAAGGGGAGGTTTTAGAATTAATTTTGCAGCTGGCTGTATACCTGAGGCCAAAAAGCAAGGAATTGGGCCACAGTTTTATTTGTTTTTCCAGGCAAGTGTCTTGAAGAGCTGGGAGAAGGTCAGGAACCAGGGCTGCATAAATAATTTTGTATTCAAGGCCAGAAACTGAAGAGTGGAGTGGCATTGCTAATTATTTTTTAAGGGCAGAGGCCTTGAGAGCCAGCAGGATCAGGAAAACTGTTTTTAAAATTAATGATTTAGCCTTTGAAATTCCTGCCCTCTGGCAATGTAAAGACCCTGTTATTTGAATGGGCAGTAACAACAACAACAATAACAAATTGCATTTATATAGCACCTTAAACGTAGTAAAACGTCCCAAGGTGCTTCACAAGAGCATTATCGAACAAAATTTGACACTGAGCCACATAAGGAGATATTAGGACAGGTGGAGGTAGGTTTTAAGGAGTGTTTTAAAGGAGGAAAGAGAGGTAGAGAGGCGGAGAGGTTTATGGAGGGAATTCCAGATCCTAGGGCCCAGGCAACTGAAGACACGGCCGCCAATGGTGGAGTGATTAAAATCGGGAATGTGCAAGAGACCAGAATTGGAGGAGTGCGGAGATCTCAGAGGGTTATAGGGCTGGAGGAGATTACAGAGATAGGGAGGGGCGAAGCCATGGAGGGATTTGAAAACAAGGATGAGAATTTTAAAAGTGAGGCACTGCTGGACCGGGAGCCAAGGTAGGTCAGCGAGCACAGGGGTGATGGGTGAATGGGACTTGGCGCCAGTTAGGATATGGGCAGTGGAGTTTTGGATGATTTCAAGTTTATGGAGGGTGGAAGATGGGAGGGCAGCCAGATGAGCATTAGAGCAGTCAAGTCTAGAGGTAACAAAGGCCTGGGTGAAGGTTTCAGTGGCAGGTGAGCTGAGGCAAAGACTGGCGATGTTACGAAGATGGAAGTAGGCGGTTTTGATGATGGAGCGGATATGTGGTCGGAAGCTCATCTCAAGTTCGAATAACTGTGAAATGTCTGGTTCAGTCTCAGTCAGTGACCAGGGAGAGGGATGGAGTCATTGGCTAGGGAACAGAGTTTGTGGTGGGGAATGAAGGCAATGGCAGGGAAGGAACTTGGAACAAGGCAAATAACTGGATATAAGATACACATCAGCCGTGATCTAACTGAATGACGGAACAGGCTCGAGGGGCTGAATGGCCTCCTCCTGTTCCTCTGTAAACAAAATTTGCATTTGCATCATTATATTAGTCAATCCATCAGTGACAATATTATTTTAATATGCTTGAAGAGTATCAATTGATCTTCATTTATACCTACTTACTTACATATAATAAAACATTGAATACATTTTCATACAAACCTTTAATGTTGATTTGATCATATGACAGCTTTGGAGGCAATGCAGATGGAATGAATAGCTTTGGCTCTGCTCTTTCAACACTACATGTTAGCCTATAGGCCTGTAGGACAGTGACATTAGCAATGGTTCTGCAGAACACACTCAATAAAAACTGACTTTTGTGGAAAAATATGTAAAAGAATGTCATCAATGGTGCTCCAGATCTCCCAAACCAGTCTAGTTTAATAAATAGACAGCATTTCTGCCGCCAGGGGTAATACATAAATAAAACAAATGACTACATGTTGGAAAGGTATTTCTACACTGAACTGCAGCTTGTTCTGCAGCATTATCACTGCAAGTTGTAAAATTTTAAATATGAAAAGGCCAGCTATTGAATGACTAACTCTGCCCTGAGAGGAAACTGAATAACAAATACATCCTGAATTCCCTAATGTTAGTAAAAGCAGAAAGCAGATCATTTACCTCCATTGTCCCTTGATGAACCACATTTTTATGGTAAATATTTAAAGGGTATATTTTAGAAAGAAAAGCTTCCAAATATGATTATTTTGATATTTTAACACCTGGCAATCAAAATGAATTTGTGCAATGCAAATTTGATATCAGTGACAGCAGAAAATAAGCCAATCATTATACTCCATAAGTAATGCTGCTTCTAAGGGCTCGATTTTAATAGCCCTGAGGAGGCGGGTTTGGAGGCAGGTGAGCAGCGAAAATCAGAAAAAATGGCTTCAGACTGCCAATCCGCCTCCATCCCGCCCCCACCCGATTTTTGTGAGTGTCGGTTCATCCGCTCCCAAACTGACCCGACAGGTTAACAACCTGTTAACTGCCTTGCTAATCCTATTTTTATCGTGGTTTCCCATTTTCGTGCCTCTGGCTCCTGTTTCACGTCTTGTCAGAAACAGGCCAGCTACAAGGAGACGAGTTGCTGGAGGACATGAATTGTAGTCATTGTTGCAGCACTTTAAAAGCGCTCCTGCAACATGGCTGACATTCAAATGCAACAACTTTGTTGCTGGAGATTTGGGATAAGATTTTGCAAATCTACTGACCTTGTGACTGGTCAAGCTGACACCCATCTGCACTGTGACCTGACTGGAATTATTTCAGGCCGCTTTGACTGTGCGCCTGCAAGCTTCTTGCCTCAACTGAAATCTATAGCAACGGGATGGGAACCATTTACATCCTCTCATCCTGATCTTCAGATTCGGAGGAAGAGCAGTCATGGCAGCACCACAACCAGCTGCAACAGCAGCACCAGCACCAGGAGCGCCAACCTCCTCCTCACCCATCTGATGATGCATTGGGTGGAGGGCCTCAATGCAGGGCTGCATCTCGCCACAGGAGATACCCCCAACACAGGGTTTACAGGCAGAGGATCAGCATCTTCAGCATGACTGAGCAGCAGTGCCAAAGGAGGCCGAGACTTTCAAGAGACGTAGTCGCTGACCTCTGCGCAATGCTGCACCAACACCTGGAGCCCAGAGGAGCGTGTGGACACTCCTTACCAGTTGCTGTCAAAGCCACCACCGCACTCAAATTCTTTGCTTCGGGCTCCTTCCAGTGATCAGCTGCAGACATCAGCGGCATCTCCCAGTCAGCCGTACACACCTGCATCACGCAGGTCACCGATGCCTTCTTTGCAAAGGCGCACAATTACATCCCCTTCTCCACGGATGGCCCAACTGCGACAGCTTGCGCGGTTGGCTTTGCCAATATGGCAGGCTTGCCAATGGTGCAGGGTGTCATAGAATGCACACATGTAGCCATTAGGGCCCCCTATCACAACCCAGCTGTGTTTGTCAACCACAAGGGATTCCACTCCCTGAACGTTCAGCTGGTGTGTAACCACAGGAAGATCATCATGCATGTTTGCGCAAAGTACCCTGCCAGTTGCCATGACTCCTTCATCCTGCGCCAGTCTACTGTGCCTCTGCTCTTCCATCCGCCAACCCAACTTTCTGGATGGCTTCTTGGTGACAAGGGCTATCTCCTGAAAAAGTGGTTATGACACTGATGAGGAGGCCATCAAACGATGCTGCGGAGCGGTACAATGTGAGTCACATATCCACCAGAAGCATCATCGAACAAACCATCGGCTTGTTCAAAATGTGCTTCTGATGCCTAGACAGATCTGGTGGAGCTTTGCAATATGCACCAGCCAGGGTATCCAGGATCATCGTGGTCTGCTGTGCCCTGCACAACATCGCACAGCAGCGCGGCTCAGTGCTGCCGGATGAAGGAGTGGCACAGCACACAGCCTCCTCAGAGGAAGAGGAAGAGGATGAGGAAGAGGATGAGGGGGAGGATGAGGAGGAGGACAGGGAGTGACACCTTCCAGGACCACATCTGGCCAATCCAGCAGCAGGCGACCACATTGCTGGCCGTCAGGTAAGGGATGCACTCATCCATGCCAAATTCGCATAAGCCTACGCTTCAACCACAGGTGGCTGGCAGATGGAGATGAATATAAGTCCGACATTCCCAAAACCCCAGGCATCATCTGTGCAAGCAAATGATGGTTTGCACTCAGTGTCACCACCAACATTCTACATGGAATTCTCCCTGAGCCCTCACTCTTGAACTTCCATTTCCCAGAACACAGAGGTGATCTTTAGGTGATCTCAGCAGATCATTAAACTCTTTTCTGAACCCATGTGCGTCTGCACACAGACCTCGAACTCACCTCCTCAATATTTTGCAGCCAAGCTGCCTTGGTTTGCTGAGGAGGCCTCCTCCTTGCCTTTCCAGGGAAGAGGACCTCCTGACAACCTCTAGCTCCCTCCACAAGAGCATGAAGGGAGCCCTCATTGAACCTGGGTGCAGCCTTGGTTTTTGGTGTTGCCATTCCTGCAGCAGCCAGCACCTTTAAGAGGAAAAACCTAGGGCTAAAAATTGAGTTGCGCCCCCTTTGGGGCGCTAATTTTGCTGGGGTGCTAAATTAGCGCCCCCGCGACGGAAATTGAGTGGTAGCACCCCAAGAGGGAAGCGGGCCACTACGGGAAGCTCTCCGCCTCCCTCTTGGGGCGCTGCGAGGGAATATTGCAGTGCTACGTGCCACGGTATTGCAGGCCTTCCTCCCCTTCTTAAAGGGGAGGGGCCTTGCGCAGCACGACCCGGGGCCCAGCTGGGCCCCCGGGGATCATGAGTGCCGGAAAAAGAGCCCGGCACTTCTCTGGAGTGCTGGGCTCATGGAGCGCAGCCAGCGCTCCGCGGGGGGAGGGGGGTGGGTAAGGAGGCCGGGGACGGGAGCAGAGGCAGGTGCTGGCAGGCAGCAAAAATGGCCGTCCCGCATCTCGCCTTTAAATGCCGCCTCCCCGGCCACAGATA
Organism: Somniosus microcephalus; assembly: GCF_052327205.1. Taxonomy (NCBI): domain Eukaryota; kingdom Metazoa; phylum Chordata; class Chondrichthyes; order Squaliformes; family Somniosidae; genus Somniosus; species Somniosus microcephalus. The sequence continues at coordinate 106,503,801 of NC_140987.1, read as the reverse complement.
GACCCCCTGACCCCGTCGGACATAGCGTCCGGCGGTAAGTCAGGCGGTGCTCCCGAAGATCACGGGGCGCTACCGGTTACCGCCGCTGCTAACCCCGCGCTGAATTTCGTGGGTGTAGTGTATGTACCTTTAAGAGGAACTATGTTTTTGAAGCCCCTGTATACTGTAGTACCAGTAGTGACCGCTCGGGTATATAAGTCTGTGTAGCGTCTTGTGTAGTTAGTTCACCTCCAGACTTTGTTCAGTAAACACTTGTTAAATCAACTCCTGCATTCCGTGTCTCCATTAACACACGGATCTAACAGTGGCGACGAGTTAGAAACGAACTTACCTGCAATTCGGCAGCACCTCAAGGGGATCGGTTCCTCAGACGAAGGTCGAAGCCAGAAGCAAGAAAAAAAATTAAAATAAATAAATAACTCGAAGAAACTCGAAAACGAGGGCCAGGCTTGGTCTCCAGTCTGTGGTTTCCCCAGCTAAACGGGCTGGTGGCAAGTAGTGCACTGATCCTTCCTGGGCTGCGGCGGGCTAGAGCTCGATCGGGTGGCTCTGCAACGGGGCCGGGCAGCGAGTCGGGAAGCAGAAGCAAAGAGAGACAGAGGGTGGAGCACTCAGGGCGCGGCCGGTGCTGCAAAGCAGGTCGGTGTTCGGACCGAGCAGAGGGAGGGGAAAGTCCCAGAGGGTCCGCTCCACGACGGGAACGCGGGAACGGTTCTCCAAGTAACGGAGAAACTATTGAAGCGATATATTAAAAAAAAATAGAAATACCGCGAAAAGCTGCAGGTCGCAACGGGAACCGCGGAGAACAGCGTTGGCAGCAGCGGCAGCGGCGGGAAAGCGCGGGAGGCACCATCTTAACTCGGCGGGGAAGAAAGAAAAGCGCGGGAGGCGCCATTTTGATCCATCGGGGACGGAGGAAAAGCGCGGGAAGCGCCATTTTAGATTTTCAAGATGCCGAAGACTGGCAATATTACTGCTTTCGATAGTGATGTAGAAGATTGGACCACATATGTGGAAAGAGTGGAGGCATATTGCAAGGCGAATGAAGTAGCGGATGATAAAAAGGCATCAGTATTTCTAAATCTGATGGGCGCAAGGACATACGGGCTGTTACAAAACTTGATCACTCCAGCCAAACCGATGGACAAGAATTTTAAGGAGATTGTTGATACCTTACAGGAGCACTTAAACCCAACACCGCTGCTGATAGCGGAACGATTCAAATTCTTCAGGAGGAATCAGCACAAGAATGAAAGTAACGCTGATTACCTCACCGAATTACGAAAGCTGTCAAAGCACTGCCAATTCGGGGCAGGACTGGCAGATTCTCTACGAGACAAATTCATCTGCGGTTTCCTAAGTGAAGGAACACAGAAAAGACTACTTTCTGAGAAAGATTTGACACTGGACAAGGCTTTCACTGTGGCTGTATCATACGAAGCAGCAGCAAGAGGAGCTGCAGAGATACAGCAAAAGCCACAGGACTTTGGCACTCATGAAATGACACGGGGTTTCGAGAGATGTTATCGCTGCGGCAGATCCACCCATGACCAGAAGGACTGCTGGTTCAAGGACAAAGCATGCAGGCAATGCGGAAAGATGGGACACATTGCACGTGCATGCAGATCTGGAAAGAAATCCGCTGACAGTAAAAAGGTCAATAAGGAAAAGTACAGAAAGGTACAAATGATGACGGACAGTAGCTCCGAAGACCAGAAGAGCGATAGCGACTCCGGAAACAAGAGACTAAGCTGTCTTAAATTACATAATGTAATTGCCAAAGAAGATTACCAGACCATTTGGGTTACCCTCACGATAGCGGGGTCCCCAGTCAAAATGGAGCTAGATACAGGATCAGCTCTGACCGTCATAAATCGACGGGATTACGAGCGGCTATTTCCGCATATACCTTTGAAAGACACATCCATTATCTTGAAGACATATACGGGGCAGAAAGTATACCCCAGAGGGAAAATAAGGGTGCCTGTTGTATACAACGGCAAGGAAATACAGAAGTTGTATTTATACGTTCTGCAAGATGGTGGTCCACCGTTGTTGGGACGTGAATGGATCAGAAAGATACGTTTAGACTGGCACTCCATTCAGGCACTGACGGTGACCAGTAAGAAAAAAAACGATGATGACGTCATACCTGGACGATTAAAAGAAATCTTGGCTAACGCCAAAGAAGTGTTTCAACAGGAACTAGGAACCCTGAAAGGCGCCACCGCCTCAATAAAAGTGGAAGATGCGGCAATTCCCAAGTTTTTTAAGGCAAGGCCGGTGCCATACGCAATTCATCCAGCCGTCGCGGCAGAGCTGGAGAATTTGGAAAAAGCAGGCGTGTTGTCCAAGGTAGATTGGAGCGAGTGGGCAACACCCATCGTCCCGGTCATGAAGAAAACGTTGAATAATGATAAATCTGAAGAACAGAGAAAAGTTTGCATCTGTGGGGACATCAAGGTGACTGTAAACCCGGTTCTTCACATGGTACAGTATCCTCTTCCGAGGATAGAAGATATTTTCGCCTCACTATCCGGAGGGAAACGTTTCACCAAAATTGACTTAGCACAGGCATATCTACAGATGGAGGTTGAGGAGGCCTCTAAAAAGTATCTCACGATAAACACACACAAAGGCCTGTACCAGTACAATCGACTGGTTTTCGGAGTGGCATCAGCTCCGGCTATCTGGCAAAGAGCTATGGAGCAAGTCCTGCAAGGGATTCCGGGGACTCAATGCTACCTAGACGACATCCTTGTAACAGGAGAAAACGACAACGAGTACCTTGCCAACTTGGAGCAGGTGCTCACGAGGCTGAGAGAACGGGGCCTATGAGCAAATCGCCCCAAGTGCGAAATTTTCCAGAAACAAATATCATATTGTGGCCATGTCATTAACGAAGAAGGGTTGCATAAGTCACCTGAAAAAATTGAAGCGGTCGTAAAGGCCCCAGCGCCTGAAAATGTCTCATAATTAAGGTCGTTCCTGGGATTGATAAATTACTATCATAAATTTTTACCAAACTTGTCGACGGTTCTGCACCCGCTTAACGCACTGCTACAAACGGGAGTAGTTTGGAAATGGAGCGAAGACTGTAAACGTGCCTTCCATAAATGCAAAGGCTTGATCACGTCCAGGGAAGTGCTGGCTCATTACAACCCATCACTGCCAATCAGACTGGCGTGCGATGCATCCCTTTATGGCGTGGGAGCGGTATTATCGCATAGATTCCCTGATGGCTCGGAGCGGCCGATAGCTTTTGCGTCACGCTCATTGAACTCAGCTGAGCGTAATGGTGCCCAGATCGACAGGGAGGCACTCAGCCTGGTGTGGGGGGTGAAGAACTTCAACCATTACCTACACGGACAAAAATTTACCTTGTTGACTGACCATCAACCCCTCGTCTCCATATTCAACCCTAAAAAGGGCGTTCCCATTATGACAGCGCAAAGGCTACAGAGGTGGTCCCTTTTCCTAGGGGCACACCAATATGACATAGAATACAAAGGAACAAAACAGCATGGGAATGCTGACGGGTTATCGCGCCTACCGTTGCCAACGGTGGAAGAGGCGCCTACAGTGCACCCAGTGGAGATGTTCCACTCGACCATAGTGGAATGTCTACCAGTGACAAATTCTACCATTGAAAAGGAAACGTGAAATGACCCGACTCTCTCACGAGTCTACGATTTAACGGTGAAGGGATGGCCAGCACATGGCGAACCACTGTTGCCAGCATTCTCGCAAAGAAGAGAACAGCTGTCAGTGTGCCGAGGAACCTTGATGTGTGGATCCAGAGTGGTGATTCCACCCAAACTCAAGGACAGAGTGCTAAAGGAGCTTCACGAGGGGCATCTGGGTGGAGTGAAAATGAAGAACTTAGCCAGAGCGTTTGTGTGGTGGCCAGGTATCGATAGAGTCATCGAAGAAATGACCAAGAGCTGTCTAGGATGCCAGAAGGTCCAAAACGCCCCACCACAAGCCCCTCTACATCCATGGGAGTTGGCCCTCATCTCCATGGCAAAGGGTACATATCGACTTTGCTGGTCCATTTATGGACTCAATGTTCTTAATCGCGGTGGATGCACACTCCAAGTGGCCGGAGGTAATAAAAATGTCCACCACCACGGAAAAAACCATCACAGTATTAAGGACCATATTCGCCAGGAATGGGCTGCCTGAACAGATCTGTTCTGATAATGGACCGCAATTTGTTTCCGAAGAATTCAGGAAGTTCTTAAAAAACAATGGGGTTAAGCACTACACGTCCGCCCCATACCATCCCGCCACCAATGGATTGGCTGAAAGGTTTGTCCAGACCTTCAAGAAGGTCATAAAGGCCATGGGTAATGAAGACATAAATCTACAACATAAGATAGATAACTTCTTGTTTGCGTACAGGAATGCAACACGCGGTTACAAACCAAACCCCCGCCATGATGTTTTTCAATAGAAGACCAAGATGCCGGCTGGATTTGGTCAAGCCAAACGTCAGAAGGGACGTAGAGAACCGACAATTTCAAAGCATGAATGAAAGGCCAACTAGAACCTTCCAGATAGGTCAACAAGTTTTGGCCCGGGACTACCGTACCGAGAAATGGCAGCCTGGAACTATTTGCACATGACTAGGACCGCTGATGTATACCGTGGACATTGGAGAAAGCATAAGAAGGCGCCATGCTGACCAGATCATAGAGTCATCCGAAAAAGGACAACCTACACCACAACGCTATACGCCTAGTGATGAAGCAGAGATACCCATAGTATCTACCTCCGATCCGGTGATACTGGAACCAGATGAACCCGACACTGGCATTCAAGCCGAATCGACCTTGCAAAAAGAACCTACTACACCACCGAAACCTACTGCACCACCGAGGCGTTATCCGGACTGAGTCAGGAAGCCTCCAGAGAGACTGAATTTGTAATTGATTAACTTCAGCAAATGTGTATATTATTGTTCTTGTAAAAATGTTATTTAATGATTACTTAAAATGTTATTGTAAAGTATGTGACTATACTTAATACAATAATGAGGAGACAGCTTGGAAGGTTCAACTTAGGTCTTTACTTCATACCAACAGGCGGGAACTGAGGGGAGATCAGTACCCACAGTACTATTTATACCCCTATGGCCAGGAGTGGTACTACGGTATCACTACACCCTACAAAGTAGTGCTGCCCTGGCCATAGGTTTAAAGTAACATACATATTACATACACGACATTCCTCCCCTTTTAATTAAAACGTACCCGTGCAATTAAATCAACAGATGCACCATAACTAGGGCTAATAACATTTGGTAACACAACATACATAACATATTTACATCAGAGTTGTCTACCTATATATATATATAAAAAGAAACATGTTATAGATTCAGTCTCTGAGGAGGCCTCCTGTCTCGACTAGGATAACGTCTTTCTCTAGTCGGTCTCGGTGTAGGCGGCGGTACTTCCGTCACCACTTCATCACTGGAGTCGTCAGTGTCTGATGGCACATCCTGTGCCGTGGAGCTCACTGGAGTGATGAACTCCTCGCAATCCTGAGACTTCTGTAGCGACGAGCTGGGCCGTGATTCCGCTGGAACAATGTGCTGAGACGTTTGAGGTAGTGAATCAGTTGGGTTTCTGGACTCCACAAGTTGATCAGCATGTCGTCTGATTATGCCGTCCCCTGTATCCACTGTGTACATCAAGGGTCCCTGGCGGGCCTTTATCGTACCAGACCGCCACTTTTCATTTCTATAATCACGGGCCAACACTTGCTGCCCCACCTCGAAGCTCCGTGTCTGTCTGTCAGGAGCCCTACGAAATACTCGGTTTTCCACATCTCTCCGGATGTTTGGTCTGAGCAATTCGAGGCGCGACCTTAACCTTCTATTAAAGAACATGACGGCGGGGGCCTGGTTGGTCACCGTATGTGCAGCATTACGGTACGCGAATAGGAAATTGTCCACCTTGTGTTGTAGTGGCAACCTTTCCTCCCCCATCGCCTTGATGGCCTTTTTAAAAGTCTGTACAAATCGTTCTGCCAGCCCATTTGTAGCCGGATGATATGGTGCGGACGTATAATGTCGCACTCCATTCCTTTTTAGGAATGCTTGAAATTCTTCTGCCACAAATTGTGGCCCATTGTCCGAACAGACTTGCTCGGGCACCCCGTTTCAGGCAAAAATGGTCCTTAAGGCTGCGACCGTCTTTTCGGCTGTCGTTGATGACATCTTTATGACCTCCGGCCATTTTGAGTGGGCGTCCACTACAATAAGGAACATCGCATCCAGGAAGGGCCCAGCGAAGTCCACGTGGATCCTTTGCCACGGCGTTGAGGGCCACTCCCACGGATGTAGTGGGGCTTGGGGTGGTACGTTCTGTACCATCTGGCACCCTTGGCATGCTTTTGCTACTTCCTCGATGTCCCTGTCAATGCCGGGCCACCAGACGTAGGCTCTGGCGAGGCTTTTCATTTTGACACCTCCCAGATGACCTTCGTGTAAGTCCTGCAACACTTTATGTTGTAATTTTTGAGGGACCACCACCCTGGCTCCGCACATCAATGTGCCCCGGCAGACAGACAACTGGTCTTTCCTTGCCGAAAACGCCGGCAATGATGCGTCACCCTGCGCCGGCCAGCCTTTCACGGTCAATTCGTAAACCCTTGCCAGTGTCGGGTCATTCTGTGTTTCCTGCTCGATACATTGGCTGGTGATGGGCAAGTGTTCCATAACAGCCGTATGATATATTTCCACGGGGTCCTGTACTATCTCTTCGATCTCGGCAGGCAATGGTAGCCGCGACAGGCCATCCGCATTGCCATGCTGTTTGGTACCCTTATATTCGATAAGGTGCTGGTGTGCTCCTAAGAACAGTGACCATCTCTGTAGCCTTTGGGCCGTCATCAGGGGCACCCCTTTTGTTGGATTAAATATGGACACCAACGGTTGATATCCGTCAGTAGTGTGAAACGTTGCCCATGTAGATAGTGGTGGAATTTTTTTACACCCCACACCAGACTGAGGGCCTCCCTGTCGATTTGCGCGTAGTTTCTTTAGGCTGTAGTTAACGACCTTGAGGCAAATGCTATTGGCCTCTCCGTCCCATTGGGAAATTTGTGTGACAACACTGCCCCTATACCATACGGGGAGGCGTCACATGCCAATCTCATTGGCATTTTTGGGTCAAAGTGTGCGAGCACTTCCTTTGATGTAATGAGTTGTTTACCCTTTTTAAAAGCAGCCTCACACGCTTCGTCCCAATTCCAGGAGACTCCCTTTTGCAGCAATGAATTTAATGGATGTAAAATGGACGATAAGTTCGGGAGGAACTTATGGTAATAGTTTATAAGGCCTAAGAATGATCGTAACTGAGATACATTCTCAGGGGGCGGGGCCTTCACTACTGCCTCGATCTTTTCCGGGGACTTATGCAGGCCTTCCTTATCTATAATGTGACCACAGTATGAGATACGTTCCTGGAAAAACTCACATTTCTGCTTGTTCGCCCTGAGTCCGTATTGTTGCAACCGTAGAAGTACTCGCTCCAGGTTAGCGAGGTGGTCGTTATCCGTTTGTCCTGTCACCAGGATGTCATCCAGGTAGCACTGCGTTCCTGGAATGCCCTGTAGGACCTGTTCCATGGTCCTCTGCCATATTGCTGGGGCGGACACCACACCAAATACCAGGCGATTGTACTGGTACAATCCCTTGTGTGTGTTAATCGTTAGGAGCTTTTTCGAGTCCTGCTCCACCTCCATCTGTAAATAAGCTTGACAAAGGTCAATCTTCGTAAAGTGTCTACCCCCAGCTAACGATGCGAATATGTCCTCTATCCGCGGCAGCGGATACTGTACCGTGTGCAGGACTGGGTTAATAGTTATCTTAAAATCCCCGCAAATGCGAACCTTCTTTGGTTCCCCCGGCGTGTTATTTGCAGCTTTCTTTATAACTGGGACGATGGGCGTGGCCCACTCACTCCACTCAATCTTTGTAAGGACACCTGCACTCTCTAAGGCATCCAGTTCTGCTTCCACAGCTGGCCGAATGGCGTAAGGCCTTACAAAACTTGGGGTTTGCATCTTGAGCAATAGTTATTTTTGCTCTAATGTCCTTTAAGGTCCCCAGCCCTTGTTGGAACACCTCTGGCGTTTTTGCCAATATTTTCGACAGCCTGCTTGTAATGGTTGTATCATCCTTGGTGGTTTCTACTTATATCTCGTGTATCGACTTCCAGTCGAAATGGATTTTTCTTATCCATTCCCTACTCAAAAGTGGTGGTCCACCATTTGGTAGGACGTATAAATAAAGTCCAGGCACTTTTCTGCCGTTGTATTTAACTGTTACTTGCATTTTTCCCTTCGGGTAAACTTTTTGTCCCGTATATGTTTTTAATTTGATTTCGGTATCCTTTAAGGGAATGCGTTTGAACAGCCTGTTATAATCTTGTTCATTAATTACTGATAGGGCTGAACCTGTGTCCAGCTCCATATTAACTTCGACGCCTGCTACCTTCATTTTAACCCACATTGTGCTGTGGTCCTCCGTTTTGTCTACACCATATAACTTGAGACATCCCAGGCCTTTAGGCTCTGCTTTTGTGCCTTCCTGTGACTCGTCTGAGCTACTGTCAGATATCTTATGTATTTTTGTCCTTGCCTTGGTACTGCTCGGATTGCTCCCACTATTGGGTTTCGTACCAGACCGACAAACTTTCGCTATATGCCCCTTTTTCCCACACTGCCGACATATTTTATCACGAAACCAACAATTACTTTGGTCGTGGGTGGTTTTGCCACAACGGTAGCATTTACCTTTGTGAAATGTCACCTCATGTGTGTCATAGCCGGTTGTGTTTTGTCGTATTTGAGCAGCACCCTGTGCTGCTGCTTCATGTGACGATGCTATTTCCATCGCCTGATCTAGGCTGAGCTGTTTCTTGGCCAGCAACCGTTTTCGTGTACTCTCATTTAACATGCCACAGACAAATCTGTCTCTGATTGCTTCCGCCAAAAAGGCTCCAAACTGGCAATGTTTGGACAACCGTCTGAGCTCAGCCAAATAGGCTGCCTGCGACTCATCATTCCTTTGGTCGCGTCTGTAGAAGCGGTACCTTTCCACTATAAATGGTGGCTTAGGGTTTAAATGTTCCTTTAACGTATCAACAATTTGGGCATACGTTTTGTCTGCTGGCTTTTCTGGAGTAAGAAGATTCCTCAGCAGACCGTATGTTTTTGCCCCCATAGAATTTAATAAGGTTGCTGCCTTTTCGTCATCTTTCACCTTGTTTACTATGCAATAAAGTTCATGCCTTTCGACATATGCGTCCCATTCTTCTGTGTCCGCAACAAATTCTGACAACCAAGCTTCTCTGGACATTTTAAAACTGAAGAGGTTTTCCCGCCTTTTTCCACTAGATGGTGTTTGTTTTTATTTTAAACTGCTGAAGAGAAAAACTTTTCCCCTTTTGTCCACTAGATGGCGCTGTTTTTTTTAAATGTTAAACTGCTGAAGAGAAAAACTTTTCCCCTTTGTCCACTAGATGGCGCTTTTCCCACCTTTTCTCCCTCTGCTGTCAACGACCTCTCTCCAGCGTCGTTATTTTTTTTTCTTGCAGCTCCCGTTATTGCCACCACCGCTATTACAACGACCTTCCCCTCTCGTGGCCCGCTAGTCCTCGTGGCTCCGTTTGTTCCCCAGATCGCCTGCCCATTCTGGCCCTTGCAGCTCGCGTTCCCCGGGAAGGATTGCAGTTTACCTGGCCCTGGGTGGACTTTTGCCCCGTGTCTGGAGCGCCCGTTCAGCCTCTTCTCTCAGCTGTGAGGAAATCTACATGATATAAGGGGTTAATTTCAAGTGCTTGCTGGGTAAAAGTTTTCAGACTTGACACTGGGCAAGTGTCGATGTGTAACTAGAGCTATTGTACGTACTCGGACTACAGCCAAGAACAGATGTCTGCCCACCTAATGAGAATGTAGAAGTGAAATAATGAGTTCCTTTGATGTACCAATGACCTGATAACTTGTGACCGTAAGCAAAGCTAGCCTCCCAATATATGATTAAAGAGGACCTCCGGTTACACGATTCATGCCCTGTTATAGATTAACGGTTGACTTATGTGTCCAGGATCCTTCTGTCAATATGTTATTTCTACCTGATGATTAATCTAAAATGTATCCTGATAGAGGAACAAAGGAATGTCAATCAAACTTGTTTGTTACACTGTATAAATATGGAACGCTTACGCTGTATCATTGGAATAGTAGCCTCACCCCTTGAGTGGAGGTGCTGATTCCCCTTGCAAGAAGTGAAATAAAAGGCCTGTCCGTCTGACGAATCCAAGTGTGTATTGAGTCATTACCCAGAGCTAAGAAGTAAGGCACTTCTACAATTTGGAGGTTCCACCGAGATGGCTTGCTGTACCAATTGGTGAGTTAACAGGCTCCGAGTACGTTGCTCGGTTGGGAAAATCCCATCGGCCGAAGGTGGTGTTTTGCCACATTTTTGGGACTTTCCCTGCCAGAAGCATAGCTGCGCATAGTCTGTTTATTCCATTGGACAGTACTGCCATCGGGTAATTGGCTCACAAGGTTCGGAGGTTAAACTGCCGTTGTGACTGCTTCCCTTTCAGAAACGGAACAGAGGACCAGCCATGAGGCGCTGACGCCCCGCGAACAGGATCGTGCAGAAAAGGACTGTATAAAGGTACCAGAGAGAGAAGGTTAAGTCAGGAATTTGATTAACTAAGGAGCTAGCGATTTATTGGAAATTGAACTAGCAAGGTTCCAGCTTGCTGAGAGAGAAGGTTAAGTCAGGAATTTGATTAACTAAGGAGCTAGCGATTTACTGGAAATTGAACTAGCAAGGTTCCAGCTTGAAGTTAGCTGGGACAAATTGAAGGCCCTTTTTGCTAAAGATTTGGCTAAAGGGAGTAGGGTAGAAGGAGAGAAGAGCTTGAAGTTAGCTGGGACAAATTGAAGGCCCTTTTTGCTAAAGATTTGGCTAAAGGGAGTAGGGTAGAAGGAGAGAAGAGCTTGAAGTTAGCTGGGACAAATTGAAGGCCCTTTTTGCTAAAGATTTGGCTAAAGGGAATAGGGTAAAAAAAAAGAGAGAAGAGTGGGCGGTTGTCTGAAACACAGTGTCAATGTTTAATGTTTATGAGAGTGAGTATTTAACTACTTGTTATTATCAATCAACTTTGCAGCTTTGTCCAGTAAGGCTGCATAGGTTGGGGATTTAGTAACACTTTGGTTGTTGTTTAACAAGTGTATTGTTTATTGTTTATTGTTATATGTATTAATGTTTAGTCATGTCTGATCTGTAGAGGCGTCCCACGCAGATCATAGAGTGTTACGGAATTGTTGTATGTTTTAACTAAAATATTTAAGCTGAAAAAAAAAACTGCAGAAGGGGTTGGAAAAGACCCAAGCCGGGGAAGTGAGTCCCGCGGCGGAATGTATGGTTGAGAAAATAGTGATGTCTTTTACATGATCCACTAAGCTATTGTGGATTCAGTATTTTCCCCAGTTAGAAATACCTTCCACGAGGGTTGAGAACCCTCGAGTTTTATACGTATGTATAGTTTATTAATCTGATCTGTAGGGGCGTACAACGCAGATCATGGATTGTCACGGGAGTTTAGATTGTTTTAAGTGAACCATTTAAGCTGCTAAAATGGGTGCTAGCACCAGTAAGCCACCCGAGAAAGGCACGCCAGCAGCCTTTATGTTAAAGAACTGGTCAATCATCCATTGATCACCTACCAAATTGGTCCAAATGGACTGTAAATAAGACTAGACCCTTTCCCTCAGATAGTCATTTAACATAGAAAGAATTACTTGCCTCGAGGAATGTTTAACGGACAAGAGAGAAATAGAGAACAGCCAGATAAAAAGATTGCCTCTATGTTTGTTGAGTCAGAAGAAAAAAAAAAATTACCCCGAAGAAACACCTTTCTCCTCTATTATGGTAGGGTAACAAGGTAACTATAGAAGGATGAATAGAGGGGAATATAGAGGAAGACGTGGTAGAATAAGAGGGTATGGATGATCTGGTAATTGTTACAATTGCGGACAACCCGGACATTGGGCAAACCAATGCCCTGCGAAAAATTGTCAGAACCAAACCTCCAATAATGGACCTCCGTTAGAGAATAAAGGTCCTAATTTCACTGTCCATAACTCTTTTTCGGACCAGTCAGGAGGTTACCCTACAAACGGACAGGGATTTAGGAGAAATAGAGATCAGAAGTACTGACACCAGCAGCCCCAGGCGCCACAGACCACCAAATGCCGGTTGTTTCTTTAAATTCACGCAGTCAACCTGAAGTTAAAATGCAAATAGCTGGGAGACCTATGTCATTTTAGTAGATACAGGAGCAACCTTTTCGGTGTTAGGGAAAGGATATTCTGAAGGAATGCCTATTAATGGGAAAAAGACCCCGATAGCTGGATTGGCTGGAATATTACAATGCTTGAATCAATCGACTCCCCTCACAGTAAAAGTAGAAGAATTTGAGGAAGAACACTCCTTTCTGTTATCAGGAGATGTCTCTATGAATTTATGTGGAAGAGACTTGCTGTGCAAAATAAATGCTACAATCATTTGCTCCCCATCAGGAGTAACGGTAGAAATCCAAGTAGATAAGGCATATGCGTACCCAGTAACAGAAATAAAACACCCTGTTCTTTACGCATGGGAAATTGCCAACCCAAGTTTGAGTCCCAAACTTGTCAGTCTGTTAGGAGCGTGGGGATTCGTTACAAGCTCCATAAAACAATACCAGGAATCCCTGAAACTAGGGAAATGGCATTCAAAATTGCACTGCACGGCCTGCTATGACAAAACAGGACAAGATTATCAGCCGTTTTTTAATTTAAAATACCTCCTAACTATTAGACTGCACAGCCCTATAAAGTTACAATTAATCCAGCTGCACCATTACCCAAAAGATCACAGTATCCATTGTCAGAGAAAGCAGAAAAAGGAATTGAGCCAGTGATGGAATCATTGTTAAAACAGGGAGTTAACGCCGGATAGAATAAAGGTCGTTTGCAACATATCGTTGCCAAAAACTAAAAGAGAAATGAAGCATTTTCTAGGAATGACTGGCTATTGTAGACAATGGATATTGAACTATTCAGAAATAACCAGACATGAGCATGACAAATTTGGAAAATTCGCGGTTACCTGACTTCCTCGGGAACCCAGATTAAAAATGCACAAGAAGTGCAAAATCTTTTACTAGCTATTCAGAGACGTAAACAGATTGCAATTATTAAGTGCCAAGCGTACACGGGGCATTTGGACAAGGTTGCGCTTGGAAACGCTGCTGCAGATAGCGCTGCTAAGTCAGTAGCTATATCGAGTACTGAACGACAAGTTTCAGCCTTCCCTGTTAGGGAAAAGCCAGAGATACCGCAGCCCCCGTCCTTAGATGATGTGCTGACCCATCAAGATAGGGCCAGTTCTGATGAAGTAAAGGAATGGGTTGTTAATCATTGTTTTAAAAAAACACTGACGGCTTATGGGTTCATCATGACGGCCGCATGGTGGCACCCAAATCATTACTATCACCAATTGCCCGATGTGTTCATAAATTCACCCATGCGGGCAAAGGGGGGATGGCGGACTATATCCTCAAGACCTGGTATGCACCAGGAATCTCAAAGTTGGCAAAACAAATATGTGAAAATTGTACTATCTGCCAGACCATGAATGCAGGGAAAATAAAGAAGGTACAGCCCGCATCCCACCCAAACCCCATGGGCCCTTTTGTACACTTGCAAATGGATTTTATTGAACTACCTGTATGTATGAGCTTTAAATATGTATTAGTTATTATTGATATGTTTTCAAGATGGATTGAAGCTTTTCCTTGCAGAAAGAATGACGCTACCACTGTTGCTAAATGTTTATTGAAGGACATTGTACCTCGCTTTGGGATACCAGCAAAACTGTCAAGTGACAATGGGTCCCATTTTATGGGAACAGTAATTAAGGAACTATGCAAAGCCTTACAGATTAACCAGCACCTCCATTGCAGTTATCATCCACAGTCGGCTGAACTAGTGGAAAGATATAACGGGATGCTGAAAAACAAGCTTGCAAAACTGTGTAAAGAAACTGGACTTAAATGGGTTGATTTGTTACCCATAGCTTTAATGACAATGCGGTCTGCTACCAACAGAACTACAGGATTGTCGCCTCACGAGATCGTCATGGGAAGACCACAAAGATTGCCTTTTTCGGCACCTTTAACAGCTAAACAAATGGACATTCATAAAATGGAGGAAGATATGTTGAGTTATTGCATTGCACTAACCAAATGCATTTCTAGTTTCCATCAACAGGTGAAGGAAGCCCAGGTCGATCCCGCTGAAGGAAAGTGCCATACTTTCGAGCCAGGAGATAACGTCTATATAAAAATCTTCAAGTGAAAGAATAGCCTTCAACCCAGATTTGAGGGACCCTTCCAAGTACTCCTGACCGCAAACACCGCTGTAAAAGTAAAGGAGCGACCAACATGGATACACGCGTCCCATTGTAAGAAGGCATCAGTCGAAGATAATACACTGCCAAGATGAACTGGATTTGGACTTTAACAAGACTGTTCTCTTTGTCAACGATAATTGAAACTGCCATATTGATTTACCCAGATCCCCTGAAGGGCAAACCATGCATAGAAGAATGTGTACTTTTAAACAGTGATTTCTTTTATATTATATGCTATAACGAGACTATGAAGGTTCAGCTTCAGGATCACACTATGCAGGTACCCCCGTATCAACCCCTGAGTCTTAGGATTAGGCAGAATAAGATAGTAGAAGAAGATAGTGGACAGAAGCTTGATAAGCTATGGGTCACATGCCGTGATACTGTATTACCAAGTGATAAAACTGCGAACGGAGGGGTTATCTGCAATGGTAATTCAAGGGGAGGACTGGCCCTGACAGCTAAGTCAATGTTTTGTGATAATCCTTTTCATAACTATCATCAAGTTATCTGTACGCTAAAAGACAGAACCTTGCCAAATGCTGGATATGCAGCCACATCCCTGTGCATGCAGAGGGTGGAATACCTCTAAGGCCCATTCCCTTCGAAATAGAAGAGATGGTAGGGAGGTTATTACAGTCTAATACCACCTGGAATAAGGAGGCAGCCAGTACATTTCAGACCCAAAATAGTTTAAACCCAGATCAGTTGGAAAATGAATGGAAAGATGCAGGATACAACCTTATAAAATTTGAAGGGTGGTTTCATCCCCAATATGATAATCGAAGGAATCCAGAGAGTCTATTAGTGCATACCCTTGGTTACCACAAAATTGGACTGGGTCATGTTATTTGGGATATGTAGTGCCCTATATACATCATATTTCATCTTTGGATAGCCACCCTGGGACACGAGTAAAACGAGCCATTACAGAAACTGAAAGGTTCTTTGCTATAGCATTTCCCTGGTATGGAACAGGGAAGCTAGCAAGAGAATCTATAAACATGGCAGCAGTGCTGGAACAAATAGCCAATGATAAACGCAGAAATGGTGGCTATGCGCACTGTTGCTTTACAAAACCGCATGGCTCTGGACTAATTGTTGGCAAAAGGGGGCACATGTGCAATCATAAAAACCGAATGTTGCACCTATATCCCAGATAGCTCAGAAAATATCACCAATCTGGTAAACCACATAAAGGAGGCTGTAGAGAAACTACGTCAACTTGAACCATGGTCCATGTGGGATTGGATTTCAGGATGGGGAGGAACACTAGGAAAGCAAATTTTGGAAGCTTTTATCGCAATTGTGATGATAATAATTTTAATTAGTTTATTGATTGGTTGTTTAAAATTATTGTGTACAAAAGTCCTTTCCTTATTAACGTCAACTCCTCCAGTATCAATGATGTCTGAATATGAGGATATTAAGGGTGAGACCTTTGATGTAGAGTTTTTTAAACTTAGCGAAATAGATTGTCCTTAGAAAGGACAAAAGGGGGGAATGAGGAAATCTACATGATATAAGGGGTTAATTTCAAGTGCTTGCTGGGTAAAAGTTTTCAGACTTGACACTGGGCAAGTGTCGATGTGTAACTAGAGCTATTGTACGTACTCGGACTACAGCCAAGAACAGATGTCTGCCCACCTAATGAGAATGTAGAAGTGAAATAATGAGTTCCTTTGATGTACCAATGACCTGATAACTTGTGACCGTAAGCAAAGCTAGCCTCCCAATATATGATTAAAGAGGACCTCCGGTTACACGATTCATGCCCTGTTATAGATTAACGGTTGACTTATGTGTCCAGGATCCTTCTGTCAATATGTTATTTCTACCTGATGATTAATCTAAAATGTATCCTGATAGAGGAACAAAGGAATGTCAATCAAACTTGTTTGTTACACTGTATAAATATGGAACGCTTACGCTGTATCATTGGAATAGTAGCCTCACCCCTTGAGTGGAGGTGCTGATTCCCCTTGCAAGAAGTGAAATAAAAGGCCTGTCCGTCTGACGAATCCAAGTGTGTATTGAGTCATTACCCAGAGCTAAGAAGTAAGGCACTTCTACAGCTGCCGCAGCCTCCGCTGGAAACCTCTCTCTCTCGCTCCGTTGCTGCCGCTCCTCCCGAACTGGGCGGCCTCCTTCGGTCGACGCTGGACTCCGCAGGCTGGCTGGTAAGAAGCTTCTCTCCTTCTCTCTCCGTACTGCTACCGATCCTTGTTGCACCGTGTACTGGTGAGTTCGAACGTAACTCGTCGCCAGTGTAAAGTATGTGACTATACTTAATACAATAATGAGGAGACAGCTTGGAAGGTTCAACTTAGGTCTTTACTTCATACCAACAGGCGGGAACTGAGGGGAGATCAGTACCCACAGTACTATTTATACCCCTATGGCCAGGAGTGGTACTACGGTATCACTACGCCCTACAAAGTAGTGCTGCCCTGGCCATAGGTTTAAAGTAACATACATATTACATACACAACAGTTATGTACTATTTATCTAAAAGGGGAGGAATTGTAGTGTATGTACCTTTAAGAGGAACTATGTTTTTGAAGCCCCTGTATACTGTAGTACCAGTAGTGACCACTCGGGTATATAAGCCTGTGTAGCATCTTGTGTAGTTAGTTCACCTCCAGACTTTGTTCAGTAAACACTTGTTAAATCAACTCCTGCATTCCGTGTCTCCATTAACACACGGATCTAACAGTGGGAGGCGTTGGCGGCGCCGTGCCCGGGCACTAGTTGCTTTGCACTAACGGGAGGCGCAAAGCAACTGAATTTTCCCCCCCTAATGCTTTTGCAAAGGGGACATGGCCCTTTAAATTTTTACCTGAAACAATGCGTCATCAGAGGCGAGAATCTGACGCTCTGCAACCAATTGCCTGAAGGGAACCGCATGTCGGCTGTAACGAGGCCAATCAAGCGAAAATAGGGGGAGAAATTCAGTTGCTTTGCGCCCTAAGAGGGCGCTAATGGGGCGCAAAGCAACTAGTGCCCGGGCGCGGCGCCGCCAACACCTCCCGCGAAATTCAGCGGGAGGTTAGTGGCAGCGGTAACTGTTAGCGCCCCACGGCGCTGTGCCACCGGGAATGACGTTATTGCCGTGTGCAGCGCCCCGCTCGCACCCTGGCCACGATCTTCGGTAGTGCCCCCTGACTTACCGCCGGACGCTATGTCCGACGGGGTCAGGGGGGCCTACCTGCGGCCAGGGCGGCGCTAATTAAAGGCGAGGTGCTGGGCAGCCATTTTTGTTGCTGGCCGCCTGCCAACACCTGCCTCTGTTGCCGTCCCCAGCCTCCTGAGCACTCCCCCGCACCCTCCCCGTGGAGTGCCGGCTGCGCTCCATGAACCCGGCACTTCTCTTGAGTGCCGGGCTCTTTTGCCGGCACTCCGATCCTGGGGGCCCAACTGGGCCCCGGGTCGCGCTGCGCAAGCCCCCTCCCCATCCAGTAACACCCCGCTTCCCTCTTGGGGTCCTACCGACTTGCGGCCGCGGGGCAGTAATATTTTCGGGGCACTAATTTTAGCGCCCCGGTGAAGTTAGCGCCCCAAAGGGGGCGCGACTCAATTTTTCCCCCTAACTGCTGGGAGTCGGCATCCGGGAGTGGGTCCGAAAGCTGCCAAGTAGCGGGCCCGCCCTCAACCCGTCTCCTCCATAAAGATCGTGGCCTTATTTCTTAAGCACTTAAATTGGCACTGAACTGGAAAAACTGATAAAATTGTAATAAATGATAAAATTATAAGCCGTGGAGTGAGCAAAACACTTGAAAATGGCCAAGCAAAGATTTTGTAACATTGTAACTTATTCTGAATCCTGAAGACAATCGATCTGATTTATGATAGCAGGTTTGACTTACTCCTGGTATCATCTGTCCTGACTCAAACTGATTGCTGAGGGTAGAAATTTTGCATCATCGTTCACAGCAAGGTGCCTGTCCTACCTCGCGTGCATTTCAGAAAATCATGGGTACACCTCCCACAAATTTCCATCCATTGAAATTATACTGAATCCCCAACACCAGCCCCGTTCAATTGACCTGACTCCTGCTGTCAGCTCTCCTAACTCAACCAATTTCCTGATGTTGATGCTTCTGTCAGCAGACATGGGCAGGAAAAGGGTTAACTGTATTTTTCAGAAGTACAAAAGAAGTGAACACAGAATTTCATGCTTTACTCTTCCTTCTGGAATGGACCTCAAGAAAGAGATAAGCACCTGCATGCTTATCTTGTCTAGTATGAAAGGGTCCATACATGGTACAACATCATACTGTGTCAAAACCTAATGAACTGAGCACAGTGACCTTGAAGGAGGAAGATAAGATGTGATGGGAAAGTGAAGCGAATCATTATAAGATGAAGACATCTCACCCATGTCAATCAATAGTATAACTTTACCCAAAGGCAAAACATTACGGATGCTGGAAATCTGAAAGATAAATAGAAAATGCTGGAGATACTCAGCAGGTCAGGCAGCATCTGTGGAGAGAGAAACAGAGTTAATGACCACAATTTTGCCGGCGTCAGAGTGTGGATTTGGAGGCAGGTCCACTGTCAAAATTGAAATGATTGACAGCGGGTTGGGAACCCGCTGCGAACCTGCCTCCATGTAAGTTTCCAAAGTGTCGGGTCTGCGAATTCAGAACAGACCTGACACCAAACGGCGGGGAAGGCATTTAAGCTAATTAACTACTTGTTAAGTGCTTGTTAACTACTATTCTGCTAGCCTTTTCCTATTTTCCCACATTTTTAACGGGGTTCACGTCATTCAGAGATCACATCAGGTAAGTCGGTTGGGTTCTCTCTGTCTCCCCATTGCTGTGAATAGGTGACAGCTGCAAAAGTGGCATGAAAGCTACCATTTCACAGCTGGTCACTTTCCAATGTCAGAAGCTTGAGCCTTCAGGACTTGGAAGACGCTTATGAGCTGTATGCAGTTTGGGGAGACCAAACGCAGATTGGGTGACCGCTTTGCGGAACACCTCCATTCAGTCCGTAAGGGTGACCCCGAGCTTCCAGTCGCCTGTCATTTTAATTCACCGCTCCATTCCCACTCGGACCTCACCGTCCTTGGCCTCTTGTATTGTTCCATGGAAGCTCAACGTAAACTCGAGGAACAGCACCTCATCTTCCGATTAGGCACTCTGCAGCCTTCCGGACTCAATATCGAGTTCAACAATTTCAGATCATAACCTCGGCCCCTATTACATTTTTACTTATATTTTTTTCCACCCCTTTGTTTTGGGTCTTCCTTTCCCCCCAGCTTTTCCTTTTTTTTTCTCTCTCCCACATGGCAGCTCTGTCTCATCCTGCCAGTACACTTCACACCTAATCTGAGCCGTCTTTTGTCTCCACTTGTCCTATTACCGTTTCGTCTGGTTTTGAATACCTCTTAATGTCTCTTTTACTTCTTTTGTTCTATCGCAGCCCTGCCTTCGATCTATTTTATTTCCTTTCCAGTTTTGAAAAAGGGTTTCGACCCAAAACGTCAACTCTAATTTCTCTCCACGGATGTTGCCTGGCCTGCTGAGTTTTTCCAGCATTTTCTGTTGTTATTGCAGTTTGGAAGTGTTTGGAGTAAACTTTCTATCCACTGTCACCTCCTTGGAGCAAGCTGACATGAATCAGTCATTCATGAAAGAAAGACTTATGAAATAATACTGAGCGGCCTGTGGGTGGCGCTGTCCAGGGAGAGTATAAATACTCGGGCACGGGCCCAGCTTGCGCAGGTCATTCTTAACAGGAACTAGTGAAGGACACAACTAGACCTCCATGTTGTAAAACAGTTGATTAAAGCTTTGTTTAATGCTTAGACCAAGTGCCTAGTAGTTTTCTTACGTCACAAGCTCTCTCGCCATTGACAGATTGCTTCTTTCATCTCAACTTCAGCTGCCATCTATTCCAGCAACATCGATGCCCTTGAAAAAATCTCACCTTGGTCCTCGGAATCCCTCCACGATCAGCCCCAACACCAAGCTCACCAGGTACACCTACAGCAACACCAACCTTCTCCGCAATCACCTGATGCTGCACAGGACGCAAGGCATCAGCACCCGACCACATTGCTGCCCAGGAAGCCAGCAATAGCATCACCATGGCCAGATTTACTTCACTTAACGCTGTACACCCTGGCTGCCATATGATGCGCCAGGTTAACACCACCCCACACCAGCACCATAAAGCATTGCTACAATGACCAAGCCATTCTATCATATTCATCACCATTGCGGGGATACCATTATGTCTCACCATTCACTGCAACTCACTAAGACACTTCCAAAGGTGAGCACAGATCTGTACAATAAGGCAAAGTGTTGAAGATAAAGATTTCAATGTTTGACAACACATTAACAGAACATTTACATGAGCATTGCATAAGACACCCAAGTGCCTACCCTTGTGTGTTGTTAGTTGGTATGATTGCAGTAGGATGAGGGTGAGTGTGAGGGGTGACTAGTGAGATGAGGAAGTGAGAATGTAGATAGAGAGGGATGGGTGGAGGTGCAAGGTAAGTTGGTGTGAGTAAGCATGTGCAGGAGTAGGACAGGGAATGCAGAGTGATGTGGATGTGATGAGTGGCACAGCAGGATCAGTCATAGTCATAGGGGGAGAAATTGGGTGAGTAGCGTCACCTGTTAGCGCCTAAAGAGGCAATCAGTGGCTTTAGCGCCACTGGCTGCGCCACCCACGATATTGAGTTGGGGCGATAATGGTGGCGTTAGCCTGTTGTGCTGCGCCGCCACCGATGACGTCATCGGTGTGCGCAGCGCCCCATTAGCGTCCCATTCGCGATATTTGGTAGCAAACGCCGCAGTTGTGCCGTTCGCTACCCGCGCCTGGTTCACGGGGCCTTTCTGTGCTGGCAGTGGCGCAAGTTAAGGTGGAGGTGCGGGGCGGCTGCCTTTTTCGGCGGCCGCCTGCCAGCACCTCCGTCCCTGGCCTCCTGACCTCCCCCCCCCGCGGCATTGCCAGCTGTTTCCCAAGAGCCCGGCACTTATCCTTGGTGCCGGGCTCGTTTGCCGGCACTCGCAAGCGGGGATCGTGCTGTTGCAGGCCCCTCCCCCTTAACAATGGGAGGAAGGCCTGCAGTACCGCAGCGTGCCGTGCCGCAGCGTGTGGCGCTGCGGCACGTTGCACTGCGATATTCAGTTTCAGCGCCCTAAGAGGGACGTGGAGCGCCTGGAGCCTTGCCCCGTCTCCCTCTAGGGGCAATGAAACTGAATATCTGATGATTGCTAAAGCCTCGAATGCTGCGCTAAATCCTGCACTCAGGCGACTTTTGCGCCACTTTGGCGCCCCAACCCAATTTCTAGGCCACAGAGTCATAGAGTCATAATGGCACAGAAGGAGGCCATTTGGCCCATCGAGTCTGTGCCGGCTCTCTGTAGAGCAATCCAGTCAGCCCCATTCCCTCACTCTATCCCCGTATCCCTGCAAGTTTATTTCCCTCAAGTGACTATCCAGTCTCCCCTTGAAAACATTGCGTGTCTCCGCTTCCACCACTTCCGTCGGCAGCGAGTTCCAGGTCCTCACCACTCGCTGCATAAAAAAGTTTTTCCTCACGTCCCCCCTGTATCTCTTGCCCAAAACCTTAAATCTGCGTCCCCTAGCCCTTGTACCATCAACTAGTGGGAACAGTCTTCCCCCATCTAGCCTATCCAAACCCATCATATTGTTGTACACCTCTATCAAGTCACCCCTCAACCTCCTTTGCTCTAATGGAAACAAATCCAGCTTCTCCAACCTGTTCTTGCAGCTGAGATCCCCCATCCCTGGAACCATTCTGGTAAATCTCCTCTGCACCCTTTCAAGTGCCTTCACATCCTCCCTAAAGTGTGGTGACCAGAACTGGACACAATACTCCAGTTGTGGTCTAACCAGCGTTTTATAAAGGTTCAGCATTACTTCTCTACTTTTGTACTCAATACCTCTATTTATGAAGCCCAAGATCCCATATGCTTTGCTAACCGCTCTCTTAATGTGTCCTGCCACCTTCAGGGACCTATGCACATTAACTCGACGACATGCAAGTCGTGATCCTGACTAACGGTTTCACCACAGACCCAATTCACGTACGAACCAGAGTCAAGCAAGGCTGTGTCATCGCACCAATGCTCTTCTCAATCTTCCTTGCTGCAATGCTCCATCTCACCCTCAGTAAGCTTCCCACTGGAGTGGAGCTAATTTACAGAACAAACGGGAAACTGTTCAACCTCCGTCGCCTCCAGTTCCGATCCAAGGTCGTCCCATCCTCTGTCGTCGAATTACAGTATGCAGACGATGCTTGCGTCTGCGCTCACTCAGAGGTCGAACTCCAAACCACAGTTCTTGCTCAGGCCAACATCCCCAGCATCGAAGCTCTGACCATGCTCAATCAGCTCCGATGGATGGGTCACATTGGCCGCATGCCCAATACGAGACTCCCAAAACAAGCGCACTACTCGAAGCTCCGGCATGGCAAGAGAGCCCCAGGTGGGCAGAGGAAATGCTTCAAGGACACCCTCAAAGCCTCCTTGAAAAAGTGCAACATCCCCACTGACACCTGGGAATCCCTGGCCCAAGACCGCACAAAGTGGGGGAGAAGCATCCGGGAAGGCGCCGAACACCTCGAGTCTTCGCCGGGAGCAAGCGGAAGCCAAGCGCAAACAGCGCAAGGAGTGCACGTCAACCCAAGCACCCCACCCACCCACCCCTTCAACCACCATCTGCCCCACCTGTGACAGAGACTGTAGGTCCCGTATTGGACTAATCAGCCACCTGCGAGCTCATTTTTAATGTGGGAGCAAGCCATCCTCAGTTCCAAGGGACTGCCTAAGAAGAGATGTCCTGCCACCTTCAGGGACCTATGCACGTTAACTCCCAGGTCCCTCTGTCCCTGCACGCTCTTTAAAACTGTGTCTTCTGCCAAAATGCATCACCTCACACTTCTCTGTATTAAATTCCATCTGCCACTTGTCTGCCCATTCTGCTAGCCTTTCTATGTCCTGTTTCAGTCAATTGGTATCATCCTCACTAGTACGATAGCAAAATACTGTGGATGCTGGAAATCCAAAATAACAACAGAAAATGCTGGAAAAACTCAGCAGGCCAGGCAACATCCGTGGAGAGAGAAATAGAGTCAAAGTTTCAGGTCGAAACCCTTCGTCAGGACTGAAAAAACACAGGAAATGAAACAGATTAAAAGGCCAGTTTGGGGGCTGGGAAATGGGGATGAAAAAACAAAAGAGAAGTGAAGAGACATTAAGAGGTATTCAAAACGAGATGAGATGGTGATAGGACTAGTAAAGAGACAAAAGACAGCTCAGATTAGGTGTGAAATGCGCTGGCAGAATGAGAGACAGCTGCCATGTGGGAAAGAAAAAAAAGGGGGAAGGGCACAAAACAAAGGTGTGAATAAAAAATTTATATAAAAACTCTACGACTCTTCCCTTCCCTTCCTCGACTTCTCCGTCTCCGTGTGAATAAAAAATCCTTCCCCCTTTTTTTCTCTCCCACACGGCAGCTGTCTCTGATTCTACCAATGCATTTCACACCTAATCTAGAGCCGCCTTTTGTCTCTTTACTAGTCCTATCACCATCTTGTCTCGTTTTGAATACCTCTTAATGTCTCTTCACTTCTCTTTTGTTTTTTCATCCCCATTTCCCAGCCCCCAAACTGGCCTTTTAATCTGTTTCATTTCCTGTGTTTTTCAGTCCTGACGAAGGGTTTCGACCTGAAACATTGACTCTATTTCTCTCTCCACGGATGTTGTCTGGCCTGCTGAGTTTTTCCAGCATTTTCTGTTGTTATTTTGGTATCATCCTCACTGTTTGCCATACTCCCAAGCTTGGTGTCGTTGGCAAATTAAAAAATTCTACTCTGTATTCCAATATCCAATGAGGTTGAGAGTGGCTTTGCAATAACGTTTTGTGATTTACTGAGATCATTGAAAGGTTTGCCCCAGTGCAGCCAGGTACTCCTGATGACACCCCTGCTTTTGCCCTCCTGTGCAATGTGCAACTAGGCTGTGTTGGTGTTCTGGGGAGATCTCTTCTGCCCATGGGATGGGAAGAGAACCTCCCTGCGTGCTGCGAGAGCCTGGGTGCAGCCGTGCACCTTTGTGCAGTGCTCGTCAGTGTTTGCAGCACCTCAGTGCTACAGAACACTGACAGCACAACTGTCAAAATCAATTTGGACATGGTCCCTTTAAGGAAACCGGCTGATAACGTGTCATTAAATGACATCATCAGACCTGCTTGCTTTTAATTGGCCAGGAACCCTGCAGGTCGGGCTTAACAAGCCCTATTAATGGAAAATCCTTTTGACAGAGTGGCTGCAGCCGGGAGCGGTACTGGAACCCGCCAATTACCTCTCCCGCCACGATCCCGCCTCCGATGGGAAAATCCAGCCCAATATTTCAGGTGGGTGACCTTTCATCAGAACTGGAAAATGTTAAAGATGTAACTGTTTTGGGAGCGACTGCTGACATGAAGTTTGAGTCATTCTGAGCATGCGCACTATATGGGGGTGGGGCTTAATCACTGTCCCGCGCCCCCTGCCCCCACCAGAGCTGCACATGCGCACCCGATGTTCTAACCGCACATGCACCTAGCCACAGGGCTGTGGCCTGCGGCCTGCAGCCTGAACCACATTTCCTCCCTGTTGTCAGTCGTTTTTTGCATGGGTAAGGTCAGGAGAACAGAGCGGGGCGAGGAAAGGAGATTGAAGATGGGGAGAGGACAGGGGATCGGAGGGGGAGAGGAGAGAGGATCGGAGGCGGAAGAGGACAGGAGTTCGGGCGGAGGGAAGGTCAGGAACTCGGGAGGATAGAAGGTCAGGAGTTCGGGGACAAGAAGGTTAGGATCTCGGAGGGAGAAGGTCTGGAGCTCGGGGGGAGAAGGTTAGGAGATTGGGGGGAGAAGGTCAGGAGCTCGTTGAGGGGAGAAGGTCAGGAGCTCGTTGGGGAGAAGGTCAAAAGCTTGTTGAGGGAGGTCAGGAAGTTGGGGGGGAGAGAAGTTCAGGAGCTCCTTGGGGGGAGAAGGTCAGTAACTCGGTGGGGGGTGGTGGGGAGAAGGTCAGGAGCTTGGGGGTGTGGGCACCTAGGTCAGGAATTCCATGGGGGAGGTCAGGAACTCCAGGGGTGGGAGAAGATCAGGAACTCCGGGGGTGGGGCGGTCAGGAACTTGTGGCGGGGGAAAGGTCAGGAACTCCCGGGGTGGAGATGGGGAGGTTAGGAACTAGTGGGGGAAGCAGCATGGAGAGAACAGTGGGGAGGGGGGGTTAAAAACTGATCCAGGTCTAAAGGGGGGGGCGGGGAAATGAGAGCAAGAACATGATCCAGATGGGAAGACAGATCATGTTGACCCTCCACCCCCTTTACACCTGCACCGCGCTCTCCCTCTCTCCACGCCTCCCCGAAGGCCTCGATCATGCTCTTGACCATGAACAACAGTGAATTGATTTCTCGGAAAGCCCGACGTGTGTGCGGTAAGTGACATCATTGGACTGGACGAAATCCAGAAGTCATGACACTGTCACTTTTCACTTCGTACCCAATAAACCTGTTAACAATCTGTGACCCACACACAGTGCCCCATCAGCCACCACAGCTCTCACCCAGAGTGTTTAGTTTGATGGAGTGATTAGCGACAGTGTGGGTACTTCTGGTTTTCGGTTGACCCGTGATGTCATCCTGTGCAAGAGCCGGGCCACTTGATGATGTCATTCTCATTGCATGCTAAAAATCTATGGTTCTGCTAGTGATGTCACTTGTAATGACATCACCCTCACTTGTTCTCGTTAATGATTAAATGACAAAAGAGATGATGGTGCAAGGCAAAAGGCAGTGGTAATGGGTGTTGTTTTAAAACAATCTCTGTTGCTCATTTGAATAGTAATGAATTCGGTCTTCTGGTTATAATCATTTTATTCTTTAACTTCAGCATAAAAAGCAATTTACAAGCAGAGTATAGTCACAGATAGAGCACACAAACTTAGACATGAGTCCCTTCTCATGCTGCTTAAACAAAGGAGAAAGCTTATACACTGTTTTCTTATCAAACTGGATCTGATATTGCCTAATATGGTAGTCTCTGGCTACTGCATAGTCCAGAGTCACAAGTCTACATTTTCTTCAACATACATCAACAGCATCTAACACATGAAAAATGCTATGGCCTTGCTGTGGTAAGCATAACCCTTCTAGTCTCTGGATATTCTTAGCATAAACGTAACATTTCTAATCTAAACTTTCTATTATGAACATATCCAAGGCCGATTGATTGCAAACAACGGCTGTTGCTAAGTGATATCTCTATCCTTCTCTCTCTCTCTCTAATGATGCCAACTACCTTTTTCTCTATATTGAATGAACTAAACATGAACACCTTTCAGAAGCTGAATTAACTGAGTTCCATATGCCAACATGTCCTACTTTTATTATTTTCTTTTATGGGTTATGTTCCCTCTTAGCAAAGTGTTTTATATCCTTCTTTGTCTTTAATAATCCTGGCTTCCTCTTAGTGCCCTTGCTATCTCCTTACCTTTCCTTATATTTACTATGTCCCTTATTGACTTCCTTACACTGCATAATGCAATGACCAGAATCCCTACAGTTATTTTCTATGCTATCACCAATCCCACCTGGCAGATAGCAGTGTGTTTAACTCTATCCTGATTATTTCAAAGTCAGTTTCTCTATGGAGTATGTGTCAGTGCTTTCATGAATTAAAAAATTGTCTAACGCTCCTGAACGACATTACCCATTTCATGATGTGCTGTTGTCGATAACTGAGGATGCCTGAGACTCATTCTTCAGTGAAAATTCATCATGCAGTCCAGCATGCTAGTTACTTCACACATAACACATTTACATTTGCACACACGCACCAGTATCCCAATATCATGCCACACGTGACATCTGATCCAAGCCAATTTTGGGCTTTCAGGTGATCTTATCAAAAGATCGTGCGGTGTCTGGAGATCTTTGCTCATCTCCCTCTGCATGGTCCCGATGTCTTGGGTAGTGGCCAGGCTATCAAATGCAGTTTTCTTATTGTTCAGTAAAGGCAATGTCACAAGCATCTCCAAGGGAAAGTTTATCAATTTACTACACTTCCCTGACTTTCACAAGAATGTACATTAATACCAGATCGCAGGTGATTTATGCCAATTCACCTAAACAATGATTTTAGAAAAATTCCCATTTGGTGGTGTGATTTTCCTGTTTTCATCCTATATCCTCACTCACTTTCTCTCATTCAATTTTATACAGTATTCACCATTTCATTCATGAGCCCTGGAGGAACTTTACTGTCTAATACAATATTATCATAATATCTTTAAAACATAGATCAAACATTCCCACTTGGTCCAAGTTATCAACACATTTTTGTTCATTCTGCTTAAACTCTTATTGGACTTTTTATTCCCCAAAATATGCCAGAGAGCAATTCAGTCTGCAAGATGAGGGATGTTAGTTACCTTTAGCACAACAGTCTCCCCAAAAAACTTCTTTCTGAATACATAGTTTGGATGGAACCACGTAGCCTGGACCTTTTCAAAAATAAAATTTGATTATCCCCTTAAATTTCAGATCAATTTCCCTTCCCAAGTGCTTGAACAGCAACTCTTATCAATATATCTAATAAATTTTAATTTCACAAACAAATTATGCCCAGGCTTCGTGATTTTACAAAAAAGACAAAAGTAACAATTGCGTTTGGATGCAAGTAATTTATCTTCCCCTTCGAACAATGTGTCTTGGAAAATAACAAATGATCCCAATAAGTTAAAACCTTAAGTCCAATTTTGTCATCACGTTGCGACATTCAATGGCTGCAGATGTCTGTAGATAAATTAGGAAAACTGCTGGATCTCTTGCTATGCCATCAACCTCCATATGGTCCGGGAAACTGTGGTCCCCTGTTTATAGGAAGAAAGAAACAGAGAATCCATTGTGACTCTGCTTAAGAGCCCAAGAGGTTAATTTGACAATTCAGAATTTCCTTCTGTCACTGTGGGGAAATATTTCACTTAAATTAAACTTCTTTGTAGGTTTATAAGAAGGCGGAGCAAAACATTGTCAGACACATTGCGTCACTTCATGTAAATTTAAAAAAAACTTTCCCAAACAACCAAATGCCATCTTTTTAATTTTTTTCCTCAGTCTTTATACTTTTTAAAACTTGCACAAAATTTCCTGATGCAATTACATTCATAAATAAATTTCAGCTTTTCCTTTAGTTCTAATTTTCACTCAGAAATTCTCGTATTTTACTTTTCTCGACACAGAAGCTGGCAGCTTCAGTGTCGGCTACAACATTAAGATTCTTCTTTCTTTTGCCTTTTGAACTGTCAACTCAACAGCTCATTTTGATGCTTTAACTTAGTGTTCTTTTTATTCATTTGCTGAGTTCCTAGAACTTGTGCTGTTGCTCCCACAGCCCCTGCCTGGAGTTTGGTGAGCTTACAGCTTACCATTCCTGGTTTCTAGCTGCTGGCATCCTTTTTCCCTCTCTCTTTCATCTCTCTGATAGTTGTTAACCCTTATGTCACCATGTTGTGTGCAAACGTGAGCTGCATAGTGTAACAACTGCCTACCTTTATAATCTTCTGCCCGCATCCTCCATGAGGGTACTACGTTATTATCGTTTAACATTTTATTTTTACAGTTGTTCTCTGTTTGGACTCTGCCTTTATCACACTTCATCATAAGGTCCTTGTAAGGGTCACTGTAGCCCTCCTCAAAAGGTCCTTCCCAAGTGTGCTTTTGGACATAACCTTCTGCCCACAACATCCATAATAATTTTCCTTTATTATCATTTATTTTTACAGCTGTTCCTTGTTTGGCCCTCTCTTTCTTGGACTTGGTCTTTATTGGAGGTGATCAGTTTCCAGTATCCTCACTTACAACAACCTCCAGCTTTCTATATAACAACAGAAAATGCTGGAAAAACTCAGCAGGCCAGGCAACATCCGTGGGGAGAAAATAGAGTCAACGTTTCAGGTGAACCCTTTGTCAAGGGGTCTTGACAAAGGGTTCACCTGAAACGTTGACTCTATTTTCTCTCCACTGATGTTGCCTGGTGTTGTGTATTTTGAATGTTGTATTTGAATTGTCCCACATAGCTTACCGTAGTTGTGATGTGCAATGCACTATGGGAAATAGAGTGCATTAAGTGGAAGAGATTCTTCTGGAAGTAATGGCTGTTAACTGAACTCTGTCTCCTGCGTACTCTTTTAATTATTATACAAGCAAGGTTAATAAACTCTTGAGATTTAACAAAAATGGCGACGAGGACGTCTGAACTTACGTGGCTCTGCAGTGCGGAAGATAGTCGGGTTTTACGTGTTTAAAACTGTTATTTTTGCCATGGACAGTTAATTAAAGTGAGGCTGGCTCGAGGATAAAGGAGCTTGCAATGGCAGGAAGATGAGACGGCGTATAAGGTACTAACGACTTGAGGAAAGGGAGGAAAAGCAGTGAGTAAATCGGGAAGGACATTTATTCAACTGTAAAACAATCTGTGAATTGAAGCACTAAATAACTGATAGTGATTTTAGTTGAGTTCAACATTGGAAGGATCCTTAGTGTATGATAATTAGGAGCCTGAGAGAAGGAAAATGGCTGGAATTATCGGTAACATTGGACCATTCGATGAGAATGTCGAACAATGGAGCTCATACACAGAACGATTTGAATACTTCACACAAGCAAATGACATTGGAGGGAACAAAGTAGTACCTACATTGTTAAGTGTGATGGGACCAAAGACTTTCAATCTTTTGCGTACTTTAGTGCATCCAGATAAACCAGGGACTAAACAATATAGCGAAATTGTGGAGATACTAAAAGGGCATTTTTCACCCAAACCCCTAGTCATAGCTGAGAGGTTTAGGTTCCACAGGTGTAACCAGGAAGAAGGAGAAACAGTGACCATGTTTGTAGCTGCACTAAAAAGACTATCAGAGCACTGTGAGTTTAATGACGTGCTAAATGATACTATAAGAGACAGGCTAGTGTGTGGTATGAGAACTGAAGCCATACAGAAGAGACTATTAACGGAGAGTAATCTGACACTACAAAAGGCCATTGAAATCAGTATTTCCATGGAATTGGCAGCTAAGGAAGCTCAACAGTTGGGTGCAACAGAAAAACTGCACAAAGTAAGAACAGAGAGTCAAAGGCCATGTTTCCGTTGTGGCAAAATGGGGCATCTTGCGTCTGCATGCTGGTGTGTGGACATGGATTGCCACAGCTGTGGTAAAAAGGGACATATTCAGCGTGCATGCAGAAATAAAAAGGACACAGAGAAAACGTCAAAGACGGATGGAAGAAAAAAAACATTCAGACAAAAGACAAAGAAGCATGTCCGCTCTGTAGAACAGGACAAAACAGAGGCAAGTGACACTTCAGAGGAGGAACTATCACTGAACGTGCTGACTGTAGCTGGGGATTCGCATGGCTACTGGGTCTCACCCTTGCTAGAGGGGCAGCCTGTGCGAATGCAGATCAATACCGGGGCAGCAGTATCTCTTATGTCAGAGACAGTCTACAAAAAGACATTAAAGCACCTTCCACTTCAGCCAGCTAACCTAGCGTTAAAGACATATACCGGTGAAAGAGTAACCATGAGAGGTATCACTGAGGTCACAGTTCAGTTGAATGGACAAACTAGGAAGTTACCACTCTACGTAGTTAAAGGAGACTACCCCTCCCTACTGGGACGTTCGTGGATGAAGAGAATAAAATTAGACTGGTCATCAGTCTACATGATGTCACACAATGATCCAGGCTTAACCGCCATCTTAAAGAAACATGCAGAAGTCTTTAATGGAGAACTGGGTAGCATGAAAGATATTACTGTGAAGCTTCGTATTTAGCAGGATAGCAAACCCAAGTTCATGAAGGCACGACCCGTACCTTATGTCATCAGACCAAAAGTCGAGGCTGACTTAGAAGCCCTAGTTGAAAGCGGAGTACTAGAACCAGTCAGCGTGAGTGAATGGGCAACACCCATCGTACCAGTGCTCAAGAAAGGGGGTGGAGTTAGGATATGTGGAGATTTTAAAGTAACTGTTAACCCTGTATTGTCAGTGGAGCAATATCCGCTTCCCCATATTGATGATTTGTTTGCGGGACTTGCTGGGGGCCAGAAGTTTAGCACAATCGACCTCTGTCAAGCCTACCTGCAAATGCACGTGGATGAACAGTCGCGAGAAATGCTGACTATTGTGACGCACAAGGGCCTATTTAGGTATCACAGGAAATCACAGGAACCCCACAGTGCAGATAGAGGCCATTTCGGCCCATCGAGCCTGCACCGACACATATCCCACCCTATCCCTGTAACCCCACGTATTTAATCCCCCTAACACTAAGGGTCAATTTATCATAGCCAATCAACCTAACCCGCACATCTTTGGACTGTGGGAGGAAACCGGAGCACCCGGAGGAAACCCACGCAAACACTGGGAGAATGTGCAAACTCCACACAGACAGTCGCCCGAGGCCGGATTCGAACCCGGGTCCCTGGCGCTGTGAGGCAACAGTGCTAACCACTATGCCACCGTGCGTCGTCGACTTCCTTTCGGAATTACATCAGCTCCAGCGCTTTTCCAACGTGCTATGGACCAGATCCTTAGTGGATTGCCTGGAGTCCAGTGCTACTTAGATGATATCTTAGTTACTGGGTGTGATGACCAAGACCATCTGCGTAACTTGGATGCAACGCTACAGAGACTGAGGGATTATGGACTCAGAGTTCGCAGGGATAAATGCGATTTTTTTCAGGCATCAGTTGACTACCTTGGTCATGTGATCGATGCCACAGGCCTTCACAAGGCACCGTCCAAGACCAAGGCAATCGTGGATGCCCCAGCACCTGAAAATATCAGCCAGCTGCGTTCATTTCTAGGGTTACTGAACTACTATGGACGGTTCATACCGAACCTAGCCTCGATGCTGAGGCCGCTGCATTGGTTGCTATGTAAAGACAAGAAGTGGGAATGGACTAACAAGTGCCAGGAGGCGTTCATGACAGCAAAGGACATGCTCCTGAAGTCAGAGGCTTTGACACATTTTAACCCTTCATTACCAATACAGTTAGCTTGTGATGCATCGTCATATGGTGTGGGAGCGGTCGTTTCTCATATCATGCCAAATGGAGAAGAGAAGCCGATAGCATTCACATCTAGGACTTTGAACAGAGCTGAAACTAACTACACCCAAATAGAACGAGAAGCACTGAGCATCGTTTTTGGCGTTCGCAAGTTTCACCAATATTTGTACGGGAGACAGTTCACCCTACTAACAGATCACCACCCTCTCACGACCATCTTCGGGCCACATACAGGGATTCCATCACCTGCTGCGAGCAGAATGTAAAGGTGGGCGCTGCTGTTGTCTGCACACACCTTTGACATTAGATATCGCAAGTCTGACCTGCACGGCAATGCCGACGGTCTTTCTAGGTTGCCGCTGCCTGTCACCAAGCCTATGGCGAGTAGCATGGACATCTGCTATTTTAGGCAGGTGGAGAATGCACCTGTTACTTCGACACAGGTCCGACGAAACACCAGAAATGACCCAGTGTTGTCTGCAGTGCTGGACATTATCATCAGGGGCAAGCTTGACAGCGATGACCCAAACCTGAAACCATATCACTTAAGAGAAATGAACTGTCGGTGCAGTCTGGATGTTTGGTGTGGGGGAGGAGAGTGGTTATTCCACCATCACTACGGAAACCAGTGTTACAGCAACTACACTGCAGAATGGTTTGCATGAAAGAAATAGCGAGGAGCTACTTCTGGTGGCCGGGTATGGATGGACAGATTGAGGACAAAGCTAAAACCTGTTCCTCATGTCAGAGAGTTCATAATATGCCACAGCTTGCACCTCTTCACCCCTGGGACTTTCCGGAGGAAGCATGGCACCGCATTCATGCAGACTTTGCAGGTCCATTCGAGGAGAGAATGTTCCTGGTGGCTGTTGATGCGCACAGTAAGTGGCCAGAGGTTGTAATAATGAGGTCCACCACTGCTGAGAAGACCATCGAGAAGTTAGGTGAGGTGTTGAGCAAATTTGGATCTCCGATGCAACTTGTCTCAGACAACGGTCCACAGTGGGTGTTACAAGAAATGGCTACATTCCTGCAGGTGAATGGCGTACAACATATCAGGGCTGCACCATACCACCCTGCGACCAATGGTCTAGCTGTGTAGGATTCAAAAAATTGAACTTTATATTATAAAGGGTCGAATGGCAGAAGAGGCCATGATTTTAAAGACTGTTTTAAAAGAAGCCTAGGAAAAAGGGGCATTCAAAATGGCCACCAGACCCCGTGACCATCGTATCGGTGGTGTCATCGTTAGAAGAAGGAGAAGAAGACAGTTCGAGCCGGCGTCCCGCCCCGGGGTAAAACATCGGGAGATCATCGACCAACCCTGGGCCGTTGACGAAACGGGAGGCATTCGACCCACTCCGGCTCGGGAGAAGAGACAATAAAAAACTACAGAAGAAACGATGGGGGCCAGCCCGAGGCTCCTCTGACCAGGGTCGAGCAGACGATCCCCGACCCCGCCGACATCCAGACCAGCCGGTGTCCAGCCGTCCCCGACCCCCACCTCAGGAGAGAGGTGTGGCGCAGCTCGCTGGGGCTCCACCAACCATGTGGAGACAAGACGCCTGAAAGGATCAAACGCAGACCTGTTTCAAAACCTTACACTTCCTAGTTGGATTGGTGAGCATGTTTCTGGCCCTTCATAATCAGATCTAGATAGGTTTAAGGGGGTGGACATTTAAGGGTATAATTAACATGAGTTGTTGTCTCTCGATGTTCCGTGTGTTTTCCCCATTTCATGATGACCTTTGTAGAGTATAATATGCCTGTATTTGCCTTAGTTAGTATTGTGTCGTTATGATTCGTTTGTGTTTTCCCCTCCCGTGTACCCTCTTATTTGCTTGCATTTGATTTGTTTTACATTATGCAATAAAATTTCATTTTGTTTCATCAAACTTGGCCTATAAGAGTTTTCTCTACATTGTAGTTCCTGTCCCAAAGTCCAGAGTACAGAATCTAAGGGGCGAGTGGGTCGAACCACTCACGGTTTTACTGTGCAAGAGAGAGAGGCCTCTAGAGAGAGAAACCTCTGCGATCTAAAACCCCTTACAGCTGAGAGGTTTGTTCAGACCATGAAACACTCTCTAAAGGCATCACAGGGCCAGGGAACGCTTCATCAGTGCTTGAATAGTTTCCTGTTGAGTTACAGGAACACACCACATGCGACCACAAAAGCATCACCTGCCACTCTACTGCTCAAAAGAGAGCAATGAACCAACTTCGACCTGCTGAAACCGCCAAAGGTGAAAGATGTGGTACAGTATTAGCAGGACAAGCAGATCAAGCGACGTGAACAACGCTCCAAAGACAGAGTCTTCAGTCCAGGTGAACATGTGTTGGCACGGAACTACAGTGGTGGACCTAAGTGGGTTCCTGCTGCTGTCATTGCACAGACTGGTCCAGTATCCTACACTGTACAGACACTCGAGGACATTGTCTGGAAGAGACACACCGATCAGCTTCTACGAAGTGCAGCAACACCCACTGAACCACCAACAGCAGTTTATCTGCCATTGGGTGATGCTGTGGGTCATCCGCCTTCTACACCGAGAGGCTCACCTTCTGAGGAAGCAGCCGCCTCAGCCCCTATCTCATCAGCAAGGGAGACCTGTATACAGGCACCCCAGCCACCTACACCTGTGGTGATGTCACCTGTGAGAGACAATGAACTGGAGAGCCAGGTTGACCGCCGGTATCCTACCAGAGAACGGCGGGCTCCTGTACGTTTGAACTTATAGTTCAGAGGCTTACCCTTTATCTGGGGCAGAATAATTCCCATGGGTATAGCTATGGTTGGATGAAGTCTACCCTCACTCCCAGGTTATTGTGTTTTAAAAATGTTGTGGTTCTACTGGGACATCTAATGTAAGAGGGGAGGAGATGTTGTGTATTTTGAATGTTGTATTTGAATTGTCCCACATAGCTTACTGTAGTTGTGATGTGCAATGCACTATGGGAAATAGAGTGCATTAAGTGGAAGAGATTCTTCTGGAAGTAATGGCTGTTAACTGAGCTCTGTCTCCTGCGTACTCTTTTAATTGTTATACAAGCAAGGTTAATAAACTCTTGAGATTTAACACCTGACCTGCTGAGTTTTTCCAGCATTTTCTGTTGTTATTTCGGATTTCCAGCATCTGCAGTATTTTGCTATCCCTCCAGCTTTCTATGATGCCTATAAGAGATTGAGGACTATATGATTAGTTCGGTGATCCTTCAGCCACTGTCATGTAAAAACAGCAGATAACTTGCTATCTGCTATACCCCCTTATCAAATTGGATACTACTCACACGTGTATGCGTTCTTTTATCCTGAGTCCTGCTGCGTTGCCTTGGTTTGTCAACAGTGGAAGTAGTCTACCTCCTACCCCAGAACTCATTTGCAATTGAGTTCTTGATGGTTGAGGTTCAACTTCAGTCTCGTCTCGACGCCCCCAGTTTTCAAACAATAACAAGATCGGGTCCTTCACTTGGCTCGCCAGTGTTGTTTTAAAACAATCTCTGTTGTTCACTTCAGTAATAACGAATTCAGTCTTCTGGTTATAATCATTTATTCTTTAACTTCAGCATAAAAAGTAATTTACAAGCAGAGTATAGTCACAGATAGAGCACGCGAACTTAGGCATGAGTTCCTCCTCATGCTGCTTAAACAAAGGAAAAAGCTTTTATTTATACACTGTTTTCTCATCAAACTGAACTGGCATTTCCTAATATGGTAGTCTCTGGCTACTACATAGTCCAGAAATTTCCTTCAACTTAATAGTGGGAAGACTGAAGCCATTGCCTTTGGTCCCAGCCACAAACTCAGTTCCATGACTACTGTTTCCATCCCTGGCAACTGTCTGAAGCTGAGCAACACTGTTCACAACCTTGGTGTTGTGTTTGACCCTGAGATGAGCTTACAACCACATATTTGCGCCATCACCAAGACTGCCTACTTCCACCTCCATAACATTGCCCAACTTCGACCCTGCCTCAGCTCATCTGCTGCTGAATCACTCAAGCATACCTTCATTACCTCTAGACTTGACTATTTCAATGCTGTTCTGGTCGGCCTCCCATCTTCCACCCTACATAAACTTGTGCTCATCCAAAACTCTGCTGCTTGTAGCTTAACTTGCACTAAGTCCCGTTCACCTATCACCCCTGTGCTTGCTGACCTATACTGGCTCCTGGTTCAACAACACCTCAATTTTGAAATCCTCATCCTTGCTTTGAAATCCCTCCATGGCCTCGCTTCCCCCCCCTCCCAATCTCTGTAACTTCCTCCAATACTAAAAGCCTTCACGATCTCTGCGCTCCTCCAATTCCGGCAACTTGCGCATCCCCGATTTTAATCGTTCCACCATTGGCGGCCGTGCTTTCAGCGACCTTGGCCCTAAGCTCTGGAGTTCCCTCCCTCTTTGACCAAGCTTTTGGTCATCTGTCCTGATATCTCCTTCTATGGCTCAGTGTCAACATTTTTATTAATAACGCTCTTGTTAAGGGCCCAGGAATGTTTTGCTACATTAAAGGAACTACATAAATGCAAGTTGTTGTTGTTTCCCTGCCTCTGTACTTGCTTAAAATCTGTTACATATCTAACTTTTTCCAGTTCTGATGAAGGTCATCGACCTGAAACATTAACTCTCTTTCCACAGATGCTGCCTGACCTGCTGAGTTACTGAGTATAGCTTTGCCCATTGGCTTTATATATACATTTTGTAGTTTAGAGAGGTAGTTGCATGCCTTATCAGGACATTTTAGATTAGAATGGGAGGTGTGCTCGTGATTGGTAGAGATTGTTGTTAGGTGAGTGATTGGGCGGTGGGGTGGGGTGGGGTCGTGCAATGAGCAGTGTATCAGACTAGTGGTGCAGTTGGTAGGAGATGGCTTTTGAAGATGCATTCACTGACCTTGATCACTGATCTGAGGTCATGAGGCTTCTTTGGGCACTGCAGCCAGGTGGTGGGGGCGACACTGCTGGCAGTGACGGCCTCGGAGATGTATTCCCACATCGTTCTTTCTGGAGGGCCTCCTGACTCCTGTGGGTAGAGGCCCTCTCTTGCTGTGTTGGGGGAGCTGTCCGGACCCTCATAATATCCGGAACGTTACAGTCTAGCTAAACTTATTAAAAGTGCTATCTGGAGGACGATAACATTTTCAGGTTGTTCCTTTCCTTTAGGGAAAGATAGTCCGGACCTTTAGACCCAATTAGGATTCAGCTACCTCAAACGTTAGTTGAAAGTGAATGTCTGAGGGATACGCCTGATCCGGGATAGGCCTAAAGGGGGCTAGGACTAGTAATTATCCCTTCACTAAAACGTTAAT
Organism: Somniosus microcephalus; assembly: GCF_052327205.1. Lineage (NCBI taxonomy): Eukaryota > Metazoa > Chordata > Chondrichthyes > Squaliformes > Somniosidae > Somniosus > Somniosus microcephalus. The sequence continues at coordinate 106,465,897 of NC_140987.1, read as the reverse complement.
CCCACCTTCCTTTCTCCACAACTTCTGCCTGACCTGCTGAGTGTTTCCAGCATCTTCTGTTTTTATTACAGTTGAATTTTTAGCCTAGATACTTGATAGAACAGTCAAGTCTAAACGGTTCTAGTGAAATGTCAGGATTTTCACATACCATTTCACATTGTTGCAGACTAGAGCTTTTAGGGCACCCTACAGAAAAAAGATTAAAATGTACGCGGTATAAGTCCACAAATGTATTCTGGGTGGGGGAATTCAATGTCCATCACCAAGAGTGGCTTGGTAGCACCACTAATGACTGAGCTGGCCGAATCCTGAAGGACATAACTGCCAGTCTGAGCCTGCAACAGGTAGTGAGAGAACCAACACGAGGGAAAAACCTACTTGACCTCGTCCTCACCAAGCTACCTGTCACAGATGCATCTGTCCATGACAGTATTGGTAGCAGTGATCACCGCACAGTCATTGTGGAGATGAAGTCCCATCTTCACACTGAGGACAGCCTCCATCGTGTTGTGTGGCACTACCACTGTGCTAAATGGGATAGATTCGGAACAGATCTAGCAGCTCAAAACTGGACATCCATGAGGCGCTATGGGCCATCAGCAGCAGCAGAATTGTATTCCACCACAATCTGTAACCTCATGGCCCGGTATATCCCTCACTCTACCATTACCATCAAGCCAGGGGAACACCTCTGGTTCAATAAGGAGTGTAGATGAGCATGCCAGGAGCAGCACCAGGCATACCTCAAAATGAGGTGCCAACCTGGGGAAGCTGCAACACAGGACTACATGCATGCTAAAAAGCAAAAGCAGCATGCTATAGACAGGGCTAAGCGATCCCACAATCAATGGATCAGATCAAAGTTCTGCAGTCCTGCCACATCCAGTCGTGAATGGTGGTGGACAATTAAACAACTAACAGGAGGAGGAGACTCCATGAATATCCGCATCCTCAATGATTGTGGAGCCCAGCATGTGAGTGCAAATGACAAGGCTGAAGTGTTTGCAACCAGAGTGCTGTGGCATTGAGTGTAAGCAGAGTTTGGTAAGTGGGAGAAAAGTCATTTAAGTGTATTTTGTGAATTTTAGTGTGTTAAAAAGTTAATGATTTGAAGTGAGTTTAATTTTTTAAGTGTAAATTAAACTGCTGGGGAGTTTAAACCGGAAGTAGAATCCGGGTATAAAAGGGGCGGGACTAGTGCTACTGCACAGAGTGCTGTGGCATTGAGTGTAAGCAGAGTTTGGTAAGTGGGAGAGTTCGGGCAAGTGGGAGGTGAGGGGGTGTTTTTGCTCTGTTTTGTTCTCCACTCCCAGGCTTAGACAGCACTGCAGAAGCGGAGCAGCGAGACGAGTCAACCAAACAGGCCCCACAGACGGTATTCAAAGAGGAGGTTGGTGATCAGCTGGTTGGTAGGTTTTCTTCCTTCTCTTTTATACCTTTAAGTTGGTAAGTCCTATTGAATAGTGGTGTGATATTATCATCTATATCCGGGCAGGGTCTTCATAACTAATAATAAGAAATGTAATTAATTATATAGAATGGAGCAGGTGATATGTTACTGCTGCGAGATGTGGGAGCCGGTGGACTCCATTGAGGCTCACGGTGATTACATCTGCAACAAGTGTTTGCTGCTAGAGGAACTCCGGCTCTGTATTGAGGTGCTTGAGACCGAGCTTCAGACACTGCGACACATCAGGGAGGGGGAGAAGTTCCTGGACTCTATATTTCAGGAGGTAGTCACACCTATGAAATTAATTAATTCAGATGTAGTCCGTGGTCAGGGACAGGATGGTGTGACTATGAGTGAGGTAGGTACAGGGATCCAGGAGGTAGTGTTGAAGGAGCTGCAGCCCTTGCTCTTGTCAAACAGTTTCGAGATTCTCTCTCCCTGTGAGGGCGGGAGCGGGGACTGCAGGGAGGATGAGCAACCTGGCCTCAGCACCGTGGAACAGGGAGCCATTCAAGTGGGGGGAGTAAAAAGAAATGTTGTAGTGGTAGGGGATAGTATCATTAGGGGGATAGATAGAGTTCTCTGCAGTCAAGAGCGGGAGTCCCGAAGGCTGTGTTGTCTGCCCGGTGCCAGGGTTAAGGACATCTCTTCTGGGCTGGAAAGAAACTTGGAGCGGGAGGGGGAGGATCCAGTTGTCATGGCCCATGTTGGTAAAAACGACGTAGATAGGACAAGGAAGAAGGTTCTGTTAAAGGAGTATGAGCAGCTAGGGGTCAAATTAAAAAACAAAACCTCAGGGGTAATAATCTCTGGATTATTACCTGAGCCACGAGCGAATTTGGCTAGGATAAATAAAATTAGAGAGTTAAATGCGTGGCTCCAAGACTGGTGTGGGAAAAACGGGTTTTGCTTCTTGGGACACTGGCACCAGTACTGGGACAAGAGGGAGCTGTTCCGTTGGGACGGACTTCACTTGGCCAGTCCTGGGACTAGAATCCTGGTGAATCATATAACTAGGGCTGTAGAAAGGGCTTTAAACTAATTAGTGGGGGGGAGGTTTCTAGAGAGCAAATAATAAAAATGACAACAGAGAAGGTCATAGACTTAGGTAGCAGTGGGGGAATTAAAAAACAGAGCGTGTCAGGAAGGGACAGAAGGTATGGAGTAAAAGGTAAAATAGTAAAAGGGGAAAAAGCAGGAACTAAGTGTCACAAAACATATTTGAAAGTTCTTTATCTGAATGCACGTAGCATTCGTAACAAAATGGACGAGTTAACGGCACAAATAACTACATATGGGTATGATCTTGTGGCCATTACAGAAACATGGCTGCAGGGTGACCATGACTGGGAATTAAATATACCATGTTATTTAACAATCAGGAAGGACAGGCAGGAAGGAAGGGGAAGTGGGGTAGCTATGTTAATAAAGGAAGGAATCGCTGTAATACAGAGAAATGATATTGGGTCAAAGGATCAGGATAGTGAAACAGTTTGGGTGGAGATACAGAATAATAAGAGGAAAAAAACACTAGTGGGAGTAGTCTATAGGCCTCCAAACAGTTGCAACTCTGTTGGACGGAGTATTAATCAGGAAATAGTTGTGGCTTGTAATAAGGGAACAGCTATAATTATGGGGGATTTTAATTATCATATTAACTGGACAAATCAAATTGGGCAGGGCAGCCTTGAGGATGAGTTCATTGAGTGTATTAGGGATGGGTTTCTTGAGCAGTGTGTAACTGAACCGACCAGGGGGCAAGCAACGTTAGATTTGGTCCTGTGTAATGAGACAGGATTAATTAAAAATGTCCTAGTAAAGGATCCCCTTGGAATAAGTGACCATAACATGGTTGAATTCCATATTCAATTAGAAGGTGAGAAGGTTGGATCTCAAACAAGCGTGCTGAGCTTGAATAAAGGAGACTATGAAGGTATGAGAGCGGAATTGATTAGAGTGGACTGGGAAAATAGATTAAAGGGTAAGACGGTATATGATCAGTGGTGTACATTTAAGGAGTTATTTTACAACTTCCAAAAAATATATATTCCACTGAGGAAAAAAGGGTGTAAAAGAAAAGATAGCCATCCGTGGCTAAGTAAAGTAATTAAGGATAGTATCCAACTAAAAACAAGGGCATATAAGGTAGCCAAATCTAGTGGGAGGATAGAAATTTGGGAAGTCTTTAAAAGACAGCAAAAAATAACAAAAAGATTGATTAAGAAAGGGAAGATAGATTATGAAAGTAAATTAGCAAAAAATATAAAAACAGTTAGCAAGAGTTTCTATAGTTATATAAAAAGAAAAAGAGTGGCTAAAGTAAATGTTGGTCCCTTAGAGGATGAGACCGGGAAATTAATGGTGGGAAACATGGAGATGGCAAAAACGCTGAACAATTATTTTGTATCAGTCTTTACGGTAGAGGACACTAAGAATATCCCAACACTGGACAAACAGGGGGCTCTGGGGGGGAGGAGCTAAATACGATTAAAATCACTAAGGAAGTGGTACTTGGTAAAATAATGGGACTCAAGGCGGATAAATCCCCTGGACCTGATGGCTTACATCCTAGGGTCTTGAGGGAAGTGGCGGTAGGGATTGTGGATGCATTGGTAATAATTTTCCAAAACTCTGGACTCCCTGGACTCGGCAAAGGTCCCGGCAGACTGGAAAACTGCTAATGTAACACCCTTATTTAAAAAGGGCAGTAGACAGAAGGCTGGAAACTATAGACCGGTTAGCCTAACATCTGTGGTAGGTAAAATTTTAGAGTCCATTATTAAGGAGACAGTAACGGGACATTTGGATAAACATAATTTAATAGGACAAAGTCAGCATGGTTTTATGAAGGGGAAGTCACGTTTGACAAATTTGCTTGAGCTCTTTGAGAAAGTAACATACAGGGTGGATAAAGGGGAACCAGTGGACATAGTGTATTTAGACTTCCAAAAGGCATTTGACAAGGTGCCACACAAAAGATTATTGCTCAAGATAAAAAATCATGGGATTGGGGGTAATATTCTGGCATGGGTGGAGGATTGGCTATCTAACAGAAAGCAGAGAGTTGGGATAAATTGTTCGTTCTCAGACTGGCAATCAGTAACTAGTGGTGTTCCACAGGGGTCAGTGCTGGGTCCCCAACTCTTTACAATCTATATTAATGATTTGGAGGAGGGGACCAAGTGTAACATATCAAAGTTTGCAGATGATACACAGATGGGAAGGAAAGTAGTGAGTGAGGAGGACATAAAAAACCTGCAAAGGGACATAGACAGGCTAAGTAAGTGGGCAGAGATTTGGCAGATGGAATACAATACTGGAAAGTGTGAGGTTATGCACTTTGGCAGGAAAAATCATAGAGCAAGTTATTATCTTAATGGCAAGAAACTGGAAAGTACTGTAGTACAAAGGGATCTGGGGGTCCTGGTGCACAAAACTCAAAGTTAGTATGCAGGTGCAGCAAGTGATCAAGAAGGCCAATGAAATGTTGGCTTTTATTGCTAGGGGGATAGAATATAAAAACAGGGAGGTATTGTTGCAGTTGTACAAGGCATTGGTGAGACCGCACCTGGAATACTGCATACAGTTTTGGTGTCCATACTTAAGAAAAGACATACTTGCTCTCGAGTCAGTACAAAGAAGGTTCACTCAGTTAATCCCGGGGATGAGGGGGTGGACATATGAGGAGAGGTTGAGTAGATTGGGACTCTACTCATTGGAGTTCAGAAGAATGAGAGGCGATCTTATTGAAACATATAAGATTGTGAAGGGGCTTGATCGGGTGGATGCAGTGAGGATGTTCCCAATGATGGGCGAAACTAGAACTAGTGGCCATAATCTTAGAATAAGGGGCTGCTCTTTCAAAACTGAGATGAGGAGAAACTTCTTCACTCAGAGGGTAGTAGGTCTGTGGAATTTGCTGCCCCAGAAAGCTGTGGAAGCTACATCATTAAATAAATTTAAAACAGAAATAGACAGTTTCTTAGAAGTAAAGGGAATTAGGGGTTACGGGGAGCGGGCAGGAAATTGGACATGAGTCTATGTTCGGAACGGTCATGGCCCTGTGGGTAACGGAGCGGGCCGAGGGGCCGTGTAGCCTGGTTCTGCTCCTACTTCTTGTGTTCTAATTATGTGTTAGATTTCAGGAGATGGTTCTATTCCTGTTCCTGGCTGGGGTGGAGATCACCTTTTACAGAAGGTAAGTACTGTAGAAAATATAGGGACAGTGATCTCCTGGACGAGTTTCGATCGCCTAGATGGGTCAGAGAGGAATTTCCCAGATTTTTTTCTCCCAAATTGGCCATTGGGTATTTTATCTGGTTTTTCGCCTCTCCCAGGAGATCACATGGGTTCGGGAGGGATGTAGAGTGATAGTAGATTTGAGGTTAGGATCAGATCAGCCATGATCTTATTGAATGGTGGAGCAGGCTTGAGGGGCCGATTGGCCTACTCCTGCTCCTATTTTTTATGTTCTTATGTTCTTATCTTCAGCCAGAAGTGCCGAGTGGATGATCCATATCGGTTTCCTCCTGAGGTCCCCACCATCACAGAGGCCAATTCGATTCACTCCACGTGATATCAAGAAATGGCTGAGGGCACTGGATATAGCAAAGGCTATGGGCCCCGACAACATCCTGGCTATCGTGCTGAAGATTTGTGCTCCAGAACTAGCCGCACCTCTAGCCAAGCTGTTCCAGTACAGCTGCAACACTGGCATCTATCCGACAATGTGGAAAACTGCCCAGGTATGTCCTGTCCACAAAAAAGCAGGACAAATCCAATCCGGCCAATTACTGCCCCATCAGTCTACTCTCAGTCAGATTCAGATTCAGATTCAGATTAGATTTATTTGCCATATGTAACAAGTACAATGGAATGCTTGTTCCCCGTAGGGACGCATCAGCTATACATACAGCGCCACGTTCAGAGTCAATACAATGGCTTCCCGTGGCAGTGGGAGCACGATGTCCCTCAGCCGCTCCGTCCTCCACTTCACCGCGGCCTCCTCCTCACTGTTGCCGGCTCCACGTGTGGTGGCCTGCTTCTCCCGCTCTGGCCACCATGCCTGGCTCCCCTCCTCCCATCAGCAAAGTGATGGAAGGTGTCATCGACAGTGCTATCAAGCGGCACTTACTCACCAATAACCTGCTCACTGATGCCCAGTTTTGGTTCCGCCAAGACCACTCAGCTCCCAAACATGGATAAAGGAGCTGAATTCCAGAGGTGAGGTGAGAGTGACTGCCCTAGACATCAAGGCAGCATTTGAGCGAGTGTGGCATCAAGGAGCCCTAATAAAACTGAAGTCAATGGGAATCAGGGGAAAACTCTCCACTGGCTGGAGTCCCACCTAGCACAAAGGAAGATGGTTGTGGTGGTTGAAAGTCAATCATCACAGCCCCAGGACATCGCGGCAGGAGTTCCTCAGGGCAGCGTCTTAGGCCCAACCATCTTCAGCTGCTTTATCAATGAGCTTCCCTCCAACATAAGGTCAGAAATGGGGTTGTTCGCTGATGACTGCACGGTGTTCAGTGCCATTCACAACTCCTCAGATAATGAAGCAATCCATGGCAGCATGCAGAAAGACCTGGATGACATTCAGGCTTGGTCTGATAAGTGGCATGTAACATTTGCGCGACAGAAGTGCCAGGCAATGACTATCTCCAACAAGCGAGAGTCCAACCACCACTCCTTGATATTCAACGGCATTACCATTGCCGAATCCACCACCATCAACATCCTGGGGGTCACCTTTGACCTGAAACTTAACTGGACCAGCTACATAAATACTGTGGCAACAAGAGCAGGTCAGAGGCTGTGTATTGTGCGGTGAGTGTCTCACCTCCTAACTCCCCAAAGCTTTTCCACCATGTACAAGGCACAAGTAAGGAGCGTGATGGAATACTCTCCACTTGCCTGGATGAGTGTAGCTCCAACAACACTCAAGAAGCTCGACACCATCCAGGACAAAGCAGCCCGCTTGACTGGCAGCCCATCCACCACCTTAAACATTCACTCCCTCCACCACTGGCGTACCGTGACTGCAGTGTGTACCATCTACAAGATGCGCTGCAGCAACTCGCCAAGGCTTCTTCGGCACCACATCCCAAACACGCAACATCTTCCACCTAGAAAGACAAGGGCAGCAGACGCAAGTTCCCCTCCAAGTCACACATCATCCTGACTTAGAAGTATATCACCGATCCTTCATCGTCACTGGGTCAAAATCCTGGAATTCCCTCCTTAACAGCACCATGGGAGTACCTTCACCACACGGACTGCAGCGGTTTAAGAAGGTGGCTCACCACCACCTCCTCAAGGGCAATTAGGGATGGGCAATAAATGTTGGCCTTTAAAGTGACGCCCACATCCCATAAAGAAATAATTTAAAAATTACTAACATCAGAGTGAGCACAATTAGTATTTTGTAGTCATGAAATTGCAGTATGAGGAAAAAGGAAACAAAGTTGTCATGGCAACTGGAAAAATACAAATCATACACATTAGAAATGACAGATAAATACTATTAGCTTTGCCCCAAGGTGTGCCAGCAATGAGCAAGGCCAGGCCCCCACTGCAGCACCAGATGTGGCACGAGAAGCTTCAGGGGCATTTACTGAACCAGCACAAAGAGGTACTAGACCACCTTCATCCCAACTGTTAATGACTGACACATGGTAGCCTCACTTATTCCTCCCACTGGGGAAGCACTGAGGAGGAGCACTGGATCAGGTTCTAGAAGAACCACAACAAATATAGTCTCCAAGAGAAGGCACCAGAATAAAAAGCATGAATGTTACATACACTGCTCACTTGTAGGGTAATAAATCGGTTGTATTTTATTTCAACTCTGTCCAGAGAGTTCACTTCTGCTGGGGCATAAAATGTATCGGTGGACTAATGGATTGATATCCATGGTAGTTCAGGTATGCAAGAGGACAATGGTTGTGTTTGGGTATTGAAACACTGCATTGTGGACAGGACTGTTTGTGTATTGGAAAGGTCATGCACTTAGTTGATTGCAACTGGGGCTCAGCAGGCAGTTCTACAATTTTACAATTTTTTTACAATTTAAATCGCTTTATTGGCATGATAAGTTACATCTTATGTTGCCAAAGCATCAAAATACATTTATGGTTCAGCACATAAACGCAGTTCTATTCATACAGTGTATAAACAGGTATATCCCTGAGTGTATAAATATACATTCGCATTGTTTATATATATTTTTTTCTTAGCTTACTGGTTGTCCCTCTGTTCATGGCAAGCTGCAACATAGTGCGCCGCCAGCGTTACACAGCTTCTCTCCTCTCCCAGTAGGAATGGGAGTTTTTGGTTGTCATTCAGATTTCTGAAATCAGGGCATATTTGTGAGAATTTTTGGTAGAAATTCTCCCTGATGCCCTGATATTTTCCACAAGCTGTGAGGAAGTGCATCTCTGTCTCCACCACTCCCTGACTGCAGTGAGAGCATATCCTGTCCTCTCTTGGCAGCCTGGTCTGCCTGTGTCTGCCTTTTTCGATCGCTAGGCTATGTTCGCTAAGTCTGTACCTTGTCAAGGTTCTTCTCAGTTTGTTATCCTTTACCATGGTCAGGTAATCAGCTATGTTGTATTGTCTGTTTAGGGCCAAGTAGCAATTGAGTTTGCTTTGGGTTTTTGTTGTTTCTGCCCAATATGTCAGATATTTTTCCTTTTGCTTAGCGACGATTGTGTTGGGTCGAATTCTTTGTGTTACCCTGTCACTGTCCTGGGGCTGGTTATTGTTAGTATTGTTAGTAGTTACTTCACTGAGTCCCAGGACTAGTTGACTGAGGGTATTCTTCTTTATGGTCAGCTCTTGGCATTTCAGGGCGTCGTAGTGATAGCATTGGGGATTGCTCATTTGTAGGTGATTCCAAAATTTGGTGGCTCTTTTTTGGATAGCTTTTCCTCAATGTCCTCCTCTGCCAAAGGATGAGGCTGGATTTCCTTGTCCAGCTGCTCCAAGGTAATGTCTTCCTCTATGGTGAAGGTACATTACTATGATTTCTGAGACCAACTCACCCCTCCCCCCACCAACCCCACCCCCACCACACACAATCGCTGTCAAGATATTTGAACTTCCCTTTTAACATACAATAACTTCCACTATGATTCTGGTTGTTACATGTTCCTCATTGTAACACTGTTAATGGCTCTTTCAAAGGGATCAGGAGCCATGGCTAAGGATGGTTTCCTTCTACAAACATTGTGGCATGGAAGGTAAATGGGAGGTGTCATGACGGCTACTAGCTTGGTAGGCAGTCACTTGCTGAATTTTGTGCATATGATCAAACAGCATCTGCACATTAATCTAAAGGAATCCTTTTCTGTTTATGAGAGCCTTGGGATTCATTGTAGGAGGTCAGATGGCCAAATGTGTACCTCTTATAATGTCCTGCACTTTAATGAAACTTGTCAGCTGAAGAGAAAGTGCAGTTACCTCTCATGATGCTGGTGACTTTGAATGGAGAAATTTATGCAAGATTTCAATCTGTAAAAAGCCAAATATCATCTGCTGCATGCCTTGGCACACTGCTGTTTGACTAATGAGCCAGTTGTATAAAAGTTCATCGTTGTGGTCACCTTCACAGCCACTGACTGAGCTGTCATTCATTCTGTCAGAATGTCAGCCTGGAGGAGAAGCGGTAACTCTGTGACTGCCTCCTTGGTGAAGTATAGCTGGTGAAAGCAGATCTCCTCAGATATCCTTAGGCAGTCAGTCACCTCAGGTGTAAACCTTCAGATTGTTTCTTTCTCCTCACATTCTTCTCTTTCTCCTCCACAAAAAGTAGAAGTGACCCCTTTGAAAGAATTCCCGGAGGAGTTACCATATTGGCCCGTATTTTCCGATGCCTACAGGTGTGTACGCACTGTATACACACCCGTAGGGACATCAGAAATGCCAGTTTCAGGCATGCGAAGCGCATGCGCTGAAAACCAGCATTTCTGATCTGTCAAGAATCCTCTTGACAGATCGGACGCCTGCCCTGGAGAAGGGCCTCTGCGGGTGGAGAGTTCCGCTATCTGCAGAACCTCCGCCTGCTGAAATCACTTAGAAATGTTACGCCTGGTAAAAGGCCTGCTTTTACCAGCGTAAGAGTTTAAAAAAAGTAAAAATAATTTTTTTTCCCCACTCATTTATTATTTAAAAATACTTTTAAAAGGTAAGCCCTGTAAAAAACTTAAATTTTGCAAAAAATTAAATTTTTCTTTAAAATATTTAATTTAATGTAATTTTAACTCATTTTAAAAACGTGATGGTTTTTAAAAATTTATTTAATGTTTTGATGTCTTTTTTCAGTGATCCCCATTCATTCTTTTGACAGGGGGATTCCCTACTCCTGTTGGCTCGCTTGGCCCACGTGATCCCAGGGACACTTGCAAACTGTGAAGAGGCCCAGGATCGGAAATGGCCGCACCTCAGGAGCCCTCAGGTAAGGGCGTAGATTTTTTCCCGATAGGAGGCATTCGCACGCAGGAAGCCTCCTATTGGAAATTACGGGCCATTATGATTTATGGTTCTTAAGACTCTAAAAAGCCAGAGGTGGAAAATGCAGAGGCAAACTAAAGCTAAAAGATAAACAAAATGAAAAGCAATTTAACAGCAAATGATTCCGAAAAAGTGTAGGGTTCTCAAAATTCCCACATTCCCCAAAGTTATTAATAAAGGGACCCTGAAGGACAAGTTATTAATAAGGGTACCCTAAAGAAAATGGCTTCTGGACCTTGTGGCAGAAACCTGCAAGATTGAAAGCAGGACCCTGCAAAATGGCAGGTCAAATTTTAAAAAAAGGCTTTGAATAACCTGACATGCCTGGGCCTGTGGGAGACTTGTTATTTCTGAAGCCAGACAACTAGATAATACAGAATACGCATTTGTCATTTTGAAACAAATCAACTCAGGAAAGACTTGTGCCTAGAAATTCGGTTGGTAGCGCTGGCGTTGAGCGCCTAAAGAGACCTAGAATTGGGGCGATACCCTATGTTGGGGCGGTCGCTATGAAGATAGCGACAACTCGCATATTGACTATACATTTAACGCCTGCGCTAAGTGTTTGCGTGCGCCCGCGAGCGCAAGCAGATCATGACGTCATTTCAGTGTGCAACGCCTTTTAGGAGCGCCTGAGCGCATATTGGGTGGCGCCCGGAGCCTTAACGCCTAGCGCTATTAGTGACAGTTCGAGGGAGCGCTAGCAGGCCCTTCTCAGAGTAGGGGGGCGCTATTTAAAGGGGACAGCTCTAGTGCAGAAGCTTCAGCCACTTGGCCTGCTCATTGTGATCGTTGCTGGAGAGAGTTGGCGAGCTACTGTGGAGCAGAGTTTTGGGAATTTAGCATTACAGTTCTTGGGACCTTCAAACCTGTCCGGAGCAGTTGGAGCACTACACCTAACAGCCTTTTGACCAACTGGCATCGGAATGGGAGCTGCTTTGGAGGGCGACGGCCTCATGTCCGAACACTGTGAAGGGGCAGAGAGACGGCGGGAGAGAGGGCCTGGATTGGGCAGAAGGAGGAGGGGCAATGGAGGTCGGCCAATCCGACGGTATGCTGCGAGGGTCTTTAGGCAGCAGGTGTCAAGCCTTGACATGTCGGAGGAGCAGTGTTTGCGAAGGCTCCGATTCTGGAGGGACATTGTTACTGATCTGCGCCACCTGCTTGCTGAGGATCTGCAGCCGCGTGAACGGTGCAGGACCTCTCTGTCCGTGTTCGCTAAACTGACTGATGGCCTCAATTTTTATGCCAACGGATCCTTTCAGTCAGCCATTGGGGACATTGCGACTATCGCTCAGGTTGCAGTCCACTGTTGCATCCGGCAAGTTACAGATGCCCTTTATAGGCGAAGGCGTCAATTCATGACCTTCCCTCTGACCCTGTACAAGCAGGCGGAGCGCGCGCAGGGTATCGCTTCTATTGCGGACTTCCCCATGGTGCAGGGGGCGACTGACAGCACACACGTAGCTTTGAGGGCACCATGCCAGCATCCTTAGGGCTTCCGCAACCGCAAGGGGTTTCACTCCCTCAACGTGCAGCTGGTCTGTGCCCACCGCCAAATCATCATGGCAGTCAACGCGCATTTCCCAGGGTGCAGCCACGATGCGTTTATCCTGCGGTTGAGCTCAGTTTGTGACCTTTTTGAGGGGCTGGCTCGAACACGAGGCTGGCTTACTGGGGACAAGGGCTATCCTCTCTGCCCATGGCTGATGACAACACTCCGTGTGGCCGACACCCCAGCAGAAGAGCTGATCAACAACGGCCATCAGGCGACCAGGCACAGTGAACAGCACACTATTGGTGCTCTCAAAAAGCGTTTCCGATGTCTGGAACATTCGGGGGGATCCCTGCAGTACTCGCCGGAGCAAGTGGGTCACATCGTCATCGTCTGCTGCATGCTCCACAACTTGGCGATTCGACGCACCCAGCCAATTCCACCTGTCCCTCAATGACCAGCAGAGCAGGCGGAGGAGGAGGAGGATGAGGAGGAGGAGGAGGAGGAAGAGCAGGCGGAGGAGGAGGAGGAGGAGGAGGGGGAGGAGGACGAAGAGCAGGCGGAGGAGGAGGATGAGGAGGAGGAGGAGGAGGAAGAGCAGGCGGAGGAGGAGGAGGAGGAGGAAGAGCAGGCGGAGGAGGAGGATGAGGTGGAGGAAGATGGAAGGGCTCCTGAAAGTGGAAGGGCCATACGTCAGAGGCTCATCAGGACTCGTTTCGAGACCCGTCTGGTGGAATGATGAGAGTCTTAACTCCTGCGCACTTTGGATGTTTGACGGCCTCTGAATGCCAGCATCACTGAAAGTAGTCACGTGCACCATGCCACATTGAAACTTCTGTTTATTATCACAAAAGTCTTTCATTACAGCAAAACAACGTCATGTCAACAGAAACCATAACTAACAAAATAACTGTGAACTCTTCGGCAAAGCCGCAAAACTCAACAAACCCTCTGCAAATATAACAACAGGTGAGGGTGTCCTTGAATTTGGACAAAGAAACGTTTCAGCACCTCTCTCTACAACTGGCCCCTTGAGGGAGAACGACTTCTCTTTCGTGGCCGGCCCCTTCCGTCCCTGCTGCTCCTACGTAATTGGACCCCAGTGGCAGGCTCAAGGCTGGGGGACGCCTGCTGACTGTGTGGAAGCGCAGAAGCCCCTGAGGGATGGCCTGGCCGACCTCTGGGCTTGGAGGGTGCGGACACAGGATGCTTGATGTGACCATGGCTGGAAGCAGTGTGCCCTGCAGGTGGTGGCAGCTGCACTGCAGACGTCCCAGCGCTGGCATGTGCAATGGTCTCCTGCCGAGAGAGGACACCTGCACCATGGTCGGACGACACACTGGCTATCTGAGGGGACCGGCTCGGCTCATCCGCCACAATCGCATGCTCCACTGATTCCTGGCCTTGTATGGGACTGGAAGGGCCCGGGGTGATCCTTGTTGTGTATGTACCTTTAAGAGAATAACTGGTCTCAGACTGCAGTACCGGCAGTGACCACCCCTGTATAAAAGGTGCTAGTGAGCCTCTGTTGTTTTCAGTTTCACTATTGACTTCCATCAGTAAAGACTTGTTTTGTTCAACTCCTGCTGTCCGTGTCTCAATCATTCACGGACATAATAATCCTCACTGATGCAGAGAGGGTGGCTGCAGTGAGAGATCGCGTTGCCTCAATCTGGGTGTGGACGAGCCCAGCAAGTGACTGCGTGGCAACAGTGAGGACCTGTGTGCCAGGTGCCAGTGCTTCGGAGAAGCCCTGGACAGTTCTTTCCATTGCTTCGGACAAGGCAGGTGCCGACCGCTCCACTGCCTCGGACAAGCCCTGGACAGACCTTTCCAGGGATTGTCCGAAGCCCTGAACAGTCCTTTCCACAGCGGCCTCAAAGCCCTGGACAGTCCTCTCCATTGTTGGGCCAAAGCCCTGGATAGTCCTCTCCATTGTTGGCCCGAAGCCCTGGATAGACCTGTCCATTGTTGCCCCGAAGCCCTGGATAGACTTGTCCATTGTTGCGCCGAAGCCCTGGAGTGTCCTGTCCATTGTTGCCCCAAAGCCCTGGTGAGTCCTCTCTATTGTTGCCCCGAAGTCCAACATACTCTTAGCCAATGTATCTATTGACTGAGGCATCTTCTCCACTGCAGCCATCAGCTCCGTGTGTCTGAGCCGGGCCTGTTTGCTCATTTCACCCAGGCGACGCACCTCCTCTGCACTCTGAGCAGCAGTCATAACTACCTGCCTTGCCCTCCGGAGAAACGGTGGCCGAACTTGCCTATCCCCCTTGCGTTGCTGCATGCCGCTTGTTCCGGCAACTGGTTCATCCTCAGAGCTCCCCCCCATCCCCTCCAGGGGACTACTATCCCCAGTCTGTAGATGTGTCCGCTCCCTGGATTCTGCAACGGCTGGTCCGGATTCCTCCTGCCCCTCGCCTCCGGTGGCACTAGCACTGGCAGCTTCAGTGCGTTGAGCCCGAGTTGGTGCTGATTCATCTGAAAGCAGGGAGGTGGAAGAGTGGCTTTAGCAAAAGTACAGGTTTGCGGAAAGGCATGCCAGATTGCGGCAAGGCTCTGACATGGCTGCACACTGAGGAAGCATGCTGGCGGGGGGACCAAGTGGAAGGCAGCAGGTGAAAAAGGTGAGAGTTTTACCCTCGCTGTCGGAAATGGGGTCGGCAGATGCAGTGGTCACAGGACCAGACAGACGTCCTCCAAGAATCTGGTGCACTCTCTCCTCCAGATCCGTGAGAGGGACCACTTGTGGAGGCCCGCCACCGGTTTGAAAGTGGTCCCTTCGCCTGGCCGCCAGCTTGGCCTGGAGAGGAAAGAAGGGGAAGCTGTGTTACATGAGGCCTTGAGACATCATCGCATGCCCCCCATGGTGAAAGAGCCCTTACATGAGGCCTTGAGACATCATCGCATGCCCCCCATGGTGAAAGAGCCCTTACATGAGGCCTTGAGACATCATCGCATGCCCCCCATGGTGAAAGAGCCCTTACATGAGGCCTTGAGACATCTGTCCATGTGTGTGGCCAGAAAGGGCCATGGGTGCTTGCTGACAGATGGCCATTGGGGCATCATGGCAACAGGCTGCCCGAAGTCAGCTGCAGATGGAGGGAATCAGAAGTTTGCTAAACCATCACTCACCCTAACGATCCGTGTGATGTCGTTGAATTTCTTCCTGCACTGAACAGGGGTCCTGGTCGCCATGCTGCTGGAGTTGACCCTCACAGCAACCTCCCTCCAAGATCGTCGGTAAGCCTTCTGATTCGGCCTCTTGCCATTGTCTGGATACAGGACATCTCGACGGCGCTCAACAGCAGCCACCAACTGGTCCAGAGCCTCAGTGCTGAAGCGCTCTGCTCTCTGTCTAACCTTCTCCATGCTCAACACGTTTCTAACGCCAGAGAAGGGCGAGTGCCGATTCTGAGGCCTACAGGGCATTGGGTGTGGCAGCTCAGGCTGACTGACCCACCCCTTTAAGAGCCGGCCTGCGCCTGGAAGTCTCGTGGTTTCCCGTAATTGAGATCACCTGCGCTGCGCCCGTCCGCGTCGATATTGAGTAGCGCCTGAACTTTTGTGCCTTAGGAGCACCGTGCAATGGCTGAATTAGCGCCTCAATCCCCTCTGGGGGCGATGCAACCCAATATCTCGCCAGGCAACGATAAGTTTCGTCTGGCTATAAACTTTGCGCACCGCCAGTTCTAGCGCCTCAAGCGGGGCTATACCCAATTTCTAGGCCTTAATCTTGAACCCATCAAACCTTTGCATAAATAATCGGTTACAGTTCGAAGTAGCTACCAAGCCAGGAAGACACCGATTAACATTATGAATAACAAACACCCAAGATATTAAGACCATTTAGCAATAGGGCAACCACCCAAAAAGCAGTTAAGGTGAACGACTATAATCACTTTAAGGAGCCCGCCAAAAATCAGACAAAGAACTAACCCTGATTTGGTGTGCAGATAAAGAACTTCGAAATAGTATAACTGTAGGCCCACCAAGGGCAAGAAGAAGGGAGCAGAATAAAGCGGACGAGCAAGCAGAGAAGGGCAGCAAGAAAGTGTTGGGGGTCAAGCAGGTGCACGCTCAGGTCCAGGTTATTCGAAACTCAAAGAAGCAGACAGGCACGGTGGGGCAGGCTCGACTGAAGACGACTAGGCTGCAACCGTAGCCTTACACAGAGACTGACCATGAGCACCGCGGTAACAAAGGACCGGGTAAACCATACCTTCAGATCATTACCACTACACAGGTAATGATCTAGGCCACCGCGACCGAGCTGACACCGAAGACCGCCAGCCGAACCCCAACCGCAACGAAACTCGATGACCAGACCACCACCAGAAGAACGAAACCCGAAGTTTTCCACTCTACAAGATAAAGTACCCAACAAAGACTTTACCCCCTATCTCTAACAGAGAAAAGAAGGTACTCACCCAGACAAATCCACAACCGCGCCCTTACCGCATCTGCGGACTCCACCCAACTGAAGAATCTTCGCAGATTCTAAGGCTGCGACCACGTGGCGACGGCAGGCCCCAAAGGACACAAAGAGCAAACCCCAAAACGCAACCGGCTTAATTGACAGGATTCGAACTGTCAAGAAACCCTTATTGGTGAGCAGAATCCCCGGCCCCTCTTATAGCACAATTTAGTTAGATATTGGGGGTGGGAGAAGGGTAGGGGGATTATTAATGTGATTTTTCCCTCGTTGTGCCATGTGTTCCCCATTCTTGATTAAGTGTACTTTTATATGCCTGTAACTATTCCAGTAATTTTCAGTGTTGTAATTTTATTGTGCCTTTAATGAAATACAGTTTTCTTGCACCAAACCAGTTGTCTACTCCAATTCTGTATCGCCGCCTGTACCTAAGTCCGGTGTTTGGAACCCAGGGGTGTGGGAGCGATTCGAACCGCTCAAAACAGTCAGGGGCAAGCTGACTGCAGACACCAAAATCCCTACAAAAGTAATACAGAAAGCACAGGTCTAAGAATCAAAATTTCAGCTTCCAAAACCAGCACATAGCTTTAAAAGAACAATCTCTCGAATTTCAGAATGCATCTTTCAGCATTGTTGATTTTATACAAAGTTAAAAAGTAGACAGCTTATTCCCAGTGAGCACTTCGGAAAATCATGCATTCTCTCCATTTAAGCAGATATGCATAATTTTTGGCCCTCTTGCATATTTTGTGAGATAACCCTCTCATGTCCGAATAGTGCTTTTTGGTCCGGCCATCAGGGTGTGGGGCAGGCTTGATGGACCAGCTGCTCTTTTCCTGTCTGTCAACTTCGTATATTCGTATATACACTTTGCATCAGGTGAGAGACAGACCCTAAGGCCTACTTGCCTGGTCTCCCAGCTCATGTTTTCATGGTCCTCGCTGACACAACCATGAAAGACCATCAGAAAATCTGATGCTCACACATGCATATCTGACGACAGCAGAGAATAAAAATCTCCATAATTAAAAGATGGATACCAAAACAATGTAAGCTATAATAAGCAGAAACCCAGGCCGAAATTTTGCCAGCGTTCAGGGGGCAGGTTTGGAGGCGGAACCGCTGGCAAAATCACAAAGATTGACAGCGGGCAGGAAACCTGCTCTCAACCCGCTTCCAATCAAGCTTCCCAAGTGTCTGATCCCCGATTTGCACATGGACCCGACATCTAGCAGCGGGAAGAGGATTATAGCCACTTACCTGCCTGTTAACAGGTTGTTAACAGGCAGTTAACAGGCTCTTTTTCAATTTTGACACATCTACTTCGGGCGTCCCGACATCCGGACACCACGCCAGGTAAGTGTGGCATGTTGTGAGTCTGCTGTAATGTTTCTGCATTGATGACAGCTGCAGAAGTGCTGTGAAGGATCCATGGTGCACTGGTGAGTTTCAGAGGGAAGAAAATGTAGGGAAATTCATTTTTAAAGCATTTAGACTTTCCTGTAGGTACCAAGTTTTGAATTGCATGTCTAGTCCCACCTCATTGGGAGAACCTCTCTCGTCGGTGACAGTTCACTTCTGTAACCTCACCTGCAGCTGCCATCTGTTCTAGCCTAAGGAGGGAGTCACTGGAGAGCCTGGGTGCAGGAGCTCACCTTTGTACAGTGATTCAGTAGAGGCCAATTCATTAAATATATTCAAGAAGGAGTTGGATATATTTCTTAAGGCTAAAGGGATCAAGGGATATGGGGAGAAAGCAGGGGCAGGGTACTGAATTTGGATGATCAGCCATGATCTCATTTGTTATATCCGTGTATCTTAATGTTATGTCCATCAATAATCAGACAACAGACTGCAGGGAACGATCAACAGGTGCTTACTGAATGAGGGTTCAAACTGCAACTGACTGTACAGATCACTACTCAGGGTTTATATACAGGTGTGGTCACTGCCGGTACTACAGGATACAGGAGCTGTAAAAAGTAGTTCTTCCCCTTAAAGGTACATACATTACAATTCCTCCCCTTTTAGATTAACAGTACCATAACACTCATTTAACAATTAAATATCAAACTAATTACAATCAACACTTTTAACATGCAACATTAACTGAAAATAGTCTATTTATAAATTCAGTCTTTGGGGAGGCTTCCTGATTCTTTCTGGATAACGCCTTTCCCGAGTGTCTCGCTCTTGCTGCAGAGGCGATTCTAACACCCTGTCGTCAGTTGATTCATCAGCTTCCAATGCTATTGTTTCTGAGGTAGATGTGACTTGTACGTCGGGTTCCTCACCAGGTACGTATGGCCGAGACATGGGGTTGACTCGTTCCTGTGATTCTAGGATCTGGTCAGCATGGCGTCTCACAATGTTCTCCCCAACATCCACTGTGTACATTAATGGCCCCTGCCGTGTGCATATCGTTCCTGGTTGCCATTTCTCTGTTCGGTAGTCGCGGGCCAAGACTGGTTGCCCTACATTGAAGCTCCTTGTCGGCTTCTCATTGATGTGCTGGAATTGCTTACTCTCAACATTTCTTCGTACATATGGTCTGAGCAAATCCAGACGAGATCTCAACCTTCGGTTAAAGAACATCATGGCCGGGGCCTGGTTGGTGACTGCATGTGTCGCATTTCTGTAGGCTAACAGGAAATTGTCCACCTTATGCTGCAGTGGAATGTCGTCATCGCACATGGCCTTTACTGCTTTTTTAAAGGTTTGTACGAACCTCTCAGCCAATCCATTTGTGGCTGGATGATACGGGGCGGATGTGTAATGCCTTACCCCATTCCTTTTCATAAATCTTCGAAACTCTTCGGACACAAACTGTAGTCCGTTATCAGAGCAAATCTGCTCTGGCAAGCCGTTCCTGGCAAATATGGTCCGTAGGACTGCAATCGTTTTCTCCATGGTGGTGGAGGACATTTTGATCACCTCAGGCCATTTCAAGTGCGCATCCACAGCTATTAAAAACATTGAGTCCATGAATGGACCAGCAAAATCAATATGCACCCGTTACCATGGCGATGAGGGCCACTCCCATGGGTGTAGAGGGGCATGTGGTGGTGCATTTTGGACCTTCTGGCATCCTGAGCAGCTCTTTGTCAGGTCCTCGATTTGCTGATCGATCCCCGGCCACCACGCATAAGCCCTAGCAAGGCTTTTCATTTTCACCCCTCCCAGATGACCTTCGTGAAGCTCATTGAGCACTCTCTCCCTTAACTTGGGTGGAATTACCACTCGGGATCCACACATCAAGGTCCCCTGGCATACTGACAGCTGTTCTCTTCTGGATGAGAATGCTGGCAACAGTGAGTCGCCATGTGCTGGCCATCCCTTCACCGTCAAATCATATACCCAAGACAGTGTCGGGTCATTTCGGGTCTCCTTCTCTATACCAGCGTTAGTTACTGGCAAGCATTCAATTATAGTCGAATGAAATATTTCGACAGGATCCACTGCTGGTGCTTCCTCCGCAGTAGGCAGTGGCAGGCGTGATAGCCCATCAACGTTTCCATGCTGTTTCGTGCCCTTATACTCGATTTCATATTGGTGCGCCCCTAGAAAAAGGGACCATCTTTGTAGCCGTTGCGCAGTCATCACCGGAACGCCCTTCTTTGGATTAAAGATGGAGACAAGTGGTTGGTGGTCAGTCAGCAAACTGAACATCTGCCCGTGCAGATAGTGGTTGAACTTTTTCACTCCCCACACTAGGCTGAGGGCCTCCCTGTCAATCTGGGCGTAGTTACGCTCGGCTGAGGTTAGTGACCGAGACGCAAAGGCTACTGGCCTCTCTGAGCCATCCGGGAATTTGTGCGACAGCACCGCTCCAATGCCATAGGGTGATGCATCACACGCCAACCGAATTGATAGTGCTGGGTTGAAATGAGCCAACACCTCTTTTGATGTGATCAATGCTTTGCTCTTCTGGAAAGCTCATTTACATTCGTCACTCCACTTCCATGGTACCCCCGTTTGCAGTAGGGTGTTCAGTGGGTGTAATACTGTAGACAAATTTGGTAAGAACTTGTGGCAGTAGTTTACCAGCCCGAAGAATGACCTCAGTTGTGACACATTTTCCGGTGCTGGAGCCTTGACTACTGCCTCAATCTTTTCAGGGGACTTATGTAATCCCTCTTCATCAATAACGTGGCCACAATACGAGATCTGCTTCTGGAAAAACTCGCACTTGTGGCGATTAGCTCGTAGCCCATATTCCTTTAATCTAGTGAGCGCCTTCTCCAGGTTGGCGAGGTGATCACTGTCATTTTCGCCCGTGACCAGGATGTCGTCCAAATAACACTGGGTCCCTGGAATCCCTTGCAGGACTTGATCCATTGCCCTTTGCCAAATAGCCGGAGCCAATGCTACCCCGAACACCAGCCGGTTGTATTGGTAGAGACCTTTATGAGTGTTGATCGTGAGGTATTGTTTCGAGGCTTCTTCTACCTCCATTTGCAAGTACGCCTGGGCCACATCAATTTTGGTGAAGCGTTTTCCTCCAGATAGCGAGGCGAAAATATCTTCAATCCGCGGAAGCGGACATTGTACAGTGTGAAGGACTGGATTCACTGTTACCTTAAAGTCCCCACAGATGCGAACCTTCTTTGGTTCCCCAGGCGTATTACTCAACGACCTCTTCATTACAGGAACGATGGGTGTAGCCCACTCGCTCCAGTCCACTTTGGACAGTGCTCCTGAATGTTCCAAACCTTCCAGCTCTGCTTCGACGGCTGCGCGGATCGCATAAGGTACCGGTCTGGCCTTAAAAAACTTTGGGCTTGCATTTTCCTCTATTTTCATCGTCGCTGTTATGCCTTTTAGTGTTCCAAGTCCCTGCTGGAACACTTCTTGTGCATCAGTTAGCATTTTTGACAGTCGTCCAGGTGTGACGTCGTCATCCATTTTGGCATCTACAGTCAGTGCTTGTATGGAATGCCAATCTAGCTGTATCTTCCGGATCCATTCACGTCCTAGTAGTGGTGGTCCTCCATCTGGCAATACATATAGGTCAATTTTTGGTGTTTCCTTGCCGTTATATATAACGTTCACCCTTATTTTTCCTTTGGGGTAGACTTTTTGCCCCGTGTATGTCTTCAAGACAATCTTTGTATCTGTCAAGGGTATATGTGAGAATAGCCGCTTGTAGTCCCTTCGGTTTATGACTGTTAGGGCTGATCCTGTGTCCAATTCCATTTTCAGTTGGACTCCTGCTATCTTGAGCGGGACCCAGATAGTTTGGTGATCCTCCATTTTGATCACATTATGTAGTTTCAGACAACCCAGCTCCTTGCTTCCGGAGTCAGAATCACTCTTCTGTTCGTCTGAACTACTCTCCATCACCTTATGTACCTTCTTGTACTTCTCCTGTGGAGATTTCTTGCTGCTGGTTTTCTTTCCCAACCTGCAGACTCTTGCTATGTGTCCTACTTTTCCACACTGTCTGCACACTTTGTCCTTGAACCAGCAATCATTATGGTCGTGTGTTGTTCTACCGCAGCGATAGCACTTCACTGTTCCGTATGACATTTCATTTGTGCCATATTCTTGCGGTCTCCGTTGTATCTCTGCAGTGCCCCGTGCTGCTGCTTTATGTGATACTGCAATGCTGAAAGTCTTGTCCAGCGTAAGATCCTTTTCTGATAGAAGCCGTTCCTGGGTTCCTTCACTTTGAAGCCCACACACAAACTTGTCCCTTAAAGTATCTGCTAGTCCCGTTCCAAACTAGCAATGTTTCAATAGCTTGCGCAGTTCCGTTAAATACTCAGCATTACTTTCATCTTTATGCTGGTTCCTTTTGTGAAACTTAAATCTTTCTGCTATCAGCAGCGGTGTGGGGTTTAAGTGGTCCTGTAGGATTGACACTATGTTTTCAAAATCCTTTTCTACTGGCTTCTCTGGGGTTACTAGGTTTCGTAGTAAGCCATACGTTTTTGCACCCGTTGAATTCAACAATACTAGCGCTTTCTTGTCATCTGGCACTTCATTCTCCTTGCAGTATACTTGTATGCGTTCGACATATGTCGTCTAATCTTCGACTTCTTTGTCGAACGCTGTGATACTGCCACTCTTCGACATTTTTGGGTGTGGTTAGACTGGCTTAAAATGGCGTCTCCCGCGCTTTCCTTTCTTCCCCGCTGCGGCTTAAAATGGCGTCTCCCGCGCTTTCCTTTCTTCCCCGCTGCGGCTTAAAATGGCGTCTCCTGCGCTGCTGCCAACGCCGCTCTCGGCGGTCCTCGTGGCAAATGGCGATGCCCTGTGGGTTTCGTGCGCTGCTCCTGCGCTGCTGCCAATGCCGCTCTCTGCGGTCCTCGTGGCAATGGCAGCGCCTCGTGTTTTCCTGCGCGCCTCTCTCCCCCGTTGACGCTGCTCGGCCCTTGAACACCGGCTGCGCTCTGCTCTCTCTCATCTCTCTCCCCGTTGACGCCGCTCGGTCCTGAACACCGGCTGCGCCCTGTGTGCTCTGCCCTCTCTCTCTCCCCCGTCGACGCTGCTCGGCCTTTTTCCATGCCGCTCGGTCGGCTCTAGCCGCCGCTGTCTGGGAAGGGCCTGCGCAGTACCTGTTGCCAGCCCGTTTCGCTGGACCACCATGACTGGAAAGCCAAGCCTGGCCCTCGACAGCCTCCCCTGCGATGCTCAAATCTCCGCTGGATGACTGGGCCGTTGCCCGTGGTCGATGCCCGTGCTTCTGGACTCGACCTCCTTCCACTGTTCTCCAGGAGCGAATCTCTGGGAGGTGATGCAGAGTTGCAGGTAGGTTCGAATCTGCATCGTCGCCAATGTTATATCCGTGTATCTTAATGTTGTGTCCTTCAATAATCAGACAACAGACTGCGGGGAACGATCAACAGGTGTTTACTGAATGAGGGTTCAAACTGCAACTGACTGTACAGATCACTACTCAGGGTTTATATACAGGTGTGGTCACTGCCGGTACTACAGGATACAGGAGCTGTAAAAAGTAGTTCTTCCCCTTAAAGGTACATACATTACATCATTGAATGGTGGGGCAGGCTCGAGGGGCCGAATGGCCGACTCCTGCTCCTATCTTCTATGTTTCTATGCTCCTATGATTGTCAGTGTTTGCAGCACCTCAATGCTGTCAAACACTGAGAAATGAGCTATCAAAAAAAATGTGCGTGGTCCCTTTAAGAAAACCGGCAGATGACGTGTCATCAAATGACGTCATCTGACACTGGCTTCCTCTTAATTGGCCAGCAAGCCTGCAGGCTTAACAAGGCCAATTGACGTAAAATCATGTCTGTGGGCCGGATCTAGCTGGGGCCGGGACTGGAACCTGGAAACCACCTGACCCACTCCCAAGCTGCATTGGTCAAGAAAATCGCGGCCTATGTCCCTGATTTTAACCTTCCGCCACGAGAACAGGGCAGGGGCATTAAAGTAGCGATAAAATACTTACTGCCCCACTCTCACCGCACCCCTGCCCATTGCCATTTTAACTCCTGGGTTTTTGGAAGCGTTGGAGGAGCTTGCGGTATGCAGGCCTCTGCCTCATTAATATGTAAAAGTCGGGATCGTATGACCCAATTGGGACTCCGATGCACGTTAATGGCAGATCGCCAGAGCTGTCCGTGAAACCTTGTAGCAAACAGCAGCAATGTAGGCCAGGAGTAAGAATGCAATATAGATTTTTTAATAAAGCCATTCTGTTTCTTCTGGTGTTTCCACACTACAGAGTGAATGCAATCACCTAAATTCAGCATGGCAGCAATATTCCTATATTAAAAAAAGAAAACTTGTGTCTTGATAAGTGTAGTCCATTAGAAAAGGGTCTTATTTCACTTTAGTTATAGCTGTAGGATACAATTAATACAATGTTGTGGAATGTATTTTAAGGGGTCAGGGAATTCTGGTTGCAAAGTCATGGATTTTGAAATTATGAGAATAAGAAGAACTGCATGAAGACGATGTTGTAGAAATAGTGATCCGTAAATTGCCCAAAGGGTGTCTTTGAGGCCTAGTAAAGGAAGTGCCATATAAACTGCTGAAAATGTGCCTAATGCGGAGATTCAGCTATTGTACTTAATGCTGGAAATTGGCTAAGCTAACAAGCTTTCTCCGCTAGTTTAAACCATGGATGTTCCCAGATAATCAAACCATAAAATCTGTGTTAATGACACCAGGAAGTTTTTATATGTATATAAAAGGCATTCCTTAATGGTGTCATAAAACCATTTGGAAAATTCAAACCATTTAGAATAATACCTAATGAGATATAACGATGTCGCTTCTCCCCATTTGTGTGGAACAACCCTAGAGTAAGGCGAGATGAATTGATAGCGAGCTCATAAAGTGCAAACATGAAGTCTGTCCTGCTTGAGTAAGGCCATGCTCCAATGGGTCAGTGACAATCACAGGAACTGCACATTTATCAGGGATGATTGGAGGGAGTGAACGTTTCTTGCACATGTGTCATTCTGTTTGGTTAACTAAATGTAAGAAGTCTCTCTTTGAAATTATGATATAAAAATAGAGTACTTTACACCCCTCCATCAGTTATTAGTCAGCAGAGGTTATAACAGTAACAGCAGCAGCCTGTAGTCTGTAATGAGTAAAATAGCCAAGGTAGCTTCTCTTTGCTAGGCTCTCTTAACTTTTATTTGTAATTAGAAGATTGTCTTGCCTTCTTCTTTAAAACTTTTACCTAGCAGATGCTGAAGGTACTTTTTTCATATGAGTATATTAAGAACAGAGAGTAATAGAGAAATTGTATGGCTATTCCAGCTATTAGAGACAGAGTTAAGTGTGTCACTCGATACACTAAGTTGTCTGTTACTCTTGCTTTGATTTGCTATTCAAACTACGAGGTAACTCTGACTGTATCTATTCAAGTGACTGTGTACCCAACTTTAAGCTGTGATGTAACCAATAAATAGTTGTTTTTGCAGGATTGGTTGTCTGACTCTTTTTGATGATTAGGTAAGAAACTCAGTAGCTTGTGGGTATCTTAAAAACATAAGAAATAGGAGCAGGAGTAGGCCATACGACCTCTCGAGCCCGCTCCGCCATTCAATAAGATCATGGCTGAACTTCTACATCAACTCCACTTTCCCCATATTCCTTGATTCCCTTAGTGCCCAAAAACCTATTGATCTCAGTCTTGAACATACTCATCAACTCAGCATCCACAGCCCTCTGGGGTAGGAATATCTTAATCAAGGGTTGGTAAAATAAGCTAATTTCATTCTGAACTGGTTAATGTAAGGACAGTTCATTGAGCTGACTCAGTATCACTCACTTCTAGACCTAAACTTGGTGGTAAAACCCCAGAGGGTTCATTAGTAAGGAGGAAAGCGAGAGCGTTAAGGATTTGTCTGCTTTCTTGGCATATATTTGTCAGAAGCCTCCTGTCGGTGGAAATGATGGGGGGTTAAATTGGAAAACCCCCCAAAAACGGGTGCAGCGATCGCGATGCGTGATTAACCCACGCCTGTTCATTGAACTGTAGGCAGGACGCCAACTTTGTGCTGCTTGCTCATTTCTATGATTTCTGCGTGCCGTCAGCGCTCCCCGCACTGTTCATTGGCTGCACGCATCAGCAGGGGCCTGATATTGTGAGTGCCTATCACTACTTAAAGCTAGCCTGCACTACTTAAAGCTAGCCTGCACTACTTAAAGCTAGACTACACTACTTAAAGCTAGACTGCACCACTTAAAAGGGACGTGCATTGTGGCTGCTGAGATCATTCTGAATATTGTGCTGTGGAAGATTCAACAATGGCTGACCATGGGAGAGAGCATGCACCAAGGTTTCAGATGTTGCACTGGAGGTCTTGGTGGAAGAGGTGTAAAGAAGGAGAGATGACCTGTATCTAGACACATGCTCAGAAGGCAGCGGCAAGAGAAAGCGGCAGAGTTCAATGCCAGGAGTGTAGCCCCAAGGACCTGGATGCAGTGCAGAAAGATGTTTAATGATCTCACATGAGTTATCAAGGTCAGGAGTGCATCTTCATGGAGCCTCATCCACTGCTCAATTCACAACATCCCCATTGTTCACCTACCAGCAATCCCTATCAATCAAAACACGTACCTAATATTCATATGCTTTACCTCACCCTCACAAACTTAGCAAAGCTGCAAGCCTCGCACCCACATCTCACAGCTTGCATATACTGCTAGCTATTCAACTATGACAGCCACATCACCCAATACCACACTCACTGACACAGTTCTCTTTCTTGCACAAAAAGGTGGCACACAACAGGAGGCAGCAGGAATTAATGGGAGAGCGAGAGGCAGGCCTGCATGTTTTAACCCCCATGGAGGAGACGGTGCTGGCCATTATAGAAAGGAGCATTGCTGAGAGCCCTTCTCCCCCTCCTCCTCCTCCTTCTTCTAGCAGATTGCCCTGCTCTGCGTGGCCTCTGTTCATTCTCCCAGTCATGCTCAATGCCAATGCCAACTAGGCCACCACTGTCTGGAAGCAACTGGTTTGTGCACAAGCTTTTAAGTCACCAAAAAAGTACTTCAGTACCAGCCAGGCTTCAAACAATATGGAAAAGCACCCAAAACACGTAGAATTGCAGAAACAGCCAGAAGATATAATCCAGCAACTAACCTGCAAGTAGTTGATGATGCTTTTAAATAGCGCTTGAGGTGGGAGGGGGTGGTTAACCGTGGCTCAGTTGGTAGCACTCTCACCTCTGAGTCAGAAGGTTGTAGGTTCGAGTCACAGCAGAGACTCGGGGCTGGATTTTCATTGAGGAGTCGGGTAGGAGGCGGGACAACAACTTTCGGGGTTGTAGTCCCGCCTCCATCGAGTTCTAGCCAACCCACACGATTTTGACTTGATTGACCTTGTTGAGCCTGCCCAGCGGGCTCAGCAGGCCAATTAAGTGCCACCCGGCATCAGGTGATGTCACAGATTGATATTTCATCTATCAAGACCTTTTGACAGATGAATTATAAGTGTTTCATAGATGTTTGAAGCTGTCAAACACTGAAAATCTGTACTCCAAGTTAATTCCTTCCTGTCAGGATGATTTAGAGATCTCCCCGGAACAGAAAGCTGAATGCTGGAACTTTTGACAGATCGCGGCCATTCTGCTTTTTGTGCCGATGAGATGAGGGACTCCTGAGAACTGAGGGAAGGAAGGCTGTAAAGGTAAGTAAATGTAAGTAAAACTTTTTTAAACACTTTAAACGCACCAAACACACTTACCTCTGCACTCATGCACCCGTCACTCACCTGAACACCAAACATCTCGACCCCTCCAAGCCCTTCATCCCGACAGTCCGCCTCGCTAACTTGGCGTGGTTTGGAGCCGTCGGGAATCCCACATTTCAACAAAGAAAATAGGGATTAGGCTAAAAACTGCCTGTTAACTACCTGTTGACAGGCAGTTAATTGGTACTAATCCCCTTCCCGCCTCGGGGAGGCGGGTCCCAGTGCGGGTCAGGTACCCGCCTCCTTTGAAGCTGGCATGGAGGTGGGTTGGGGGCGGGATTGGTTCGTGCCCCCCCCGATTTTGGGATTTTAACCCCCCCCACACCTCCAATCCCGCCTCCATGGCCCAATGAAAATCCTGCCCTCGGAGTACTGAGGGAATGCTACACCGCAGAGCTGCCATCTTTCGGATGAGATGCTAATCTGTTCTCTCAGGTAGATGTAAAAGATTCCATGGCACTATTTCGAAGAAGAGAAAAAGGAGTTATCCCCGGTGTCCTGGCCAATATTTATCCCTTAATCAACATCATTAAAACAGAATATCTGGTCGTTATCACATCACTGTTTGTTGGAGCTTGCTCTGCACAAATTGGTTTCCTACATTACAACAGTAACTACATTTTAGAAGTACTTAATTGGTTGTAATATAGAAACATAGAAACATAGAAGATAGGAGCAGGAGTAGGCCATTCGGCCCCTCGAGCCTGCTCCGCCATTTAATGAGATCATGGCTGATCATCCAAATTCAGTACCCTGTCTCTGCTTTCTCCCCATATCCCTTGATCCCTTTAGCCTTAAGAAATATATCTAACGCCTTCTTGAATATACTTAATGAATTGGCCTCAACTGCCTTTTGTGGTAGAGAATTCCACAGGTTCACCACTCTCTGGGTAAAGAAATTCCTCCTCATCTCTGTCCAAAATGGTTTACCCCTTATCTTTAGACTGTGACCCCTGATTCTGGACTCCCCCGCCATCGGGAACATCCTTCCTGCATCTAGTCTGTCTAGTCCTGTTAGAATTTTATAAGTTTCAATGAGATCCCCTCTCATTCTTCTAAACTCCAGCAAATGTAAGCCCAATCGACCCAATCTCTCCTCATACGACATTCCTGCCATCCCAGGTATCAGTCTGGTGAATCTTCGCTGCACTCCCTCCATGGCAAGTACATCCTTCCTCAGATAAGGCGACCAAAACTGCACACAATACTCAAGGTGTGGTCTCACCAAGGCCCTGTACAACTGCAGCAAGACATCCTTGCTCCTGTACTCGAATCCTCTCGCTATGAAGGCCAACATACCATTTGCCTTCTTAACCGCCTGCTGCACCTGCATGCTTACCTTCAGCGACTGGTGCACAAGGACACCCAGGTCTCATTGCACTTCCCCTTCTCCCAATCAATTGCCATTGAGATAATAAGCTGCCTTCCTGTTTTTGCCATCAAAGTGGATAGCCTCGCATTTATCCACATTATACTGCATCTGCCATGCATCTACCCAATCACCCAACCTGTCCAAATCATACTGGAGTTTCTCGGCATCTTCCTTACAGCACACACGCCCACTCAGCTTTGTGTCATCTGCAAACTTGAAGATATTACATCTAGTTCCCTCGTCTAGATCATTAATATATATTGTGAATAGCTGGGGTCCTAGCACCGATCCCTGCGGTACCCCACTAGTCACTGCCTGCCAATTGGAAAAAGACCCATTTATTCCAACTCTTTGCTTCCTGTCTGCCAACCAGTTCTCTATCCAAGTCAGTACCTACCCTCAATCCCATGTGCTTTAACTTTACATGCTAATCTCTTATGCAGGACCTTATCGAAAGCCTTCTGAAAGTCCAAATACACCACATCCACTGGTTCTCCCTTATCTATTCTACCAGTTACATCCTCAAAAAATTCCAGTAGATTAGTCAAGCACGATTTACTTTTTGTAAAACCCTGTTGACTTTGTCCAATCCTGGCACTGTTTTCCATGTGCGCTGCTATTACATCTTTTAGAATTGACTCTTTGGGAAAGCCTGTGGTCATGAAAGGCGCTATATAAATGTAAATCTTTCTTTCTTTCATGCCATTGAACGCGTGTTCAGCTGTGCGATGTTAACAGAGGGCATAGGCTGCAGCTTGGATCTCCAAAATGGCAGCACAAACGTCAAATGCTGATGTCATGGTCTGCCTGGTCTGCATGCTGCCGGCAGTCATTAGGTGCATGCGCACAAACCCTTTTACAAATATGGTGTCTGGCGCAGTTCCCGTTGGAAGTGTGCGTGCGCATCGCAGACACCATTTTGGTAGTATAAGAGGCCCTATAGTGCCCAAAAAACTGGCGCTGCGGAGCCCAATTTCACCCCCAGTTTCTCCTAATTTACTCTATCAAAACCCTTCATAATTTTGAACATCTCTATTAGATCTCACCTTAACTTCATTTCTAAGAAGAATTCCAACCACTCTAGTCTCTACACTTTACTGAAGTCCTTCATGCCTGGTATCACTCTGGTAAATCTCTCCTGCACCCTCTCCAAGGCCCTGACATCATTCATAAAGTGTTGTTCCCAGAAATACTCCAGTTGAGGTGCAACCAATGATTTATAAAGGTTTACCATAACTCCTATGAAGTGTTACCCTCATGTTGGGAACCTTGAGATGATCGTGACGGGT
Organism: Somniosus microcephalus; assembly: GCF_052327205.1. NCBI lineage: Eukaryota > Metazoa > Chordata > Chondrichthyes > Squaliformes > Somniosidae > Somniosus > Somniosus microcephalus. The sequence goes on along the minus strand of NC_140987.1, from coordinate 106,435,158 downwards.
GAGTTTTGGGTGTTTGAGCCTCTGAGGCTCTGGCTGTAGACTGCTGCACCATGACTGCTGCTGGCACTATGGTGGGCATTGGTTGAGGGGATGGTGCAGGAACAAATGTGCTGACATCCTGAGAGATGGAAAGACACACTGCTCCCATCGCTCCACTGCCACTCCCTTGGGGTTGGGGCTCATCACTTCCACTGATCTGCAGGAGAGCAGACTGCAGAAGATGCATGACTCCTTCAAAGCGCCTACCTGTTCGGCGCATCAATCTTTCCAAGGTGGAGCCCAGAGTATGCGTGGCAGCCAGCTGAGCTTCCACCAAAGCTACAAAGATTGATGACTCCCTTTGGAAAGGTTCGGCTGCAGCATCTTTGGAGATGACCACACTTTACAGGGTAGTGCTGATGCCATGCGTGATGTCACCACACAGGCTGGAAGCAATCTCCTCCACACATTCATAAGGGGTAGAGGAGTAAAGGGATCTCGGAGTACAAATACAAAAATCACTAAAAATAGTGACACAGGTTAACAAGGCCATAAAAAAGCAAACTAGGCACGAGGGATTAATTCTAGAGGGATAGAATTGAAAAGTAGGGAAGTTATGCTAAACCTGTATCGAACCTCGGTTCGACCACACTTAAAGTACAGCATACAGTTCTGGTCGCCATATTATAAAAAGGTTACAGAGGCACTGGAGAGGGTGCAGAGACGATATACAAAGATGATACCAGAAATGCGACGTTATACCTATCAGGAAAGGCTGAACAGGCTGGGTCACTTTTCGTTTGAAAAAAGAAGGCTGAGGGGTGACCTAATTGAGGTCTTTAAAATTATGAAGGGTTTTGATAGAGTGGATACAGAGAGAATGGGGGCGATTTTCTCACTGGAGGCGGGTTGGAGGAGGGTTTCGGTTTGGGTGGGTTCCAAACTCGCCTCCACTGAGAGGTGGGAAAATATTGTGATTTTTCCCCAATTGGCCAGTTGATTTGAGGTGTGGGTTGCCCTTGGCCAATTAGTGTTTTGGGACTGAAACTCGCCTCTGCTGACATCACTTTTCCAGCCTCATTTAAGGGCTGCTTGCTGCCTTAGATCATTCCACTGGATTTCTGTCAATGCTGCACCACCTGCAACATTTTTTGAGAAACCACTGTGTCCGATTCCAAGGCAAGGGCCTCCCTGAGGTTCTCGGATGAGGTGCTGCAAATGTTGGTTGAGGGGGTGAGAGCTAGCAGGGAAGTGCTCTTTCCCTCATCTGGGAGGAAGAGGCCTCCCAAAGAAACCAAGGCTATGTGGGTCCAGCTGGTAAGGGATATAACCTCCAGATCTGTGTGCAGATTGGGTGAATGTTTATGTGTATTGATGAAATGCCATCCCTGTTGGAAAGCATAAAAATGATTTGATGGCAAAATGTTGGCGTGATGGCATTTGTTATTTCGCCTTAGGCAGTTCCACATTGCAGGCTCCGCAACACTTGAATGGTCAGGTTGGTGGCCAGAGTGAAAGGAGGCCAGAGAGTCATGTCTGTTAGGTCCGGGTATCTTAATGTGGTGACCTTCAATAATCAGACAAAGACTGCAGGGAGCGATCAACAGGTGTTTACTGAATGAGGGTTCAAACTGCAACTGACTGTACAGAGCACCACTCAGGGCTTATATACAGGTGTGGTCACTGCCGGTACTACAGGATACAGGAGCTGTAAAAAGTAGTTCTCCCCCTTAAAGGTACATACACTACAATGTCCATTGTCTATCATGTCTTAAGATGGAGCCAAGGACATGTGCCAACATGGGCAACCTATGCAAACCTGGCCAGGATAAGTGCATCCCTTGCATCATGGGCAGCCATATGCTCGCGTGCTGCCGCTGCTGCTGGTCGATAGACCGGCGCTCGGTCCTCCTCCTCCTCCTCAGCCTGGTCATCCTCCTCCTCCTCCTCCACCTCACCCTCATCCTCATCTGAGGAGGCTATGAACTGAGCCACTTGCTCATCAGGAAGCTGCAAGCCACAACGCTGTGCCATGTTGTGTAGTGCACAGCAGACCACGACCATTCTGGAGAACCTGTCTGCTGAATACTGCAGGGCTCCACCTGATCTGTCAAGGCATCGGAAGCGCATCTTCAACAAGCCAATGGTTTGCTCGATGATGGACCTGGTCGAAGTGTGGCTGGCGTTATAGCGCTCTTCAGCCTCATTAGCTGGCCTCCTGGTCGATGTCATTAGCCACTTCTTCAGGGGGTAGCCTTTGTCACCAAGGAGCCATCCGTTAAGTTGGTTTGGCGGATTGAAAAGCGGAGGAACACTAGACTTCTGCAGGATGAAAGATTCATGGCAACTACCACAGAACTTGGCGCAAACATGCAAAATCTTCTTGTGGTTACACACCAGCTGTACATTGAGGGAGTGGAAGCCCTTGCGGTTGACAAAGATAGCTGGGTTGTGATGGGGTGCACTAAGGGCCACATGTGTTCAATCTATGATGCCCAGCACCATTGGCATGCCTGCCATATTTGCAAAGCCAAGCAAACGCATGGTGACACTTGCTTGATCCCTTGAGAAGTGGATATAATTGTGGGCCTTTGCGAAAAGGCCATCGGTAACCTGTGTGATGCAACTGTGGGCGGCCGACTGGGAGATGCCGCTGATGTCTGCTGATGATCCCTGGAAGGAGCCTGAGGCAAAAAAGTTGAGTGCGGTGGTGACTTTGACAACCACTGGTAAGGGGTGTCCACCCATTCCTCTGGGCACCAGGTGTTGGTGCAGCATTGCGCAGATCTCTCGGACAACCTCTCATGAAAGTCTCAGCCTCCTTTGGCACTGCTCATGGCACTCCTCACTCATGTTGAGGAAGCTCATCCTCTGTCTGTAAACCCTGTGTTGGGGGGTACCTCCTGCGGCAACGTACTTCCATGCACTGGCGCCTTCTGCCCTGTGCAGCATCAGGTGGCTGAGCAGGAAGTTGGGGCTCCTGCTGCTGTTGCTGCTGAGCTGCCTGGTTCTGCTGCTGCCGTGGATGCTCCTCATCCGAATCTGAGGTCCATGGTGAAAGGAAATGAATGGTTCTCATGCTGCTGGCAGATGCCTCCCTTGGGGAAGCGCTCAGTCCAAGCGGGGAGAGGGTCTTCCAAGGAGGTCCCACAGTTGAGAGATAGAGGCTGCAGCACCTCCGACTTCGGGAGGCCTGCTAAAAGTGCTGAAAGACCTTTTGAAGCAAAGTTCTGCCACCTGCAACTAATCCCTGATGAACGCTCCATTTTAATGGTGGAGCTGCAGCTGTGAGGAGGCCACCCACTTGCGAACCCGCCAGGATTAGCTGGCGTGGTTTAGGAGGGTCGTGCAACACACACAAAATGTGGCAAAGTAACAAAGGCCCGTCAAAATAGGATTATAGAGGCCCTTAACTACTATTTAAGGGCCTTAACTACCTCTCTGAACTGCTGGAGGCGGGACCAAATCGCACCCATCAAAACCGCCTTTGGCAAAATTGTGCGGAGGTGGGTTGGAGGCGGGTTCTGAACCGGCACTCGGTTTTTGCGATTTTCCCACCTGTCCCGCCTCCAAACCCACCTCCTCAGGGTTGGGAAAGTCACCCCCAATGTTTCCACTTGTGGGGAAGAGCATAACTAGAGGCCATCAATATAAGATAGTTACCAAGAAATCAAATAGGGAATTCAGAAAAAACTTCTTTATCCAGAGAATGGTGAGAATGTGGAACTCGCTACCACAGGGAGTAGTTGAAGCAAATAGTATTTAAGGGGAGATTAGATAAGCATATGAGAGGGAAGGGAATAGAGGGTTATGCTGACAGAGTTAGATGAGGAAAGACAGGAGGATGCTCGACTGGAGTATATACGCCGGCATGGATGGGTTGGGCCGAATGGCCTGTTTCTGTGCCATACGTAATCCTATGTAATAATGCAGAATATCCCAGGTACAATTGCTTGAGTGAGAGTTTAGTAGTTTTCTTTTCATAGCTGGCTCCTGACGTCCTCATCTCTGTCCTCCTCAGCAGAGCTGGGAAAGGACTTTACCCTCCGTTGTGGTCTCTCCTAAGCTGTCCCTGCCACCAGTACCTGCCGCTGTCCATTCGTGCTCGATGTTCACCACATGCTGACTCCTCTAACTCACTCTCTAACCTGGCTGGCGTGTGAATTTCTGTGCTGATGCTTGAGAGCAATGGAGCGTGTGATGGTACATCCTCCTGAAAGCAGTCAATATGGTTTCTCCCAAGTCAGTTCAGTCTGCCATTACTGACTTTCCAACCAATCACCCAGCTTGTCACATCTTTCCTGCAACTTGGATGAGCCACAATTTCCTCCAGTTAAACATTGGAAAAACTAAAGCCCTCATCTTCGCCCCTTGCCACGAACTCCATGCCTTTGTCAGTGATTTCATCCCCCACCTCAGCCACTGTCTCAGGTTGAACCAGCTGTTCACAACCTCGGCATCCTATTTGACCCTGAGCTGAGCTTCTGACCCCATATTCTCTCAGTCACAAAAACCAACGATTTACACGTTGGTAAAATTGTCCGTCTCTGCCTCCGACTTAGCCCTTCTGCTGCCAAAACCCATCATCCGTGCCTTTGCCATCTCCAAACTTGACTATTCCAATGTTCTCCTGGATGGCTTCCTTCAGCCTCTATAAACTTAAGCTCATCTAAAACTTGATATCCTATCCTGCACCAAGTCCCGCTCACTAATCATCACTGTGCTCGCTGACCTACATTGGCTCCTAGTTTCCCCATTCAAATTTAAAATTCTCATCTTTTTGTTCAAATCCCTTCATGTCTTTTATCACCTCCACCCCTCCCAAACCACCCCCCGCTGCCCCACCACCAATCTCTGTAACCTTCTCCAGCCCTATAATCCTCCGAGAACTCTGCATTTCTTCAACTTTGGTTTCTTGTGCATCCTTCACTCCCTTCACCCCACCATTGGTGGTCATACCTTCACCAATCTAGGCCCTAAGCTCTGGAATTACCTCTCTAAACCTCTCTGCCTCTCCACCCTCTCTCTTCCTTTAAGATCCTACTTAAAACCTACCTCTTTGACCAGGCTTTTAGTCAGCCCTCCTAATATCTCCTTTGGCTCAGCATTAATTTTTGTCAGATTACACCTTAGTGAAGCACCTTGGGACATTTTGCTGCAATAAAGATGCTTTATAAATGCAAGTTGTTGTTGTTAAAAAATTAGGCTGTAGTGTTGTGAAAAATCTACCCAAATATCTATCCAACTGACAAACCTGTAATTACAGCACACTTTTTAAGTAAGGAGTGTTACAACCAGACCTATGCATGTGGGCTAGGCAGGATAAGTATCAGAGGCCCAAAATTTGCAGTCGGAGGCTTCCCATGGGTGGATGCCTCCGACCTGTAAAAAATCTACAAATTTACCTGGTGATCCAGGAGGTATGGAGCCTTGCGCTTCTGGGCCTCTCCGGGTACGCATGGGCAGAGGCCCATATATCCCAGGGGCGTGTGCGGTTCGCAAGTGCCCCTGGGATCACGTGGGCCGGTCCAACCAATAAAAGAAGGGAATCCCCATTCATACTTATGGGAGTTCTGTACGTACAGAACTCCCATAAGTATGAATGGGGATCACTTAAAAAATACACAAACACATGAAATAAATAAAAACAAATTACATATTTAAAATTAATGAAAATGTCATTGAATTAAATATTTTAAACAAAAGTTAAATTTTATGAATATTTTTTAATATGTTTTAACAGGGCTAAAAATAAACTTACCTTATTGAACAGGGTTTTTAATGTATAAATGAGTGATAACATTTTATTTTTCTATTTTTTAAAACTCTTATGCTGGTATAAGCAAGCCTTATGCCTGCTTTTACCAGGCGTAAAAATTTCAAGGACATTCAGCGGGCAGAAGTTGGGCAAATAGTGCAACTCTCCACCTGTGGAGGCCCTTTTCCCAGGGATGTGGATGATCTGTCAAGAAGATTCTTGACAGATCGCAAGTTCCGGGTTTTAGCGCATGCGCTTTGCATGCCTAAACCCGGAACTTGCATGGCCCCAACGGGCGCATACATACCTCGTACGTACCGTAGGGGTCGCAAACTATGGCCCAATGTTCTCCCTCCTGATTGCTATTCAATGAATCCTTCTGGAAATTGTACAAGTCTGAGTATCAGGTGAAGATGATTGGACTGAGTTGTGATGCCCCCATGGTCAAATAACCAGCCCACATTCACTGTCAATGCTCAACATGAGGAATGGTCACTTGAACAAAGGTGCTAGACTGTTTCCAGCACCAGTCATGACTTCAGGAGAGGAGAGAAGTGAATTGCAATAAAAATAGAAATAAAAGAAGTAATACTCTTCTGATTGTATTGCTCTTGCATTATTTGTTCAGTTTTGATAACTCTCACATCCAGGTGTCCTGAAACAGTTAAATACCAAAGCAGTTAAAATGCTTTATGAAGTGATGAATAATCTATTGTTACTATGACAGTATAATGAATAATGAGCTAACTGCATTGCAGGATGCATAATAACTTCTTTGGTTAATAGCCGCACATCTGTGTTATAAAATTCATATCTGGCCGCACATCTCAGCATTAGTTTCATTTTTGGCTGTTTTTTGTCTCTTATTAGATTGAGGAAATGTAGGTCTACATGGAATGATAGTAAGAAGTAGTCTGGAGGGTAGCTTGCAGCGTGAATAACCTTCAGTTTGAAAAGTGAACTGAAATATAATGAGTATTTTATGTCAACAATCAGTACAAAGCTTTAAATATATAATCCATCATCAGAAAAAAAGAACGTAGGAAATCTAAATGTTCTATCAATAACAGACTTTCATGAAAATTGAACTAATTGGTTACAGCACAAAACAACATGACACCATTTTAATTAAATTCAAATAAATGAAATGTGAAAAGCATTTTATACCAACAATATAAATTAGATTCCAACACAGCCTGAGCTGGAACTTTAATTAATTAAATTGTGACATAGAGAGCTGACATGGTATCACAGTTATATAACTGTTAATAAAACTTGTGTAATTTAGTTTGATGGGAAAAAGTAGGCAGGTGATTTAAATATTAAGCTTCATGGTAAAACTTCAAAAATAAAATGTTGCCCTTTTACTCAAGGCCCTTAATAATTGAATTAATATTTTTTGTTACTATTTGTGCATCAGTGATTTTCAAAACAAATATTTTAGGTGGGAAAGATTTATTTTCTGCATTTGTTATAAACAAGAACTACTCTGGTGTAAAATTAATTATTATGAATTGCATAATATAGATGGAAAAGTCACTGAATTAGAAGGACTAACAGCACCTGAAATAGTTTACTTCTTTATATTTTGTATCTCTATTACATTTGAGTGCTTCCAAAACACCTTGCATCAATTACAAAAAAAGGGAATACATTAAGGAAACCTTGACTGAAGAAAATATTTGTATTTCCTCATATTTCTCTCATTCTAATTTAAAAGGTTCAATGTCAGAAGATTACCGGAAAATGATTGGTTGGGTCATAGGCTACTTCAGAGGGGATCAACCCATACCACTGTGAATGGCTCTGGCACCACATAATCCTGTTTTAATTGGTTGGTGCAGTAAATTACGCAGAAACGCACAGAAGTTACAACACAGAAACAGGCCATCCGGCCCAACCAGTCTGCATCAGCATTTATCCTCCACACGAGCAAATAGCTTTTATCACATTTACCTGACCTGTTCCAATTTCCCTTTATCCCCTTTCCCTTCGTTCCCCTATCCAATCTAATCTTGAATGTTGACATAGTTTCTGCCTCGACCACTAACCCTCAAAGTAAATTCCACAGCCTCACAACTCTCTGTCTAAATAAGTTTCTCTTGTTCTCTGTTCTAAATCTATTACATTTATTTAATCTATGGCCCCTTATTCTAGGCCCACCAACTACTGCTTCTATCAACCCTGTCCCATCTTTTCATAATTTTAAACCATTCTATCATATCACCCTTTGTTCCAACAAAAAAAAGGTGCCACTTTCCAAGTCTTTCTTCATGTTTTTATTGTAGTGTTTTCCTTTTGTAGTGCTGTTGCATTAGAACTAGAGCTGCTCCCCTGATAGGAAACTTTACAAGATAGAAATAAATACGTGCATCTGACAAGACATCAATTTGGGCTGTAGTCCAATCAGTTGCCTCACCAGTATATGCTGCACTCTTTTCCTAAAAATATTTATAGTATCTTTATTTTATTCTTCTGGCTTCATCCTATTCTTTTTCGATAGAATTTTATCCAGCTTTGCTCAGAGCCATATTTTATCCACATTTATTTTCCTGGCTCCCTTCTTCGCTCTCTCCACCCCCCACCCCCCGCCCCCCGCACACACACATACACACACACCGGCCCTGTACAATCTGCTATTGTTCCTGTTTTTTCCCAGCTCTCTGCTGGCTCTGTCCTGCTTTCTTTCCTTCCTTGGCTGTTCTGATTGTCTTAATCTTTCTTTTCCTTCTCTGCTTTGACTGTTGATTGATTTATGATCTTTTGGAACAGATAATATATATACTCTGCCAATGCTTCAATAAGTAAAATGCCATGTCAATAATAGAAACATAGAAACATAGAAGATAGGAGCAGGAGTAGGCCATTCGGCCCTTCGAGCCTGCTCCGCCATTCAATGAGATCATGGCTGATCATCCAATTTCAGTACCCTGTCCCTGCCTTCTCCCCATATCCCTTGATCCCTTTAGCCTCAAGAAATATATCCAACTCTTTCTTGAATATATTTAATGAACTGGCCTCCACCGCCCTCTGTGGCAGAGAATTCCACAGGTTCACCACTCTCTGGGTGAAGAAATTCCTCCTCATTTCAGTCCTAAATGGCTTACCCCTTATCCTTAGACTATGACCCCTGGTTCTGGACTCCCTGGCCATCAGAAACATCCTTCCTGCATCTAGTCTGTCCAGACCTGACAGAATTTTATAGGTTTCGATGAGATCCCCTCTCAATCTTCTAAACTCCAGTGAGTATAAGCCCAATCGACACAATCTCTCCTCATACGTCATTCCTGCCATCCCAGGTATCAGCCTGGTGAATCTTCGCTGCACTCCCTCCATGGCAAGGACGTCCTTCCTCAGGTAAGGTGACCAAAACTGCACACAATACTCAAGGTGCGGTCTCACCAAGGCCCTGTACAACTGTAGCAAGACATCCCTGTTCCTGTACTCGAACCCTCTTGCTACGAAGGCCAACATACCATTTGCCTTCTTAACCGCCTGCTGCACCTGCATGCTTACCTTAAGCGACTGGTGCACAATAACACCCAGGTCTCTTTGCACTTCCCCTTCTCTCAATCTATTGCCATTCAAATAATAATCTGCCTTCCTGTTTTTGCCACCAAAGTGGATAACCTCACATTTATCCACATTATAGTGCATTTGCCATGTTTCTGCCCAATCACCCAACCTGTCCAAATCGTACTGGAGTTTCACGACATCCTCCTCACAGCTTACCCTCCCACCAAGCTTTGTGTCGTCTGCAAATTTGGAGATATTACATCCAATTCCCTCATCCAGATCATTAATATATATTGTGAACAGCTGGGGTCCTAGGACCGATCCTTGCGGTACCCCACCAGACACTGCCTGCCACTCGGAAAACGACCCGTTTATTCCAACTCTTTGCTTTCTGTCCGCCAACCAGTTCTCTATCCAAGTCAATACCTTGCCCCCAATCTCATGTGCCTTAATTTTGCACGCTAATCTCTTATGTGGGACCTTATCGAAAGCCTTCTGAAAGTCCAAATACACCACATCCACTGGTTCTCCCTTATCTATTTTACCAGTTACATCCTCAAAAATTTCCAGTAGATTAGTCAAGCATGATTTACCTTTTGTAAATCCATGTTGACTTTGTCCGATCCTGTCACTGCTTTCCAAGTGCTCTGCTATTACATCTTTTATAATAGACTCTAGCATTTTCCCCACTACCGATGTCAGGCTTACCGGTCTATAATTCCCCGCTTTTCCTCTCCCACCTTTTTTGAATAGTGGGGCAACATTAGCTACCCTCCAATCCATGGGTACCATTCCAAAGTCTATTGAGTTCTGGAAGATGACCAGCAATGCATCTATTATCTCTAGGGCCACTTCCTTAAGTACCCTGGGATGTAGACCATCAGGCCCTGGGGATTTATCGGCCTTCAGTCCCATCAATTTTCAAAACACCATTTCCCTACAAATACTGATTTCTTTCAGTTCCTCCCTTTCATCAGACCCTATGTTCCCCGGCATCTCTGGGAGGTTATTTGTGTCCTCCATTGTGAAGACAGAACCAAAGTATGTATTTAGTTGGTCTGCCATTTCCTTGTTTCCCATTATAAATTCCCCTGATTCTGACTGTAAGGGACCTACGCTTGACTTCACCAATCTTTTTCTCTTCACATATCTATAAAAGCTTTTACAGTCAGCTTTTATGTTCACTGCTAGCTTACTCTCATATTCTATTTTCCCTTTCTTAATTAATCCCTTTGTCCTCCTTTGTTGACTCTTAAACTGCTCCCAATCCTCAGGATTATTGCTTTTTCTAGCCGATTTATATGTCCTCTCCTTGGATCTTATGCTATCCCTGATTTCCCTTGTTAGCCACGGTTGAGTCACCTTTTTTGTTTTATTTTTATGCCAAACTGGGATGAACAAATTCTGTAGCTCATCCATTCGGTCTTTGAATGTTTGCCATTGCCTATCCACCGTCAACCCTTTGAGTGCCATTCCCCAATCAATCCTACCCAACTCGCTCCTCAGACCATCGTAGTTTCCTTTATTTAAATTGAGGACCCTTGTCTCTGAGTCAACTACTTCATTCTCTATCTTAATGAAGAATTCGCTCATATTATGATCGCTCCGACCCAAGGGGCCTCGTACAACAAGATTGCTAATTAATCCTTTCTCGTTACATAATACCCAGTCTAAGATGGCCTGATCTCTGGTTGGTTCCTCGACATATTGGCCCAGGAAACCATCCCGTAAACAGTCCAGGTATTCCTCTTCCACAGTATTGTTACTAATTTGGTTGGCCCAATCTATATGTAGATTAAAGTCACCCATGATGACTGCTGTGCCCTTATTGCATGCTTCTTTAATTTCCCTTTTAATGCTGTCCCCAACCTCCGCCTTACTGGTTGGAGGTCTAGATACCACTCCCACTAATGTTTTTTTCCCCTTAGTATTTCTCAATTCTACCCATACAGATTCCACATCATCAGAGCTAATATCCTTCATTACAATTGTATTAATCCCTTCTTTAACCAGTAATGCTACCCCACCTCCCTTTCCTTTTTGCCTATCTTTCCTGAATATCGAATACCCCTGGATGTTGAGTTCCCAGTCTTGGCCATCCTTGAGCCATGTTTCCGTAATCCCAACCAAATCATATTCGTTTACCTCTATTTGCGCAGCCAATTAAGATAGAAACATAGAAGATAGGAGCAGGAGTAGGCCATTCGGCCCTTCGAGCCTGCTCCGCCATTCAATGTGATCATCCACCTTATTACAAATGCTCCTTGCATTAAGACACAAAGCCTTCAGGCTTGTTTTTTTAATGCTCTTAGACCTATTAGAATTATTATTTCCTGTGGCCACGTTTGATTTAAACTGTTGATTTCTCTGACTGCCACTTTTGTTTTTCTGCTTCCTATCTTATGCTTTTATTCCTGTTTTAGACCATCATAGTGAGGACATAATAATATGTCTGCTGTAAAAGACATAAAGAAAAGCAGTAAACAGTTTATTTGGTATGTTTGCTTTTGAAAATGCAAAGTGACATGGAAAATAATGGGGTGTAAATTCGTCTTGGGCTTAAATGAGAAAGAAAATCAGGCGTAGTGTAAAACGGGCTGCCAATTCGCTATTGCCCATTTTCCACTACCATCCAAGAAAAATGTAAACCTCAATGGAACATATGACTATTATTTTAATGGTCGCACATACACAATGGCCCAGAAATTCGGGTCTCCACGGGTGAGTACGCACGGGGTACTTACCCATAAGCCCAATGGAAGTGCCGGTTTCCTGCATGCACTGCGCATGCGCGGGAAACCGGCACTTCCGTTCCCCTGAATGAAGGGGTTCAGAGGTCGAACGCGTGCGTGGGGGAGGCTGCGCGTGCGCATCAAACTTTGTTTTTTTTTTACAGGTTTTCCCAGGAGGGTAAGTCTCCAGAAGTTACACATTTAAAAAGCAGGCGTAAGGTAAGTGGTGAATTAATTAAAATTAAAACATTTTTTCCACAGGTTTATTATTTTTTAATTCTTTAAAGCAAGGTAAGTTTATTTTTAGCCCCGTTAGAAAATAAAATTATTTTTTTCAAAAATTTAAATTGTTGTTTAACATAGTTATTTCATTTAATTTATAGTTGATTTAAAAAATGTGATTTAAAAAAAATTTATTTGAAGATTTAGTGATGTTTTGTAAGAAGAAGGGGCCCGTAGTATTTCTAAGTTTGACAGCACTTCCCGTCAGACTTATGAATGGAGCATTCCCTGCTCCGATTGGCTGCCCATGGCCCATGTGATCCCAGGGGACGCCTCGAACTAACTGCGCCCCTGGGATACGCAAGCACTGTGCGCTGGCAGCTGGACCAGGCCCCGGATCGGAATTCCACGGGGGCCCACAGCTCAATGGCCGGCACGCAAGGTAAGTGCAGGTCGGGGGCTTGCATCCGCGGGAAGCCCCCGACCCGAATTTCTGGGCCATTGGTTCAAAGTGGGCCAAATTCTGGCTATTTTTCTTAACGTTACTTCGGATCACAAATGTGAATTCTCTTCTGCACTGATCACTTCCATCAATTTTAATATTTTATTCCTTTTTGTGCAAAAAGAGATCAGAAAATTGAAAGGTGGATAACAACAGAAAGCATGAAGAACACAGGGAAAAATGAGTAAAGTAAATTAAACAGGTGAAGTAAATATGTGAAAATCCTTCACTGGGATAGTAAATGAAGTTTGCTTTTGATCCTGTTAGTGGAAAATGTGATTAAACAATGGGGTAATTTTTCACCTTCAGTGCTCCCAGCACACTCTTCATGTGCCAGGAGCACATATCCGGGATTTGGATGCATGCCTGAGTTCTTGCTATGCACTCCCGGTGAAGCTCTTCGCTGGCAGCCACTGAAGATGAAAATTTACCCTCATTTTTCTAAGTGAATGGAAAAGGCTCGTTGTGCAGGTCATGACCAAGGTTTAAAACAGTAGGAGAGCAGATGAAATCAATCAGAAAATGTTGGGTAAGTGACAAAAAAAAATCTGACGCAGTTTTTAAAAAAATTGCATGAAATAACTTGATAATCTGGACCTGTGGCTTTTGTTAATTTTAAGGTGGACCTTGAATTGTCCTGTGAAACTGTGTAACTACTGCAGCTTCTTCATCACTCAGAAAAGCTAACATTTGTGGTATACAGAAATCATATATGATGAATTGGAGAGTCTGGGAGACAAACATAGTAAACATAGATAAATATGACAAGGAGTAGGCCATTTAGCCCCTCAAAGCTGTCCACCATTCAATTAGATCTGTACCTCAACTCCATTTACCTGTATTCGCTCCATATCCCTTAATACCCTTACCTAACAAAACAAGGGAGGCAGAGGGGAACAGCAAGGGAAGAGTTATAATGGTGCTCTGAAAATCACTGCTAGGAACACCTACAGTATTACATGGTCCACTTCACTAATACAGATTTAGAGCATCAAGAGAATGGTAGCCATCTGGTTAAGTAACTCCATTTTTCATTTTACATGCTTATAGCAATGCTACGATTTTTCATTTTGTCAATGTTGTAAAACTGACACTGTACAGATTTTTCCAATTGGGAACTTACCATGTGAAGACATTGTGGTGCTGCTACCTGTGTCCTGTCACTCAGTGGGACTACACATCAATGAATGAAGGTGCTGCACTACCTTGGTCTGTGACAGCCCTATTAAAAACTGTTAAACAATAGAAGAGGTTGGCATTTTGAAAAACATAGACAAAATTCTGTAATCAATGAGCTAAATTTACAACAGCAGCAAAACAATGCCAGTCTTCTCCTGGACTATTAATTTATTCCTATTACTTTCAAAGGCCCGTGATAAAATTAAACTGCATTAAGAATTCTTGGGCTCCTGAGTGACAAGAACATACATTTTCCATATGAATCATTTTAAAAGCAAGAAAGAGGCACAAGAAGAAGGAAAGTAGCAGTGTCTTCATTCAAAAAAACATTTCAATGCTCGATAAAAACAAAGGAAATATTTACTGATGTTTGAGAATAACTCTGAAAAATTAATTACAAACATTTAATCTGATGGATATAGAAGTACAGAATTAATCAAAATCAGTAAATAAATATGAGAAGTCACAGATTGGAATCTTTGTAAGCTTGAGTTTTAATGGTCTGTAAGAAGATTTGTGGTACGTGTTCTGGCTGTTATGTAGAATTGATTGAATGTACTATCATCGCTAGCAACGATGGCTGGGTTTGAGGTAATCGTTTCTTATTTTGGTGTCTTCTTATTATACCAGCTCCAGCTTTCCCCAGCACTGCTGGTGCCTGACACCTGTTGCGTAAAATGGGAGACTGAACTTGCAGAACCCTAGACAATGATCTATCAATCTCTCCCGTGAAGTGAGTACTCTATTGGTAGAATCAATAACTTCATTGCACACAGCACAGATTATTCATGCAAGAAATTCTAAAATGATAATTCACTGGGGTGATATACAAGGAGCAATGGTGCATAGTTTTCAAAAATTGATTTGAAGAAGTATTTACTGGCGGCAGTGTCGGTGGGGGTGTCAGTAGGAGTTAATGAAACACTGTGCCTACTACAGCAATTGATTGTCTTTAACATTCAGCAGAATCCTATTGAATCTTTCCCCATCACGCCAATGAAAAGGCTGATTTAAAATCTTATCAGCACACTAATTGAGTAAATGAATGTCTTACCAGTGACTGAGCATTCCACTCAGCATTAAACGACCTTAATTCCATTACACAAGTGCCACTGGTAAGAAATGAGTGAAAGAATACTCACAAATTTACTGTTCTTTCATAGGTTACTGTGACAGTGTGAAACCAGAATTGACCATCTGATTGACAGACTAAGCCTTGGCTTCCACAAGGAATGGGTCACCAGCAAGGCGCATTAATGCATGGCCCGAGGGGCACCAGACAATTTTTAAACAGCGCTGCGTGCTGCTGTTTTAGTTACCTGAGTGGAGACCTGAACCCTGGTACTAAGGAGACCGGTCCTGCTGGCTGGCACATGTTCCCAGTGGCGCGAAGATGTGTTCGGAGCCTCTGAGCTGGGCAGGTGACCATGGTGTCTCCATCGCAGCTCACAGTTCATGATTCACGTTACCCGTGAAAATGAAAGTTAATAAAGACAGCATAAAGGCATCAAATAATATTATTCATCAAGGTGCCTGTTTGCTGAATGTTGATACTGATGCTGCTGAAAAATGTTAATGGGTGGGGTGGGGATTGTACTGTGGGTGCTGGAGAGCAGGGGGAAGCCTGAATGTTCTTGGCGCTCAGGAGCCCAAGAATTCTGAATGCAGTTCTGATCACCAGTTCAGATTCAGATGTGATCTTCCCTTTCAAAACGTTGTAGCATACATATTGAGAGAGAGACATGTGTGTTGGCAATTGCAAGAATTGAAGGAAGGAAGAACTTTTCTGGGCTTTATTAATTTATTTATGTTCATGGTGTTTTACTATGCTTTCATTAGGTCTTATTGCAGAATGCCACTGCATTCAAGATGTGCCAAAGAAGAGATGAGGGTAACTGCTCTTGACATCAAGGCAGCATTCAACTGAGTATGACACCATGGAATCTTTGCAAAATTAAGATCACTGCGGGTCAAAAGGAAAATGCTCCAGTGGCTGCAATCCTTCCTGACGAAAGGTAGATGGTTGTGTTTGTTGGGGGTCAGTCATTGCTGCCCCAGGATATCACTGCAGGGGTTCCTCAGGGCAGCATTCTTGGCCCAATCATCTTCAGCTTTATCAATGACATTCCCTCCATTATAAGGTCAGGAGTGGGGTTATTCACTGTTCAGTTGCTGTTACAATTCCTCCAATAATGAGGCAGCCCATGCAAGCCTACAGCAGGATATGGACAACATCCAGGCTTGGGCTGAACAATGGCAGGCAACATTCATGTCACATATGTGCCAGGCAATGACAATCTCCAACAACAAAAGGTCCAAGGCCCAGTGCCATGCCTTTTTTTTATTCGCTTATGGGATGTGGGCATCGCTGGCAAGGCCAGCATTTATTGCCCATCCCTAGTTGACCTTGAGAAGGTGGTGGTGAGCCGCCTTCTTGAACCACTGCAGTCCGTGTGGTGAAAGTACTCCCACAGTGCTGTTAGGTAGGGAGTTCCAGGAATTTGACCCAGCGACGATGAAGGATCGGTGATATACTTCTAAGTCAGGATGATGTGTGACTTGGAGGGGAACTTGGAGGTGGTGGTGTTCCCATGCACCTGCTGCCCTTGTCCTTCTAGGTTGAAGAGGTCGCGGGTTTGGAAGGTGCTGCTGAAGTAGCCTTGGCAAGTTGCTGCAGTGCATCTTGTAGATGGTACACACTGCAGCCACGGTACGCCAGTGGTGGAGTGAGTGAATGTTTAAGGTGGTGGATGGGGTGCCAATCAAACAGGCTGCTTTGTCTTGGACAGTGTTGAGCTTCTTGAGTGTTGTTGCAGCTGCACTCATCCAGGCAAGTGGAGAGTATTCCATCACACTCTTTACTTGTGCCTTGTAGATGGTGGAAAGGCTTTGGGGAGTCAGGAGGTTCCAGCTGCTTCCTTGGCCTGCAGTGTTCCCCACTGATGCGCCATCAATTACTCAAAAGACTGAGGTTGAGCGAGTAACAATCAGGCTTTTATTAACTAAAGAATGAAGGTCTTGTCTCGAGTGGTCGACCCGTCCAGAATACTAAGGGACTGGGAGGTAGTCACTTATATACCTGGAATAGTGGGAGGAGTCAGCCGAGGCATGTCCAGACCTGTACCTAGTGGAATACACATACAGACACAGACAGGTATAACAGTGGTTTACCACACCCACAATGAGGCCCACTTCTTCCCTTCAAGAGGCTCGCATGCCTCTTCTCCCTCCACGTACCAGCCTGCAGAGTGAGGCCAGGACATTAGAGCTCCTGGCTTAATGAGTCTCCCTGCCCCCAGCACCAGTCCTGCCCCCTTACAACGATGGCCTTGCAGAGATGAGCAGTGGCTTCTCCCCGCACAATGCAACCTGGAAACTTTGCACCATGGCCAGGACCGGCATATCTGTGAACTGCCAGAGTTTGCGCCCGTTCTAGTGGACTCACACCAAAGTTACGGTAGGATTCTACCAAAACAGCCAAGGAATCATACACAGTATACCAGTTTTTCTAAAATTTCCGCTCTATCACTTTTAGACAGCTACCTGCCACCAAAATACAAGCAAGGCCTTGTTTTGGATCGAGGGAGACAAAGAGAGTGAGGAATAATGCTGATCTACTAACAACAGCATTTTGAACTTAATCAGTTGAGTCTGACACTAGTAAAAGACAAGTCAGAGTTCTGTTGCATATTTCAACTTTATTGAACAGAAACCTCATCTGTTGCCTTTCTGCTCCTTTAGCAGCTGCTCTTTCTGGACCCTTGCCAAAGCTGACTCTCATAACTTCTATGAGTCGTACTGTGGTACAGGAAGAGCCATTCTTGATCCAGGTGTGCACAGGCCATTATGCAGGAGATGGCAGTGCACTGTGATGGCTTGTCTTGTGAAGTGGAGGTACTGAAGACAGGCTTTCCTCTCACATGCTCAGGTACAGATCTCATTGTTGCACTTACATTTGGTGGCTTATCATGACTTCCTCTTTTCATCTCAATTCAGCAGCGTGTTCAGATGTCCCAAATAAATACTCGTCCTCATCCACATTGGAAGGTGCAATGTCAAGACCAGAATAATGAAGAAAAGGATTCGTGGGGGAAAAAACAAAAATGCCTACCAGCAAAGTCAATTAATGCATAGAGCAAAATGTGGTGTATGTAACCTGTTCCACCTTAAGAGAACTACCTTAAGAGATGTACTACTTTCTCTTGGCTGCTGTATACTGTAATACCGGTGGTGACCACACCGGTATATAAACGTTGTGTAGGGATTTGCTGGGCAGCTCAGCCCTGACCTCCGAATAGTAAAGACCTGTTAAAGTTATTCTTGTGGTCTGTGTCCAGTGATTTATAATAAGCATAACTGGGACACACAGACTTAACAGTGGCGACGAGTCCGATCTTACCCTGCGGCAGTTTTACATCCAAGGCAGCTTCGTCCTCAGAACGGGCGTCGAGAAGAGGCATCCGCCCTCATCATCCTGCTGAGCACCATCGCACGGGAGGCATCGAGAACCCGGGTTAAAAAGAAAAATTCTGACCACGAAGCCCTCCATCAGCGACAGGCAGTGATCATCCCTTCTACCACGGTGGTGGGTAAGCCGATCAGCGACACGAGCAGAAAGTCGGCCGCGTTGACTGTGGAGTGGGGGAGGGAAAACGGAGGAAAAAGGGCGGAGAACTTGACCACGGCCGGTGAAAAGGGCCGGGCTGCAATCGAGGCCGAGAGGCGCAGCGACTGGGGCAGCTTAAGGCACGAGAGCCGCGGAGAACTCAAACACAGCCGGTGTAAAGGACCGGGCTGCATGCGGGGCTGAGAGGCGCAACAGCAGGGGAAGCGTGAATGCCCACGGGAACCGCGGGGGAGTAAAAGCAGCGTTGGGGAATTGAGAACCGCTGGGGAGGCGAGAACGGCAGCAGCGCGGCAATCGCCATTGCAGGCAGCGGGGGAAGAAGGCAAACGTGGGAATCCGCCATTGTAGTTGGCGGGGGAAGAAGACGAGCGCGGGAAAGACCGCCAAGCGCGGGAAGCCACCATTTTAGTAGGCGGGGGAAGAAGACAAACGCGGGAAGCTGCCATTTTGAGAAAAAGAAAAATTTAAAAACTTGCAAGAATGCCTAAACATGGGAACATTAATACCTTTGATAGCGATATCGAAGATTGGACCACGTATGTAGAACGCATGGAAGTTTATTGTAAAGCAAATAAGGTACCAGATGATGAGAAAGCACTAACCTTATTAAGCTCAATGGGTGCGAAGACATATGGGCTATTGAAGCACCTTCTATCACCAGATAAACCGACGGATCAGACTTTCGCGAATATTGTTACTGTCCTGAAAAATCATTTAAACCCCACGCCGCTGATGATAGCGGAACGATTTAAATTTTACAGAAGAATGCAGCTGAAAGACGAAAGCAACGCTGAATTTTTAATTGAACTGCATAAGCTATCAAAGTACTGTCAGTTTGGAACAGGACTAGCAGATGCGCTGAGAGATAAATTTGTGTGTGGATTGTTAAAAGAAGGAACACAAAAGCGACTGCTTGAGGAGAATGATCTTACGCTTGATAAAGCTGTCACTATTGCAGCATCGCACGAAGCCGCAGCGAGAGGCACTGCGGAAATGCAGCTACGGTCACCGGAACTCAGCACCAATCAAATGGTCTTGGGTACAGTAAAATGTTATCGTTGTGGAAAGACAACGCACGATCAGAACCAGTGCTGGTTCAAAAATCAGGAATGCAGAAAATGTGGCAGGCTTGGTCACATAGCTAAAGTATGCCGGTCAGGAAAGAAGACCAGCAACAAAAAGTCACCGCAGGAAAAGTACAGAAAGGCACACAAGGTGACAGAGAACAGTTCGAACGAACAGAAGTCAAATTCAGACTCCAGCAGTAATGAACTGGATAGTCTAAGAGTACACAATGTTGGTAATGAAGCAGACCTCCAAACAATCTGGGTCACACTTCAGATAGCAGGAGTCCAAGTGAAGATGGAATTGGACACTGGATCGGCATTGACGGTCATGAATAAGCAAGATTACAAAAGGTTATTCCCACATATTCCCCTACGGGATACGGAGATTGTATTGAAAACATACACGGGGCAAAGAGTATACCCCATCGGGAAGATAGAGGTAAAGGTGGTCCACAAGGGCAAAGAAAGCCGAGGAATGGACTTATATGTGCTACCTGAGGGAGGTCCACCACTACTGGGACGGGAGTGGATTAGGAAAATAAATATGGACTGGCATTCCTTAAAAGCACTAACGGTAGATTCCGGTAAAAAAGATGTCAAACCTAAACGATTGTCCAGAATATTGGACGATGCTAAAGAGGTGTTCCAACAAGGACTGGGAACACTGAGAGGAATTACGGCAAACATCAAGGTTGAAGAACATGCAAACCCGAAATTTTTCAAAGCCAGACCGGTACCTTATGCGATACAACCTGCTGTGGAAGCTGAGCTGGAAGGGCTAGAACGTTCAGGAGTACTGCCTAAGGTAGACTGGAGTGAGTGGGCCACGCCCATTGACCCCGTCATGAAGCGTTCATCGAGCAACAAGCCGGGGGAACCGGGGAAGGTTCGCATCTGTGGAGATTTCAAGATCACTGTTAATCCGGTGGTTCACACGGTGCAGTATCCGCTTCCGCGGATTGAGGATATCTTCACTTCGTTGTCTGGCGGGAAACACTTCACCAAGATAGACCTGGTGCAGGCATACTTACAGATGGAAGTTGAGGAAGAGTCACGCCAGTATCTCACGATCAACATGCATAGAGGCTTGTACCGGTATAGTAGACTGGTTTTTGGAGTGGCATCGGCTCCAACAATTTGGCAGAGGGCCATGGAGCAGGTATTACAGGGAATTCCAGGCACACAATGTTACCTGGACGATATTCTGATTACAGGAGATGATGACGAGGAACACCTTGCAAATTTGGAACTGGTGCTCATCAGATTGAAAGAATATGGACTTCGAGTTAATCGCCAGAAATGTGAGTTCTTTCAGAAGCGGATCTCGTACTGTGGTCATGTCATTGACCAGGAGGGGCTTCATAAGTCTCCTGACAAGATCGAAGCTGTTGTGAAGGCTCCCGCTCTGGATAATGTATCCCAGTTGAGGTCGTTCCTAGGGTTGATTAACTATTACCATAAGTTTCTGCCAAATCTATCCACGGTGCTGCACCCGCTGAACGCTCTTTTGCAGAAGGGAGTACCATGGAAGTGGAGCGAGGACTGTAAGAGGGCCTTTCGCAAAAGCAAGTCATTGATCACCTCAGAGGAAGTGTTGGCTCACTTCAACCCAACGCTGCCTATTCGTTTGGCTTGTGATGCTTCTCCATATGGTATTGGGGCAGTACTCTCACACAAGTTGCCAAATGGCCTGGAGAGGCCAGTTGCGTTCGCATCCAGATCATTGACCTCCGCTGAGCGCAACTATGCTCAGATAGATAGGGAGGCTCTCAGCCTTGTGTGGGGAGCAAAGAAGTTTAATCATTACCTGCAGGGCCAAATGTTTACGCTTCTGACAGACCACCAGCCGTTGGTATCCATTTTTAACCCTAAGAAGAGTGTTTTGGTGATGACAGCACAGAGACTCCAGAGATGGTCCCTTTTCCTAGGGGCACATCAATAGCAGATCAAATTCAAAGGTACAAAACAGCATGGCAATGCTGATGGGCTGTCGCGCCTGCCACTACCTGAAGAAGAAGACACGACGAAAGTTGACCCTGTTGAGTTATTTCATTCGACCATCATCGAGTGTTTACCAGTCACCAATGCAAGTATTGAAAGAGAAACCAGGAACGACCCGACACTGTCCCGAGTCTACGAGGTGACAGTGAAAGGATGGCCAACACGGGGTGATCCTCTGTTACTGGCATTTTCGGCAAGGCGAGACCAGCTGTCCGTCTGCCATGGTACCTTGATGTACGGGACAAGAGTGATTATTCCTCCCAAGTTAAGGGAAAGAGTTTTAAACGAACTGCATGAAGGTCATCTGGGGGGAGTTAAAATGAAAAGCCTTGCTAGGGCTTATGTATGGTGGCCGGGTATTGACCAACAGATTGAGGAGTTAACGAAAAGCTGCGCTGGGTGCCAAAAAGTGCAAAATGCACCTCCGATAGCACCGCTACACCCATGGGAATGGCCTTCAGCCCCATGGCAACGCGTACACATTGACTTTGCTGGTCCATTCATGGACTCCATGTTCCTAATCGCGGTGGACGCACATTCCAAATGGCCAGAAGTCATCAAGATGAATACCACTACTTCAGAAAAGACAATTGCGGTGTTAAGAACAATATTCGCAAGGAACGGATTGCCAGAACAGATCTGTTCAGACAACGGACCACAGTTTGTATCGGAAGAATTCCGACAATTCTTAAAGAAGAATGGAGTAAAACATTATACCTCTGCCCCATATCATCCGGCGACAAACGGGTTGGCTGAAAGATTTGTCCAGACATTCAAAAAGGCAATTAAGGCCATGAACGATGATCAGATTCCGCTGCAACACAAGGTCGACAAGTTCCTGATGTCATATCGAAACGCCGATCATGCAGTGACTAACCAAAGTCCTGCCATGATGTTTTATAACAGGAGGTTGCGGTCCAAGTTGGACTTGTTAAAACCAAATGTGCGGAGGGAAGTGGAAAACAAACAGTTTCGGCATATTAACAACAAGACCACTCGAACTTTCGACGTAGGACAACCAGTGTTGGCAAAGGGCTATGGAAACGGAAAATGGCAGTCCGGAACAATTCGGGCCAGACAAGGACCTCTGATGTACACAGTAGATATTGGTCATAATGTGATAAGGCGTCATGCGGATCAACTGGTAGAGTCGAGAGCAAGGGTCGAACCCATGGTTGTGACAGAGACAACTGTGGAAGACGTTAATGAACCTGAAGCATCTACCTCGGCAGGGAATGTACTTGATGATGATGACACCCAATACATTGGAAACCAAATAGAGGAGGCACCTCAACAACAAGAATCAGAGACTACTGAGAGGCGTTATCCAAGCCGCATCAGAAAGCCTCCTGAGAGACTGAACCTTTGAACTGTTATACCTGAAGTTATATATGTATATATATGTTATTATGTTATGTTAAATGGGGATATGACTGTTAAGCTAAAAAGGGAGGATTGTGGTGTATGTAACCTGTTCCACCTTAAGAGAACTTAAGCCTGTTCCACCTTAAGAGATGTACTACTTTCTCTGGCTGCTGTATACGTAATACCGGTGGTGACCACACCGGTATATAAGCACTGTGTAGTAATATTGTATTCAGTATAGTCCCTACCTCCAACCAGTAAAGACCTGTTGAATTTACTCTTGTAGTCTGTGTAGTAATTATCACTATAACACACAGACTTAACAGTGGCGATGAGTCTGATTCTTACCCTGCGGCAGTTATTTCCACGGCGGCTTCGTCCACAGACAGGACGTCGAAGAGAGGTTTCCACCCTCATCGCCCTACTGGAAGACACGTCGAGCGGCAGGCATCGAGAAACCGGAGTGCAGAAGACATCCTGACCTCGAAGCCTCCATCAGCGACTGTCAGCTTCTTCTTTCTACCTCGGTGGTGGGTAAGCCGGGCAGCGACGCGACAGAAAGTCAACCGCGTTGGCTGTACAGACGGGGCTGGGAAGACGGAGGAATAAGGGCGGTGAGATCGATCGCGACCGGAGATAAGGGCCGGGCCGCTTTCGAGCGAGAGGCGCAGCGCGGGGACATCGATCGCAACCGGAGATAAGGGCTGCATTCAGGCTAAAAGGCGCAGCCTCTGGGGAAACTGAAGGCGCGAGAGCCGCGGTGAAGCGGAGACAGCGTCGGGGGACGGTTGAAGACCGCCAAGCACGGGAAAACCGCCATTTTGTGGGCGGAGGACGACGACAAGAGCGGGAAGCCGCCATCTTGGATAACATAAAAATACAATAAATTGCAACGATGCCTAAACATGGGAACATTAATACCTTTGATAGTGACATCGAAGATTGGGCCATGTATGTAGAACGCATACAAAATTATTGTAAGGCAAATAAAATTCCTGATGCAGATAAAGCACTAACATTATTAAATTTAATGGGTGCGAAGACATACGGGCAATTGAAACACCTTGTATCACCAGATGAACCGGCGGATAAGACGTTCGAGGAGATTGTTACTGTCCTGAAAAATCATCTAAACCCCACGCCGCTGATGCTAGCGGAACGATTTAAATTTTATGACAGAAGGCAGCTGCAGAATGAAAGCAATGCTGAATATTTGATGGAATTACGTAAGCTAGCAAAATATTGTCAGTTTGGAACGGGACTGACAGAGGCACTACGAGATAAATTTGTGTGTGGTTTATTTAAACAGGATACACAAAAGCGACTGCTCAAGGAGAATGAGCTGACGCTTGAGAAGGCGGTCACTATGGCAGCAGCACACGAAGCCGCAGCGAGAGGCACGGCAGTAATGCAGCTACGGTCACCGGAACTCGGTACAAACAAATTGGGTTTGAGTTCTGTCAAATGTTATCGTTGTGGAAAGACAACGCATGATCAGAACCAGTGTTGGTTTAAAAACCAAGAATGCAGAACGTGTGGCAGGCTTGGCCACATAGCTAAAGTATGCCGGTCAGGAAAGAAGACCAGCAACAAAAAGTCACCGCAAGGAAAATACGCAAAGGTACACAAGGTGACAAAGAACAGTTTGCCCGAACAGAAGTCAGATTCAGACGCTAGCAGTAATGAACTGGATAGCTTAAGAGTACACAACGTTGGTAAGGATGCAGATCTCCAGACAATTTGGGTCACTCTTCAGATAACAGGAGTCCAAGTAAAAATGGAATTGGACACTGGATCGGCATTGACGGTCATGAATAAGAAAGATTACAGAAGGTTATTCCAACATATTCCCCTACAGGATACGGAGATTATATTGAAAACATACACGGGGCAAAGAGTGTACCCCATCGGAAAAATAGAGGTAGAAGTGGTCCACAAGGGCGAAGAAAGCCAAGTAATGGACTTATATGTGCTACCTGAAGGAGGTCCACCACTACTAGGACGGGAGTGGATTAGGAAAATGAATATGGACTGGCACTCCTTGAAGGCACTAACGGTAGATTTCGGGGAAACAGATGTCAAACCTAAACGATTGTCCAGAATATTGGATGATGCTAAAGAGGTGTTCCAGCAGGGACTGGGAACACTGAGAGGAATTACGGCAAACATCAAGATTGATGAACATGCACAACCAAAATTTTTTAAAGCCAGACCGGTACCCTATGCAATACGACCTACTGTTGAAGCGGAACTGGAAGCACTAGAACGTTCAGGAGTACTGTCTAAGGTAGATTGGAGTGAGTGGGCTATGCCCATTGTTCCCGTTATGAAACGTCCTGCGAGCAACAAGCCAGGAGATCCAGGGAAGGTTCGCATCTGTGGAGATTTCAAAATCACCATTAATCCGGTGCTTCACACGGTGCAGTATCCGCTTCCACGGATTGAGGATATTTTCGCTTCATTGTCTGGCGGGAAACACTTCACCAAGATAGACCTGGCGCAGGCGTACTTGCAGATGGAGGTTGAGGAAGAGTCACGCCAATGCCTCACGATCAACACGCATCGAGGGTTGTACCGGTACAATAGGCTGGTTTTTGGAGTGGCATCGGCTCCAGCAATTTGGCAGAGGGCCATGGAGCAGGTATTACAGGGAATTCCAGGCACACAATGTTGCCTGGACGATATTCTGATCACAGGTGATGGTGATGAACAACATCTCGCAAACTTGGAACTGGTGCTCAACAGACTGAAAGAGTATGGACTTAGAGTAAATCGGCAGAAATGTGAGTTCTTCCAGAAGCGGATCTCGTGCTGTGGCCATGTCATTGACCGGGAGGGGCTTCATAAGTCGCCTGACAAGATTGAGGCAGTTGTAAAGGCTCCCGCTCCGGAGAATGTCTCTCAGTTGAGGTAGTTTCTAGGATTAATTAACTATTACCATAAATTTCTGCCAAATCTATCCACGGTACTGCACCCGTTAAACGCTCTTTTACAGAAAGGGGTACCATGGGAATGGGGCAAAAACTGTAAGAAGGCATTTCGCAAAAGCAAAGAATTGATCACCTCAGAGGAAGTGTTGGCCCACTTCAACCCGACACTGCCTATTCGGTTGGCTTGTGATGCTTCTCCATATGGTATTGGGGCAGTACTCTCACACAAGTTGCCAAATGGCACGGAAAGGCCAGTCGCGTTTGCATCCAGATCATTGACCTCCGCTGAGCGCAACTATGCGCAGATCGATAGGGAGGCTCTTAGCCTTGTATGGGGAGTGAAGAAGTTTAATCATTACCTGCAGGGCCAAAAATTCACACTTCTGACAGACCATCAACCGTTGGTATCCATTTTTAACCCTAAGAAGGGTGTTTCGGTGATGACAGCGCAGCGTCTCCAGAGATGGTCTCTTTTCCTAGGGGCACATCAATATCAAATAGAATTCAAAGGTACGAAACAGCATGGCAATGCTGATGGGCTGTCGTGCCTGCCACTACCTGAAGAAGAAGACACGACGAAAGTTGACCCTGTTGAGTTATTTCATTCGACCATCATCGAGTGTTTACCAGTCACCAATGCAAGTATTGAAAGAGAAACCAGGAACGACCCGACACTGTCCAGAGTCTACGAGGTGACAGTGAAAGGATGGCCAACACGGGGTGATCCTCTGTTACTGGCATTTTCGGCAAGGCGAGACCAGCTGTCCGTCTGCCATGGTACCTTGATGTACGGGACAAGAGTGATTATTCCTCCCAAGTTAAGGGAAAGAGTTTTAAACGAACTGCATGAAGGTCACCTGGGGGGAGTTAAAATGAAAAGTCTTGCTAGGGCTTATGTATGGTGGCCGGGTATTGACCAACAGATTGAGGAGTTAACGAAAAGCTGCGCTGGGTGCCAAAAAGTGCAAAATGCACCTCCGATAGCACCGCTACACCCATGGGAATGGCCTTCAGCCCCATGGCAACGCGTACACATTGACTTTGCTGGTCCATTCATGGACTCCATGTTCCTAATCGCGGTGGACGCACATTCCAAATGGCCAGAAGTCATCAAGATGAATACCACTACTTCAGAAAAGACAATTGCGGTGTTAAGAACAATATTCGCAAGGAACGGATTGCCAGAACAGATCTGTTCAGACAACGGACCACAGTTTGTATCGGAAGAATTCCGACAATTCTTAAAGAAGAATGGAGTAAAACATTATACCTCTGCCCCATATCATCCGGTGACAAACGGGTTGGCTGAAAGATTTGTCCAGACATTCAAAAAGGCAATTAAGGCCATGAACGATGATCAGATTCCGCTGCAACACAAGGTCGACAAGTTCCTGATGTCATATCGAAACGCCGATCATGCAGTGACTAACCAAAGTCCTGCCATGATGTTTTATAACAGGAGGTTGCGGTCCAAGTTGGACTTGTTAAAACCAAATGTGCGGAGGGAAGTGGAAAACAAACAGTTTCGGCATATTAAGAACAAGACCACTCGAACTTTCGACGTAGGACAACCAGTGTTGGCAAAGGGCTATGGAAACGAAAAATGGCAGTCCGGAACAATTCGGGCCAGACAAGGACCTCTGATGTACACAGTAGACATTGGTCATAATGTGATAAGGCGTCATGCGGATCAACTGGTAGAGTCGAGAGCAAGGGTCGAACCCATGGTTGTGACAGAGACAACTGTGGAAGACGTTAATGAACCTGAAGCATCTACCTCGGCAGGGAATGTACTTGATGATGATGACACCCAATACATTGGAAACCAAATAGAGGAGGCACCTCAACAACAAGAATCAGAGACTACTGAGAGGCGTTATCCAAGCCGCATCAGAAAGCCTCCTGAGAGACTGAACCTTTGAACTGTTATACCTGAAGTTATATATGTATATATATGTTATTATGTTATGTTAAATGGGGATATGACTGTTAAGCTAAAAAGGGAGGATTGTGGTGTATGTAACCTGTTCCACCTTAAGAGAACTTAAGCCTGTTCCACCTTAAGAGATGTACTACTTTCTCTGGCTGCTGTATACGTAATACCGGTGGTGACCACACCGGTATATAAGCACTGTGTAGTAATATTGTATTCAGTATAGTCCCTACCTCCAACCAGTAAAGACCTGTTGAATTTACTCTTGTAGTCTGTGTAGTAATTATCACTATAACACACAGACTTAACAATCGGTGTGTGCAGCGCCCCGCTACCGCCCCGATTGCGATATTTGGCAGCGACCGCCTCTGTAGCGCCGTTTGCCAATGGCGCCCGGTTCATGGGGCCTTCCTGTGGCGGCAGTGGCGCAAATTAAGGTGGAGGTGCGGGGCGGCCATTTTTTTCGGCGGCCGCCTGCCAGCACCTCCGTCCCCGGCCTCCTGATCACCCCCCGCGGCATTGCCGGCTGTTTTCCGAGAGCCCGGCACTTCTCCTCGGTGCCGGGCTCTTTTGCCGGCACACGCGATCTCCGATCGTGCTGGTGCAGGCCCCTCCCCCTTAAGAATGGGAGGAAGGCCTGCAGTACCGCAGCGCGCCATGCCGCAGCGTGTGGCTCTGCAGCACGTTGCACTGCGATATTCAGTTTCAGCGCCCTAAGAGGGACGCGGAGCGCCTCGAGCCTCGCCCTGTGTCCCTCTTGGGGCGCTCAAGCTGAATTTCCAGCGGTCGCTACTGCTCCAAACGCTGCGCTAAATCCGGCGCCCAGGCGAGCTTGACGCCCCGTTTGCGGCTCCACCCAATTTCTCCCCCATCCTCTTTAATGGTTGACCTGCAGCTGATAGTCAGCAAGCCAATAGCACAGGCGTGATCCCCACCAGGCGTATTTTATGTGGGAAAAGGGTTAAACAGGCAAGGGCCTGTTAAAATGGGATTATAAAGGCCAATGAGTGCTGTTTAAGGGCCCTAAAGACCAGTCCCGCCTGTTGCAGACGGGACTGATTCGGGACCATCAGACATGCCTGGGTTAAAATGGCTAGGTGTCGGGAACCAGGCGGGCGGGTCCCGACCCCCAGGTTTTGCGATTTTAACCCTCCACACGCCTCAAAGCTCGCCTGACGGCTGAGTTGAAATTGAGCCCTCACTGTCAAGGCTCACAGATTAAGAATGGATATTTGACTGAGGTACCAGAACAGAAACTGCACCAGTCAAACTGTACCTCAACATGAATCAGTGCCTTCAGGATAGAAGGGGAAAAGCATATATATTACAATGTACTTTTACTAATGTCACGTCACAGGTTTTCCATTTGAGTGGCAATGCAATTTTCAATGTTATTCCTAAGCAAATGAAAACTATGATAAAGCAGGTCTCACACAGAGCATCACAAGGCTTAACGCTGCCAGTGACCAAGTCAACAATAAATAAATTAACCATTTAAAGAAATGTTGTAATAACATCTGGAATCTTTTATATATGTTTGTTTTACAGTGAAAATCTATTTTAAATTAATTTCATGTGTAAATGAAGCATAATTATCTTATCACAATCATACAGTTTCATAGTTTACACTGTTTGAATTACAGAGGGAAAGTTTGTTTTCTAATCATTTCATTTACATTTCTGTAATGAGGTATAACTAGCATAATTGTAAATATATTATCCTTGACAGCAAGCCAATTATATTTCCAAGGAACAGTAGGACTCATTAGTTATTAATGATAATGTGAAAGGGTGAACGTTTATCGTGCTGACACCACTTCTATATTTTGTCCTGCACGGCGCCAACTATTTTTCACTAAATGAATGGATGGGAATCGTAGGAAGCACGTTTCTGAATTTCCTACAGGGCCAATTCCCCCGATGTTGCACTTGCGGAGCGGTCCCTTGCAGCCAGTGTACACCCAGTGCAGTATTAGGTAGATTGTCCTGAGCACCAATGGCATCACACTCAGTTTCAGTAGTGTTACAAGGTCTGGATCGGCTTTAGATTTTATATCGGCTGCAGCTGTTCTGGTCAAATGTGTAGCCAGTCGGAGCATCTGATCTGGAATGTGTACCCATAATAATCAATATCTAATTGCACATAACCTGGCAGTGTTACAATAGACCCTTTGTGATCTGCTATGGACGTTGTACCTTTCACACATGCCCTCATGTACATTTCTCCTATCTTTTTGAAGGCAGACTGAGAAATACTTGGTTAGAAGAGGCCAGGTATGAATCATTAAAGTGCTTTATTTCACAGAGTGAATGTACAGTCAAAGCAACTTCCACTTACTTAGCTCAACCTCACTTCTCTCCTTGAGAAATTGGAAAAAATAATAAGCCACGTACGCTGCTTCTTCCCTGAGCTAACGTACTTGTTTTTGGCATTAACCTTTCATTTGAGACAACTCCGATTCCACTGAGCCTGTCATGGATTTGGAAGCGCTCAGGCAAAGGGAAGAAAGGCAGTTTTACTTATAACTCAAGCATCTGGCATCCACTCAAATTCAGTCCAGAAGCTATAGCTGGGAATTTCCTCGGAGCTACTCCTGCTCCATCACCATAGCATTGGTGGAAGTGCAGTGAAAATCCCGTTTATACATGTCAATGGAATTCCTGCTGCAGTTCCGCTGTGAGGACATGGGCCATAATTTCTCTTACCTTGGCGGGTCCATGGCAGGCGATGCTGGTGGCAGGTCCCAACCCCGCTGCTGGCTCCATCCCGCTCTGTGAAAAGACTTTCCGTTGATAGGGCTAGTTAAGCCCGCCCAGCGCATTTCCCGGTCCAATTAGATGAAGCAGGTCTGGTGATGTCATTTGATGATGCGTCATCAGCCGGTTTCCTTAAAGGGACCATGGCCACCTTTATCTTGACATTTGTGCTGTCAGTGTTCTACAGCATTGAAGTGCTGCAAACACTGACAATCACTGCACAGAGGTGCACGGCTGCACCCAGGCTATCCAGGAAGGAAGGATCTCTTCCCTTCCAATGGGCAGAAGACACCACCCCAGGAGACCGACGCAGCCTGGTTGCACATTGCACAGGAGGGCACAAGCAGGGATGTGGTCAGGAGGACCAGGCTGCAGTGGCGCAAACCTTTTAATAATCTCATTAGATCACGAAACGTTAGTGCAAAGACACACTCACCTGCTGTGCCTCTCATCACATCCCCATCACTCTGCCTTCTCTACCCTACCTTACCCCTGCACATCTTTACTCACACCAACTTACCTTGCACCTTCGCCCATCTCTATCTACATTATCACATGCACATCTAACTAGCCACCCCTCATACCCACCCACATCCTAGTGCAATCATACCAACTAACAACACACAAGGGTAGCCACTTGGGTGTTTTATCCAATGTTCATGTAAAGTTTCTGTTAATGTGGTGTCAAACATTGAAATCTTTATTTTCAACACTTTGCATTCTTGGACAGAATTGTGTGCACCTTTGGAAGTGGCTTAGTGAGTTGCAGTGAATGGTGAGATATAGCAGTCCTCCCCGCAATGGTGATGAGTGTGAAAGGAATCGCTTGGACATTGTAGGAATGCTTTATGGTGTTGGTGTGGTGTGGTGTGAACCTGGCACATCATGTGGCAACCAGGGCGTACAGTGTCAAGTGAAGTAAATCTGGCCATGGTGAGGTCATCCCTGGCCTCCCAGGCAGCAATGTGGTCGGGTGCTGACGCCCTTTGTCCTGTGCAGCATCAGGTGATTGCGGAGAAGGTTGGTGTTGTTGGTGCTGCTGGTGTTGGGGCTGATCGTGGTCGGATTCTGAGGACCAAGGTGGGACAGTATAAAGGGCACCCATGTTGATAGAATAGATGGCAGGTGAAGTAGAGATGACAGAAGCATTCTGTCAATGGTGAGAGAGTTCTTCCAATGAGGTAAGAGTGGATGGAGTGTGGAAAGTGGAAAGCCTGCAGAATCTGTGCTGGAAATGGACTGAGAAACAGCTTGTGGCTGAGGAAAGTGATGATCTGTCAGGTGGGAGCTTTCACTGTACATTTGAAGTCTTCAAGGAATCAGCTGGAGCAATGGCCGCTGAACTCGCGCCTCAGTTTAACAGCTGTGATCCCCGAGCAGCGAAGACCCCGTGGACGAGCAGTTAAAGTGATAAGGTAAGTTAAAATGTATTCTTAATGATCTCTCAACAAGGCAATAATCAGTTTAATTGGGCCCCCCCGCTGCTGCTGATTAAGCTGATTATTGATTCCCTTAATATTCAAAAATGTATCAATTTCTGCCTTGAATATACTCAATGACTGAGGATCCGCAGCCCTCTGGCATAGAGAATTCCAAAGATTCACTGCCCTCTGAGTGAATAAATTTCTCCTCATCTCAGTCCTAAATGGCTGACCCCTTATTCTGAGACTGTGACCCCGTGTTCTGGACTCCCCAGCCAGGGGAAACATCCTCCCTGCATCTACCCTGTCAATCCCTGCCAGAATGTTGTATATTTCAGTAGTGGGGCGAGGGAGGGAGAGAGGATGCACAAGGCCAGAGTTGGCGGACCAGGGAGTTCTAGGGTTGGGATAGTAGAGCTGGAGGAGGCTACAAATGTAGTGAGGGCCCAGCCCTTGAAGGGATTTAAACATAAGGCTATGAATTTTAATATGAAGGTGCTGAAGTGTCAGCACTCAGGCAGAAGGAGCGGGAGCGGGAGGCGGCGGGGGAGCAAAATCAGCCCTACAAGTTTGCAATGTCTATTTCCGATGTTGGAAACAGGTTGAGAAAGGGGGCCAGAAAAATACCAATCAAGGTTATTAATTGAGATTGTTGATCCAACTGAGAGGACATTTCAGTTTCCACACACTTCACGGGCCTGTTGGGTCTGTCACCTATAAATTCAGCTTAGACCTCATGTTATGTTGACAAAATCTCCACTAAACCTCGTAACATCATTAATGTTGAAGTTTGTCCTCTGGAGACTGCTGTCATCATTAGCCATACCAACGTCTACCTTTCTCCTTTTGACACGATAGCATAAGAACATAAGAACATAAGAAATAGGAGCAGGAGTAGGCCAATCGGCGCCTCGAGCCTGCTCCACCATTCAATAAGATCATGGCTGATTTGATCCTAACCTCAAATCTACTTTCACTCTCCATCCCACCCGAACCCATGTGATCTCCCGGGAGAGGCGAAAAACCAGATAAAAAACCCAATGTGCCAATTTGGGAGAAAAAATCTGGGAAATTCCTCTCCGACCCATCTAGGCGATCGAAACTCGTCCCGGTGATCACTCTGTCCCTGTATTTCCTACAGTACTTACCTCTGTAAGAGGTGATCTCCACCCCAGCCAGGAACAGGCCCAATTTACTCTTGAAGGACTCCTAGCTGGCAGTCTGTTTCCGAGGTCTCCACTAATCCCTGTGAATAGATCCATCTCCTGAAATCTAACACAGAATTAGAACACAAGAAGTAGAAGCAGGACCAGGCTACACGGCCCCTCGGCCCGCTCCGCCACCCACAGGGCCATGACCGATCCGAACCTAGCCTCATGTCCGATTTCCTGCCCGCTCCCCGTAACCCCTAATTCCCCTTACTTCTAGGAAACTGTCTATTTCTGTTTTAAATTTATTTAATGATGTAGCTTCCACAGCTCTCTGGGACAGCAAATTCCACAGACCTACCACCCTCTGAGT
Source organism: Somniosus microcephalus (assembly GCF_052327205.1). Taxonomy (NCBI): domain Eukaryota; kingdom Metazoa; phylum Chordata; class Chondrichthyes; order Squaliformes; family Somniosidae; genus Somniosus; species Somniosus microcephalus. The sequence continues at coordinate 106,401,648 of NC_140987.1, read as the reverse complement.
GAAGAAGTTTCTCCTCATCTCAGTTTTGAAAGAGCAGCCCCTTATTCTAAGATTATGCCCCCTAGTTCTAGTTTCACCCATCATTGGAAACATCCTCACCGCATCCACCCGATCAAGCCCCTTCACAATCTTATATGTTTCAATAAGATCGCCTCTCATTCTTCTGAACTCCAATGAGTAGAGTCCCAATCTACTCAACCTCTCCTCATATGTCAACACCCTCATCCCCGGGATTAACCAAGTGAACCTTCTTTGTACTGCCTCGAGAGCAAGTATGTATTTTCTTAAGTATGGACACCAAAACTGTATGCAGTATTCCAGGTGTGGTCTCACCAATACCTTGTACAACTGCAGCAATACCTCCCTGTTTTTATATTCCATCCCCCTAGCAATAAAAGCCAACATTCCATTGGCCTTCTTGATCACCTGCTGCAAATGCATACTAACTTTTTGTGTTTCGTGCACCAGGACCCCCAGATCCCTTTGTACTGCAGTACTTTCCAATTTCTTGCCATTAAGATAATAACTTGCTCTATGATTTTTCCTGCCAAAGTGCATAACCTCACACTTTCCAGTATTATATTCCATCTGCCAAATCTCTGCCCACTTACTTAGCCTGTCTATGCCCCTTTGCAGGTTTTTTATGTCCTCCTCACTCACTACGTTCCCTCCCATCTTTGTATCATCTGCAAACTTTGATATGTTACACTCGGTCCCTTCCTCCAAATCGTTAATATAGATTGTAAAGAGTTGGGGTCCCAGCACTGACCCCGTGCGGAACACCACTAGTTACTGATTGCCAGTCTGAGAATGAACCATTTATCCCAACTCTCTGCTTTCTGTTAGATAGCCAATCCTCCACCCATGCCAGAATATTACCCCCAATCCTGTGGTTTTTTATCTTGAGCAATAATCTTTTGTGTGGCACCTTGTCAAATGCCTTTTGGAAGTCTAAATACACTACGTCCACTGGTTCCCCTTTATCCACCCTGTATGTTACGTCCTCAAAGAACTCAAGCAAATTTGTCAAACATGACTTCCCCTTCGTAAAACCATGCTGACTTTGTCCTATTAAATTATGTTTATCCAAATGTCCCGTTACTGTCTCCTAAAATTTTACCTACCACAGATGTTAGGCTAACTGGTCTATAGTTTCCAGCCTTCTGTCTATTACCCTTTTTAAATAAGGGTGTTACATTAGCAGTTTTCCAATCTGCCGGGACCTTTGCTGAGTCCAGGGAGTTTTGGAAAATTATTACCAATGCATCCACAATCCCTACCGTCACTTCCTTCAAGACCCTAGGATGTAAGCCATCAGGTCCAGGGGATTTATCCACCTTAAGTCCCATTATTTTACCGAGTACCACTTCCTTAGTGATTTTAATCATATTTAGCTCCTCCCCCCCTAGAGCCCCCTGTTTGCCCAGTGTTGGGATATTCTTAGTGTCCTCTACTGTAAAGACTGATACAAAATAATTGTTCAGCGTTTTTGCCACCTCCATGTTTCCCACCATTAATTTCCCGGTCTCATCCTCTAAGGGACCAACATTTACTTTAGCTACCCTTTTTCTTTTTATATAACTATAGAAACTCTTGCTATCTGTTTTTATATTTTTTGCTAATTTACTTTCATAATCTATCTTCCCTTTCTTAATCAATCTTTTAGTTATTTTTTGCTGTCTTTTAAAGACTTCCCAATCTTCTATCCTCCCACTAGATTTGGCTACCTTATATGCCCTTGTTTTTAGTTGGATACTATCCTTTATTACTTTACTTAGCCACGGATGGCTGCCTTTTCTTTTACACCCTTTTTTCCTCAGTGGAATATATATTTTTTGAAAGTTGTAAAATAACTCCTTGAATGTACACCACTGATCATGTACCGTCTTACCCTTTAATCTATTTTCCCAGTCCACGCTAATCAATTCCACTCTCATACCTTCATAGTCTCCTTTATTCAAGCTCAGTACGTTTGTTTGAGATCCAACCTTCTCACCCTCTAATTGAATATGGAATTCAACCATGTTATGGTCACTCGTTCCAAGGGGATCCTTTGCTAGGACATTTTTTATTAATCCTGTCTCATTACACAGGACCAGATCTAAGATTGCCTGCTCCCTGGTCGGTTCAGTTACATACTGCTCAAGAAACCCATCCCTAATACACTCAATGAACTCTTCCTCAAGGCTGCCCTGCCCAATTTGATTTGTCCAGTTAATATGAAAGTTAAAATCCCCCATAATTATAGCTGTTCCCTTATCACAAGCCCCAACTATTTCCTGATTAATACTCCGTCCAACAGAGTTGCAACTGTTAGGAGGCCTATAGACTACGCCGACTTCATTTTTTTCCCCTTATTATTCCTTATCTCCACCCAAACTGTTTCATTATCCTGATCCTTTGACCCAATATCATTTCTCTGTATTGCAGTGATTCCTTCCTTTATTAACATAGCCACCCCACCTCCCCTTCCTTCCTGCCTGTCCTTCCTGATTGTTAAATACCCTCGTATGTTTAATTCCCAGTCATGGTCACCCTGCAGCCATGTTTCTGTAATGGCCACAAGATCATACCCATATGTAGTTATTTGTGCCGTCAACTCGTCCATTTTGTTACGAATGCTACATGCATTCAGATAAAGAACTTTCAATTGTTCAAATGACATAAAGGCCTGTTCACAATCAGAAACACATATAATGGAGAGAGCAAAGACAGATATAGTGATGTGAAGACATTTATTGCATTTTTGAATGAGTGGAGTATGTGGCTGCTGAATGTATTTTGTCATCTCTTGTCATGCATTTTATGTTCTTCCTTTTACCCAGTTAGTATTAGCCTGGCTCTCACCTCACCTCTGGAATTCAGCTCTTTTGTCCATGTTTGGACCAAGGCTGTAATGAGGCCTGGAGCCGAGTGGTCCTGGCAGAACCCAAACTGAGCATCAGTGAGCAGGTTATTGGTAAATAAGTGCTGTTTGATAGCACTGTCAACAACGCCTTCCATCAATTTGCTGATGATTGAGAGTAGACTGATAGGACGGTAATTGGGTGGACTGGATTTGTCCTGTTTTTTGTGGACAGGACATACCTGGGCAGTTTTCCACATTGTTGGGTAGATGCCGGTGTTGTTGCTGTACTGGAACAGCTTAGCTAGAGGTGTGGCTAGTTCTAGAGCACAAGTCTTCAACATGACAACCAGGATGTTGTCGGGGCCCAGTGCGCTCAGCCATTTCTTGATATCACATGGAATGAATCGAATTGGCTGAAGACTAGCTTCTGTGGTAGTGGGGACCTCAGGAGGAGGCTGAGATGGATCATCCACTCGGTACTTCTTGCTGAAGATGGTTGCAACGTTTCAGCCTTGTCCTTTGCACTCGCGTGCTGGGCGCCGTCATCATTGAGGATGGGGATGTTTAAGGAGCCTCTTCCTCCCGTCAGTTGTTTAATTGTCCACCACCATTCACGACTGGATGTGGCAGGACTGCAGAGTTTTGTTTTGATTCATTGGTTGTAGGATCACTTAGCTCTGTCTATAACATGCTGTTTCTGTTGTTTAGCATGTATGTAGTCCTGTGTTGCAGCTTCCCCAGGTTGGAACCTCATTTTTAGGTATGCCTGGTGCTGCTCCTGACATGCTCTTCTACACTCCTCATTGAACCAGGATCAGTTGCCTGGCTTGATGGTAATGGTGGAGTGAGGGATATGCCAGGCCATGAGGTTACAGATTGTGGTGGAATACAATTTTACTGCTGCTGATGGCCCACAGTGCCTCACAGATGCCCAGTTTTGAGCTGCTAGATCTGTTCTGAATCTATCCCATTTAGCACGGTGGTAGTGCCACACAACACAATGGAGGGTATCCTCATTGAGAAGATGGGACTTCGTCTCCACAATGACTGTGTAGTGGTCATTGCAACCAATACTGTCATGGACAGATGCATCTGGGACAGGTAGATTGGTGAGGACGCGGTCAAGTAGGTTTTTCCCTCGTGTAGTTCTCTCACCAGGCCCAGTCTGGCAGCTATGTCCTTCACGACTTGGCCAGCTTGGTCAGTAGTGGTGCTACCGAGCCACTCTGTACATTCTGTGCCCTTGCTACCCTCAGTGCTTCTTCCAAGTGGTGTTCAACATGGAGGAGTACCGATTCAACAGCTGAGGGAGGGTGGTATGCGGTTATCAGCAGGAGGTTTCCTTGTGCTTAGTTGACCTGATACCGTGTGACTTCATGGGGTCCGGAGTCAATGTTGAGGACTCCCTGGACCACTCCCTCCCGACCACTGTGCTGCCACCTCTGGTGGGTCTGCCCTGCCGGTGGGACAGGACATACCCAGGGACGGTGATGGAGGAGCCTGGGACATTGGCTGAAAGGTATGATTTTGTGAGTATGACTATGTCAGGTTGTTGCTTGACTAGTCTGTGGGACAGCTCTCCCAATTTTGGCACAAGTCCCCAGATGTTAGTGAGGAGGACTTTGCAGGGTCGACTGGGCTGGATGTGCCTTTGCCGTGTCCGAAGCCGGTGCCGAGGTCGATGCCGGGTGGTCCATCTGGTTTTATTCTTATTATTGTTTCTTGTAGCAGTTTGTTACAATTGAGTGGTTTGCTAGGCCATTTCAGAGGGCAGTTAAGAGTCAACCACATTGATGTGGGTCTGGAGTCACATATAGGCCATACCAGGTAAGGACGGCCGATTTCCTTCCCTAAAATGCATTAGTGAACCAGATGGGTTTCTTACGACAATCTGGTAGTTTCATGGTCACCATTACTGATATTAGGGGGAGAAATTTGGTGGGTTAGCACCTCCTCTTAGCGCCCCCGGGGGGCGATAACAGGGCGCTAATGACTTACCGCCCAGGTACGGCGAGATGAACGACTCCCGCGAACGTCGGTGAGAGGTTTGCGGCGGCGGTAAGACTTTGCGCCACGATCTCCTTCGCCCAGAGATTGTGACGTCATTTCCGTGCGCATCACCCCGGTAGCGCCCCAGACCCAAACTTTGGTTCCACCCCCTGCAGGATCGCCGGGAATGACACCGACAGCTGCAGGAGGCGTTGTTCGGGAGGCCGGGCGCTTCGGGGGCGAAAGTTAAAGGGGAGGTCATCGAGGTAAGTACCTAAATTTCTGAAATGTTTTTGTTCAATTTTTTTTACTTCTTCTGGGCCGCCATCGATCAGCCCGGCACTCTGCTGGAGTGCATGGAGCTGATCAGGCCGGATCGTGGCCGCCGTCGGGGACCAGCTAACTGTTCCCAATGCAGAGCCTGCAATGATGGCCCTTCCCTTTAATAGAGGGAAGGAGCTGCAGAACGCGGCAGCGCTGCACGGCCCATTGTACAGTGCTGCATCACTACCACCCCGCCTGCGTCCTTTAGCGCTCCAGGATTTAGTGCTCTACTTCCTTCCTGGAGTGCTAAATCAAGCACTCCACTTCATTTAATTAACTGAATTTTAATTCCACAGCTGCCTGATGGGATTATGAACTCATGTCTCTGGATTATTAGTCCAGGCCTCGGGCTTACTGCTATGGTACCGTTCCCTTACTGTTCCATTATGTGGAACAGAATCCCAAGAAAAGAAGTTGGTCAATATCAATAATGAATATTGGCATTTATAGCTACCCGTGGAACAGGGCAAAATATAGAAGTGTTGTCAACATCATCAATGTACACCTTTTCACACTCTTATTAATAACTAATAAGTCCTATTATTCCTTGGAAATATAATTGGTTTGTTGTTTGTGCTAATATATTTACAATTATGCTAATTATATCTCATTACAGAAATGTAAATGAAATGATTAGCAAACAATTAGGAAAAAAGGATTAATTTATTTATTGTTGACTTAGTCACTGGCAGCCGTAAGCCTTGTGATGCCTTGTGTGAGATCTGCTTTATCACAGATTTCATTTGCTTAGGAATAACATTGAAAATTGCACTGCCACTCAATTGGAAAGCCTGTGACATGATATTAGTAAAAGTACATTGTAATATAAAAATTTTTCCCCTGGCCAATATTTATCCCTCAACCAACATAACAAAAAAACAGATTATCATGTCACTATCACATTGCTGTTTGTGGGAGCTTGCTGTGCGCAAATTGGCTGCCGTGTTTCCCACATTACAACAGTGACTCCACTTCAAAAGTACTTCATTGGCTGTAAAGCGCTTTGAGACATCCGGTGGTCATTAAAAACGCTATATAAATGCACGTCTTTCTTTTCTATCCTGAAGGCACTGATTTGCATTGAGGTACAGTTTGACTGGTGCAGTTTCTGCCCTGGTACTTCACTCAAATATTCATTCTTAATCTGTGAGCCTTGACAGTGAGTGTCAAGATGCTATTTGACTCTGAGGATATTACACCTAAGCCTGATACTCTTCCCACTCAATATCCACACACCCATGCACTTTCTACACTTTCTACAAAAATCACAATACTGTATAGTGATCAGCAGAAGTCGCCACAGTTAATTATTTTTCCCTCATCAGCCTGGGCACTGAGGCAAATGTAGCATCCTTATCACCAAATATAGCATTCCGACCACCATCCTAGACCAGACCAGAAATGAACACCATTGTTTTGCAAGGACCTTGTGCTGCCAGGGGCAGCTTGCACACAGTGGTTGGAAGTCATAAAATCAGGTGCTAACCTTGCATGCTCAATTTTACAAGGTGTGAGTTGGTGGTAAATAATGAAAGTGTACTACCATTGTGCACAGACTCATTAAAACCTCATTGAAAACTTTCATCCACCACCCATAGCGTGAACCTTGGCTGTGAAAAGTAGACACACGGGAGTTGGTCTACTCAAGCCGATGGAGAAAGTAGCTTTTTGTTTGTTAGTTGAGCTTTCCTATACTCTTGAGTACATTTTACTCTATGCATTCATTGACTTTGCTGTTAGGCATTTTTGTTTTTTCTCCCACCAATCCTTTTCGTAATTTTTCTGGTTTTGACATTGCACCTTACAATGAGGATGAGGATGGGTATTTCTTGAGGGCATCGGAACACGCTGCTAAATTGAGATGATGAAGAGGAGGTCACGAGGGGCCAATGAATGTAAGTACAACAACCCCTGAAGTGTTTTGGCCACACTCGTCACTATCCTGGGATCTGTATCTGAGCATGTGAGAGGAAAGCCTGTGTTCGGCTCCTCCGCTTCACAAGACAGGCCACCACAGAGCTGTGCATCTCCTGTGAAATGACCTGTGCACATCTAGATCAGGGATGGCTCTTCCTGTAGAAGTGAAGGCTACCACAGCGTGATACTTTCCTGCTACCACATCATCCAGAAGACACCTACCACATTAGGCAGTCTGCAGAGCATTTATCAGAGAATTGTCATGAACTATGATTGCAAGATGCAACATTTTCATCCCATTTCCTGTGGAAAGCAGACATAAGCAGAACAGCGAGGACATCCTTTGTGTGGGTGGTAGGGCTCCCTTGACTTCAAAGAGTCACATATGGTAGCCATGTGGGCACCAGGTTTCTTCATGTGAATCCCATGCCATTCACGAAGAGAAAAGTTTACACTCAATTAATGTTCACAAGGTATCTAACCACAGAACTATCATTCTGCACATCAGTGGCCATTATCCAGAAAGCAGCTATGAAATCTTCATTGTACAGTAGTCCATGGTGTCTGTATTATTTGAAGGATGAGAAATATTAGGTGGATGGCCCTTAGTACCATAGGGTATTCCTCTGCAACTATGTTTGCTGGTGTAAAATGGACGGTATCTGATTGGTCACCCGTTTTACACACCACCCGATTTAGCTTTCCATTGAAGTCATAATCCTTGTCAAATCTAAATAGAAATAAGTAATGGCAATTTATTTTCAAAACATTCCCCATGTGTGTGTATATCTATCTTATGCATATACAGGAAACTTCGCGATATCCGGCACCGACTGGACCGGCGTGATGCCGATCTATGAAAACTTCCGGACAGACCAGCGCTAATGTTGAAGGATACGGAGGTTTTCATCTCCGTATCTGACAACAAACACTGTTGCTTAGCAACAGCTTGTAAACAGTCGGCCCGTACCTTGGAGGCGTCTCTGTAGCTTAACAACAGCTTCAGAGAGGCTTCCCAGAGACTGGCTGTTTAAAAAAATGCTAGGAGAAGAAAAAAAACGAACAAAACGGCTGCTGATTTCTGCCGTTAGATCGAGGTTTCCGGACATACAACTTCCGGATAAACCAAAGTTTCCTGTATCTATGACTGATATACCCAAATGTATGGAGAACCATGCGCTTATCTTTGTTTATTGATCATTCCCTATTATAGCCATACTCAGTAATTCGAGCACCTGTGCCCCCATTATAAACAACATTTTCCTGATACCAACTTCCTAATTCTCTGTTTTTTCTGATTATTGAACAGAATTGGCTCCCACTTCAACACATAGCTGGTCTCACCTGAGTTTACAGCCGCAGTGACAGCTGGGTATTGTGGGGTCAAGATTCTGGCATGTGCTGCGGCTGCATATCATAAAATTGTGAATTCCCAACCATGTTGTGTATTGCAGAGGATTTTATACCCTTGTCAGAACCAGTGGCTTTTTGTTCAGCATTCCCTTATGTGCTGTGTAACCTCTTCTCACATATTTAAAGACTATAATATGTGCTGTTGAATATATTGTAACCAACTGGTGTCACATTCACAATGCACTCCAATCATCAGCACTAAGCAGCATGTCCGAACTAGTTAATTTTAAACAGTTTAACCAGGGAGATTTTAAACAGTTTTCTGTGCTGAGCCTCTCGGCCGACAATGTGCTACTCAGCTGTTAAAAGTGACTGAGAATGAACGATGAAAGGGTTGTGGGGGAGGACGACTCACAGAAGTTATGAGAGTTAGCTTTGGCAAGGGCCCAGAAAGGAGCAGGAAGACAACAGTTGAGGTTTCTTTTCAATAAAGTTGTATTTTGCAACAGAACACTGACATGGCTGTTCCGTTTGGACGGGCTTCACTTGAACCATGCTGGGGCTAGAGTCCTGGCGAATCGAATAACTAGGACTGTAGAGAGGGCTTTAAACTAAATAGTGGGGGGAGGATCCAGGTGAGCGGGAAAATAAAATGTCAATGAGAAATGAGAAAGCAATAGAGCAGGCTAGAGATGGGGGAAATAATAACCAGAGTGTGACAGGAAGGGACAGAATGTTTAAAAATAAGAGTGTAACAGAAAAAAAGGCCAAAACAAGGAAAAATGGTAACAAGACAAAGTTAAAGCTCTATATCTGAATGCACACAGAATTCGTAACAAGATAAATGAGTTGACGGCACAAATAGTTACAAATGGGTATGATCTGATCGCCATTACAGAGACGTGGTTGCAAGGCGACCAGGGCTGGGAACTGAATATTCCAAGGTATATGATAATTCGGAAGGATAGAAAGAAAGGAAAGGGAGGTGGGGTGGCTTTGTTGGTAAAAGATGGGATCAGTGCAGTGGTGAGAAGTGATATTGGCTCAGTAGATTAAGATGTAGAATCGGTTTGGGTGGAGATAAAAAATAATAAGGTGAAAAAGTCTCCGGTGGGCGTAGTCTACAGGCCCCCGAACAGTAGCAAAGCTGTTGGATAGAGTATAAATCAACAAATAATGGAGATCTGTAAAAAAGGTACGGTAATAATCATGGGTGATTTTAATCTCCATATTGATTGGACAAATCAAATTGAACATGGTAGCCTAGAGGAGGAGTTCATAGAGTGCATCCAGGATGTTTTCCTAGAACAGTATGTTGTAAGATTCTCAACATTCACAGATACTCCAAAGCTAGAAGAAAACCCTAAGGAAAATGACTTTGGATTCTTTCTAACAAGCTTCAGGATGACAAAATATGCATTGGGCCTAGCAGAGGGAGATTCAAGGTTGGAAACCAAGATTTGGCATTTTAAAAGACATGTTGGGCCTGTAAAGGGAGAAAAGGCTACAACAGGGAATGGGATCAACCTCTGTAAAGACAGTTTGGGTATTGGAGTAAATCAAATTGTCTGGGGAAATGTGTAACCTCATTCAGCTCCTATCAGACATTAACATCCTAACAATCGACCCACGGAGGAGCAGTCCCCACCCAAAACACAGGACCCATCCAAAACATACATAATGCAAATCACCTCACCAACCGACATAGAAATCTCGGGCTCAGACAGGAGACTCGAAACCTTAGTATAGCTATGACAATTAAAAAGGAGCTCAACAGTTCATTGAATAATCAGTACAGCATCCCGAAACCATTTTACACATTTCTAATCAAGTTACCATTAACGAGCCCGCCCAAATCAAACAATAAACCGGAACTGAATTGGCGCGCAAATTAGAAGGCCCCTCAAAGTATAATTGAAGGCCTGTTTTCTGAAGAAGACAGTTCTCTCTAGAAGCAACACACAAGAAGAAACCGGAGCATCGAGACGGGGCAGCATTCTACCATACACCCAAGTTCAACAGCTTCAGTGACACAGGACATCATTGGACACATCGCTGCAACAAGAGTCTTACAAAACTACCATCAAAATATTACCATCAACCAACCTGGTAATATCGAGCCACCGCGACCAAAGAAAAATAACTCAGGAGAAAACTGAAGATTCAAAAGTTTTCCACTCTACAATCTATTCCTGACTTACCCCCGGGTAAGATTTTTACTTTAAAGGAGCTCTAAACCCTATCTCTACAGAAGAAAAGTGGGTACTCACCCCATAAATCCAAAATGCACCCTACCGCATCAGCGGACTCACGAAGACTGACTAGCAGTCGAAGTCCTCTACCGTGTCCAGGGTACGGCAGACACCGACCAACATATCCAGCAAATCCCGAAACCGCGAACTAGCTCAACAGTCAAGGATTCATTTGGTGAGCATTATCCCTGGTCCTCTAGAGTTCAACTTAGCTAGGAAGTGGGATTGGGAGGGGTGAGGCATTTTCTACTGTATTTCCCTCGTATGTATTAAAATGTTCCCCATTTTTATTAGAGTATAAGATTGTTTTGTTGTATTTTCTTTCTTGAATAAAGATCATAGTTTCTTGCACCAAAATCAGTTGTCTGCTGCACTTTTGTCACCCCCCCCCAAATAAGCCCAAGGTCTAGAATCAAGGGAGTGGGAGCGATCTGAACTGCTCATAAGTCAGTGGTGAGGCTGACCCACACATCACCCCCTACATAATGGCAACCACGGCAGGACCTTGGCAAAAGGGATGTGATACAGTGTACACTGTTTTTGAGGAAAAAACTAAGATAGAAGAGAGGATTTCCTCTTACATGTTCAAGAGAGTTAATATCGCTAAGAAATGGGTGCTCAGTCTGTTGCGCGCTGAGCATCTGATAGATGCTGCAGCCAAATGGACTGAGAGCAAGGACCATAAGAAATCTGTAGAGAAAGCAATCTGGTTGGTATGCTTCCAGTGACAGATCCAGCTTTTGGATAAATGCGTTGAGGCACTGGCAGCAGAGCTATGGGAATCAGTTCAACAGTCTAACGCAAGGGCTCTAGCAGGGGAAAGGTTATTGGCAGAACTAAATGCACAAAACTGGGGAAAAATGCAGCTAGTGGAAACACACAGAAACAGACAGGAATACTTTTGGTGTCAGGTCACCGAAGCCAAAAATAATGAACTGGTGTTACGGGAAGAGAACGCCCGCCTCGCCAGACAAGTAAGAGAGCAGGAGGAGAGGTTAAGAGACGTCCAGGCAGCTTACAAAATAGCAAGCACTAGGGGGTTTGAGGCGGGAGATCACGGCCCCTGTAAGAAACAAATTGACAGTTTGAACCTTGCTCTGTCCAGGGCCAAAGGCATGGTATGCCTAATAAACCCGGGTGCAGCCCAGGTGGACCTGGGAGAGCAAGGGGAAACTGTTCGGACACCACCTGTGGCGCCGGGGAATGACCCGGTTGGGCAACAGGAGGGACGGACGATTTGTGAGGCTGGTAGGGGGTGCACACCACCACCATCTGTGGCACCAGGTTTTAACTCAGTTTGGCAGCAGGGAGAGGTGGGCGAGCCAATGCAAGAAGGGTTGGAGCCGGGGCCGATGTGCCCGATCCGGCAGCAAAAGTTTGGCCCGCCCGGCGGTGTTGGGGGTCAAGGACCCCTTGGAAGCCAATTGGTGGCTCCCCACGGTACCCAACAGCTTAGGGCTATGGTAAGCCACCTGAGTAAGCTCACTCAAAAAGGGGACCCCTCGGTCCACTTCATGGAAGTGGAACAGGCAGTGGGCATTAACAAGTGCGATGACTCCGAAATGGCAAAGATGCTACTTTTCTCCCTGGATAGCAAACTCTACCAGTCCCTCTCTGCGGAGAGCAGAAAGGGGCAGGGCAGATACACTGGAGGCCATGGGCATGAATGATGGAAGGCCCTTCTCCCAGGTGGAGAGGACAGCACAGCTCGCAGGGGAGACCCCACAGGCTTTCGCAGACAGGCTGTGGCCTGTGTACAGGAGTGCCTGTAGTGGGGTTCTCGACCGGGTTCACCTGAGCCAGGACAAGCTGGCCCACTGGCTCTGAAGCCTGGTGGCAAACAGCTTGCCGCGGATCAGAGCCAAGGCTGAGTTTTGGTTTGACCCGAAGGACCCCCGGCTCACTGAGGAGACAGTGGTCAGACAACTGCCCCTGGCTTACTGGAACAGTAGAGGGACAGAAGAGCACCCACGTAAAGGAAAAGTACATGAAGTAAAGCCTAGTCAGAATAAAAAAGAGTGGCACCAGGAAGGAGGTAACCCTTCTGATATGAAGCGTAACTGCTTCGAGTGCGGGAAGAATGGGCATTGGAGAAGGGACTGTAGGAATCCGTGGAAGGATAACACAGGAAAGAACTCCCCAGCTCCTGCCCAAAAGACCGAGACACTGACCTCTCCCCCCATGTTTGACTCATTCGTAGCTGCGCTCCGAACTTTATTAAATGGTCCAGGGAAGGTAGCCACCACCACTGGTGCTTTAACCCCATCTGCCCCATACAACTCAGACCCATGACTAGAACCAGCTCAGCCTGTCTACCTGTGTCCCCTTGAATACGATGCATGGAAGAGAGCGCTTGTTCAGATGGAGGTGGAGAAGGTGAAAGGCACTTATCTGTTAGATACTGGAGCGTCGAGCACCATCGTCTATTCAGCTAACCCCGCCACCTCACCTCTGTCTAACGGGGTCTCTTACAGCTTAGTGGGGTTTACAGGTAACGAGCAGGCTGGCTCGTTCTCCATCCCTCTGTCCATTCGTTTAGGAGCACTCCACACCAAGTGGACCTGTGTCTTAATGCAAGGAGCATTTGTAATAAGGTGGATGACTTGGCTGCGCAAATAGAAGTAAACAAATACGATTTGGTTGAGATTACGGAAACGTGGCTCAAGGAAGGCCAGGACTGGGAACTCAACATCCAGGGGTATTTGATATTCAGGAAAGATAGGCAAAAAGGAAAGGGAGGTGGGGTAGCATTACTGGTTAAAGAAGGGATTAACACAATGGTAATGAAGGATATTAGCTCTGATGAGGTGGAATCTGTATGGGTAGAATTGAGAAATACTAAGGGGAAAAAAACATTAGTGGGAGTGGTTTATAGACCTCCAAACAGTAAGGCAGAGGTTGGGGATGGCATTAAAAGGGAAATTAAAGAAGCGTGCAATAAGGGCACAGCAGTCATCATGGGTGACTTTAATCTACATATAGATTGGGCCAACAAATTAGTAACAATACTGTGTAGGAGGAATTCCTGGAGTGTTTACGGGATAGTTTCCTGGACCAATATGTCGAGGAACCAACCAGAGATCAGGTCATCTTAGACTGGGTACTACGTAACGAGAAAGGATTAATTAGCAATCTTGTTGTACGAGGCCCCTTGGGTCAGAGCAATCAAAATATGATCGAATTCTTCATTAAGATGGAGAATTAAGTAATTGACTCGGAGACTAGGGTCCTCAATTTAAATAAAGGAAACTACGATGGTCTGAGGAGCGAGTTGGGTAGGATTGATTGGGGAATGGCACTCAAAGGGTTGACGGTGGATAGGCAATGGCAAACATTCAAAGGCCGAATGGATGAACTACAGAATTTGTTCATCCCAGTTTGGCATAAAAATAAAACAAAAAAGGTGACCCAACCATGGCTAACAAGGGAAATTAGGGATAGCATAAGGTCCAAGGAGAGGGCATATAAATTGGCTAGAAAAAGCAATAATCCTGAGGATTGGGAGCAGTTTAGGATTCAACAAAGGAGGACAAATGGATTAATTAAGAAAGGGAAAATAGAATATGAGAGTAAGCTAACTGGGAACATAAAAGCTGACTGTAAAAACTTTTATAGATATGTGAAGAGAAAAAGATTGGTGAAGTCAAGCGTAGGTCCCTTGGAGTCAGAATCGGTGGAATTTATAATGGGGAACAAAGAAATGGCAGTCCAACTAAATACATATTTTGGTTCTGTCTTCACAAAGGAGGACACAAATAACCTCCCAGAAATGCCGGGGAACATAGGGTCTGATGAAAGGGTGGAACTGAAAGAAATCAGTATTTGTAGGGAAATGGTGTTAGGAAAATTGATGGGACTGAAGGCCGATAAATCCCCAGGGCCTGATAATCTACATCCCAGGGTACTTAAGGAAGTGGCCCTAGAAATAGTAGATGCATTGCTGGTCATCTTCCAGAACTCGATAGACTCTGGAACGGTACCCATGGATTGGCAGGTAGCTAATGTTACCCCAGTATTCAAAAAAGGTGGTCGAGAAAAGGCGGGGAATTATAGACCGGGAAGCTTGACATCGGTAGTGGGGAAAATGCTAGAGTCCATTATAAAAGATGTAATAGCAGAGCACTTGGAAAGCAGTGACTGGATCGGACAAAGTCAACATGGATTTACAAAAGGTAAATCATGCTTGACTAATCTACTGGAATTTTTTGAGGATGTAACTGGTAAAATAGATAAGGGAGAACCAGTGGATGTGGTGTATTTGGACTTTCAGAAGGCTTTCGATAAGGTCCCGCATAAGAGATTAGCGTGCAAAATTAAGGCACATGGGATTGGGGGCAAGGTATTGACTTGGATAGAGAACTGGTTGGCGGACAGAAAGCAAAGAGTTGGAATAAACGGGTCGTTTTCCGAGTGGCAGGCAGTGACTAGTGGGGTACCGCAAGGATCGGTCTGAGGACTCCAGCTGTTCACCATATATATTAATGATCTGGACGAGGGAATTGGATGTAATATCTCCAAATTTGCAGACGACACAAAGCTGGGTGGGAGGGTATGCTGTGAGGAGGATGTCGTGAAACTCCAGTACGATTTGGACAGGTTGGGTGATTGGGCAGAAACATGGCAAATGCACTATAATGTGGATAATTGTGAGGTTATCCACTTTGGTGGCAAAAACAGGAAGGCAGATTATTATTTGAATGGCAATAGATTGGGAGAAGGGGAAATGCAAAGAGACCTGGGTGTTGTTGTGCACCAGTCGCTGAAGGTAAGCATGCAGGTGCAGCAGGTGGTTAAGAAGGCAAATGGTGTGTTGGCCTTCGTTGCAAGAGGGTTCGAGTACAAGAACAAGGATGTCTTGCTGCAGTTGTACAGGGCCTTGGTGAGACCGCACCTTGAGTATTGTGTGCAGTTTTGGTCACCTTACCTGAGGAAGGACGTTCTTGCCATGGAAGGAGTGCAGCGAAGATTCACCAGGCTGATACCTGGGATGGCAGGAATGACGTATGAGGAGAGATTGTGTCGATTGGGCTTATACTCACTGGAGTTTAGAAGATTGAGAGGGGATCTCATCGAAACCTATAAAATTCTGTCAGGCCTGGACAGACTAGATGCAGGAAGGATGTTTCTGATGGCCGGGGAGTCCAGAACCAGAGGTCATATTCTAAGGATAAGGGGTAAGCCATTTAGGACTGAAATGAGGAGGAATTTCTTCACCCAGAGAGTGGTGAACCTGTGGAATTCTCTGCCACAGAGGGCGGTGGAGGCCAGTTCATTAAATATATTCAAGAAAGAGTTGGATATATTTCTTGAGGCTAAAGGGATCAAGGGATATGGGGAGAAGGCAGGGACAGGTTACTGAATTTGGATGATCAGCCATGATCTCATTGAATGGCGGAGCAGGCTCGAAGGGCCGAATGGCCTACTCCTGCTCCTATCTTCTATGTTTCTATGTGTCTTAATGAAATGGGAGCAGGAAGGGAAGGGGATCCTGGGGGCCGATTTTATTATAGGCCACAGGATTCTGGTGGATCTTAGGAACCAGTCTGTGGGGAGCATGTACCGGCAAAGAAAGTGAAGTGGCAGTTATCCCAGAGAAACAGGGCAAGGGGACCTTGTGCACCGTGAAACCAAAGAAGGGTTACAACCTTGAACTGATGGTCAGTAACACTCCGATGGAATACTAGGCATTTGTGCGAGCACATCTCACCGCATTTGCCACTCATAAACACGATTGTGGGAGGGTAAACGGGGTCGAGGTTAGTGTGAACGGGGACCCCATTACCCGACCACAAAAGCAATACAATTTCCCCAGGGAGACGGAGGCAGACATGGAAACGGCCATGGCTTCTTTAGTCAAACAGGGGTTATTGAGACCGATAGCCACCCATGTAAACTCTCCACTCTGGCCGGTTAGAAAACTGGACAACTCCTGGAGGGCCACAGTGGACTATCGGGTATTCAACTGTAACATCCCCGCCTGTGCACCCACGGTCGCAGCCATCGCTGACCTCATTGGAAGTATCCCAGCATCCGCGACCACCTTCATGGTGCTGGATATTTCCAATGGGTTTTGGTCCATCCCTTTACGGAGAGAGGACCAGTACAAGTTCGCCTTCACATTTAAAGGCCAACAATATACCTGGAACTGTCTGCCTCAGGGCTTCCACAACAGCCCTAGCATTTTCCATCAATGCATGGCTAATTGTTTGAAGGGTTTCAGCCGGCCCCGGCATTTGGTACAGTACGTGGATGACCTGCTCCTATTCACCGATCTGGGAGAAGAGCATGGTCCACTACTGGCTGAACTGCTGGAGCTGCTCAGACAAGAAGGCTTCAAAGTAAACCCGAAGAAATCACAGATTGGCCAGCAGGAAGTAAAATTCCTGGGGCTGACTGTGCGCGCTGGGGAGAGGACCAGCGATAAAGCTAGAAGGGAAGCAATGCAGGAGTTACCAGTCCCCAACACAGTTACAGGAGTGAGATCTTTGCTAGGGCTAACCAGGTACTGCAGAGATTTCATTGAGGATTACACAGCCACAGCAGCCCCTCTGCTCCGACTCCTACACAAGGGAGTGGAGTGGGTCTGGGACGAGGGTTGTGAGGCAGCATTTGTGAAACTCAAGAAAGATCTGCAGACCGCGCCGGCTTTAGGGACTATTGATGGGGGAAATGAGTTTTTCCTGGAGGTGGCAGCCAACGGGGACAGCCTGAGTGCCGTGCTGCTCCAAGAGCGGCATGGCCAGCTGAGGCCGGTGGTTTACTCCTCCAGGATACTCACCGATGTGGAGAAGGGCTATTCCAACTGTGAGAGGCACCTCCTCGCCACTCACTGGGCTGTGAAAAGATCATTGATCTTCACAGGAACATCTCCTATCACACTCCTCACACATCACATGCCCATCCAGATGCTCTTGGATGGGAGAATCAAAGACGGGACAGTGAGCAGTGCCCGCATTGCTCGCTGGACCACACTTCTCTCCCAGATGGTGAAAGGTCTCTGCGAGCCGAAGCTCGCGGCCAACATGATTCACCCAGGGACCCCAGGGACAAGGGGTATGGGAAGTTAACATAGGTTTTCGGGCCGGGATACGCGAAATCTATGTGGACGGTTCAAGCACAATATCTGCTGGTGAGCGACTTACCGGGTGTGGAGTTTATGACCCAGAGGCGGACATTGCCCTGACAATTAAACTCCCCAGCACCATGAGCGCCCAGCATGCTGAACTATCCGTGGTAGTGTACGTGGTCACACACCCCGAGAAATTCCCTACCCCGTACACGATTTGCTCGGACAGTATGTTCACATGCAATTCGTGTACGGAATACCTGGCTATCTGGTCCCGTCGCAGATATACCTCCATTGACGGGAGACCCCTGGCAATTAAGCCTCTGCTGGAGAAAATCATGGCGGCCATGGGGAGGAAGGAAAGGTCTATATACACAAGCTAAAAGCCCATTCCTCCACTGAACCCTGTGGCAAGGGAAATCAGCAAGTCGACGCACAGGCAAAAGAAGGCGCTCGTACGGGTACTTTTTGCAACCCATACGGGCTAAGTCTTTTGCTCCAGAACTAGCTGCGCCCCTAGCCAAGCTGTTCCAGTACAGCTACAACACTGGCATCTACCCGGCAATGTGGAACATTGCCCAAGTATGTCCTGTCTACAAAAAGCAGGACAAATCAGACCCGGCCAATTACCATCCCATCAGTCTACTCTCAATCATCAGCAAAGTGATGGAAGGTGTCGTCGACAGTGCTATCAAGCGGCACTTACTCAGCATTAACCTGCTAACTGATGCCCAGTTTGGGTTCTGCCAGGGCCACTCAGCTCCTGACCTCATTACAGCCTTGGTCCAAACATGGACAAAAGAGCTGAACTCAAGAGGTGAGGTGAGAATGACTGCCCTTGACATCAAGGCAGCATTTGATCGAGTGTGGCATCAAGGAGCCCTAGCAAAACTGAAGTCAATGGGAATCAAGGGGAAAACTCTCCATTGGTTGAAATCATACCTAGCACAAAGGAAGTTGGCTGTGGTTGTTGGAGGTCATTCATCTCAATCACATGACATCACTGCAGGAGTTCCTCAGGGCAGTGTCCTAGGCCCAACCATCTTCAGCTGTTTCATCAATGACCTTCTCTCCATCATAAGGTCAGAAGTGGGGATGTTCGCTGATGATTGCACACTGTTCAGCACCATTCAAGACTCGTCAGATACTGACGCAGTCCGTGTCCATATGCAGCAAGACCTGGACAACATTCAGACTTGGGTTGACAAGTGGCAAGTAACATTCGCACCACACAAGTGCCAGGCAATGACCATCTCCAACAAGCGAGACTCTAACCATCTCCCCTTGACATTCAATGGCATTACCATCGCTGAATCCCCCACTATCAACATCGTGGGGGTTACCATTGATCAGAAACTGAACTGGACCAGCCATATAAATACTGTGGCTACAAGAGCAGGCCAGAGGCTGGGAATTCTGCGGCGAGTGTCTCACCTCCTGACTCCCCAAAGCCTTTCCACCATCTACAAGGCACAAGTCAGGAGTGTGATGGAATACTCTCCACTTGCCTGTATGAGTGCAGCTCCAACAACACTCAAGAAGCTCGACACCATTCAGGATAAAGCAGCCCGCTTGATTGGCACTCCCTCCACCACCGGCGCACTGTGGCTGCAGTATGTACCATCTACAAGATGCACTGCAGCAACTCGCCAAAGCTCCTTCAACAGCACCTTCCAAACCCGCGACCTCTACCACTTAGAAGGACAAGGGCAGCAGACGCATGGGAACATCACCACCTACAAGTTCCCCTCCAAGCCACACACCATCCTGACTTGGACCTGTATCGCCGTTCCTTCACTGTCGCTGGGCCAAAATCCTGGAACTCCCTTCCTAACAGCATTGTGGGTGTACTTACACCATATGGACTGCAGCGGTTCAAGAAGGCAGCTCACCACCATCTTCTCAAGGGCACTTAGGGATGGGCACTAAATGCAGGCCTAGCCAGCCAGCGAAGCCCACATCCCATCAATGAATTTAAAAAAAAAGTCCCATAGAAACATAGAAACATAGAAGATAGGAGCAGGAGTAGGCCATTCGGCCCTTCGAGCCTGCTCCGCCATTCAATGTGATCATGGCTGATCATCCAAATTCAGTACCCTGTCCCTGCCTTTTCCCCGTATCCCTTGATCCCTTTAGCCTCAAGAAATATATCCAACTCTTTCTTGAATATATTTAATGAACTAGCCTCCACCGCCCTCTGTGGCAGAGAATTCCACAGGTTCACCACTCTCTGGGTGAAGAAATTCCTCCTCATTTCAGTCCTAAATGGCTTACCCCTTATCCTTAGACTATGACCCCTGGTTCTGGACTCCCCGGCCATCAGAAACATCCTTCCTGCATCTAGTCTGTCCAGACCTGACAGAATTTTATAGGTTTCGATGAGATCCCTTCTCAATCTTCTAAACTCCAGTGAGTATAAGCCCAATCGACAAAATCTCTCCTCATACGTCATTACTGCCATAAGAACATAAGAACATAAGAAATAGGAGCAGGAGTAGGCCAATCGGCCCCTCGAGCCTGCTCCGCCATTCAATAAGATCATGGCTGATCTGATCCTAACCGCCAATCTACTATCACAGAACTATCTCCTAAATCTAACAGAATTAGACACATGAAATAGGAGCAGGATCAGGCTACACAGCCCCTGGGCCCGCTCCGCTACCCACAGGGCCATGACCGAGCCGAACCTAGACTCATGTCCAAATTCCTGCCCGCTCCCCGCTCCCCTTAATTCCCTTTACTTCTAGGAAACTGTCTATTTCTGTTTTAAATTTATGTAATGATGTAGCTTCTACAGCTTTTTGGGGCAGCATATTCAATGGACCTACCACCCTCTGAGTGAAGTAGTTCCTCCTCATCTCAGTTTTGAAAGAGCAGCCCCTTATTCTAAGACTATGCCCCCTAGTTCTAGTTTCACCCATCATCGGGAACACCCTCCCCGCATCCACCCGATCCAACCCCTTCACAATCTTATATGTTTCAATAAGATCGCCTCTCATTCTTCTGAACTCCAATGAGTAGAGTCCCAATCTACTCAACCTCTCCTCATATGTCCATCCCCTCATCCCCGGGATTAACCGAGTGAACCTTCTTTGTACTGACTCGAGAGCAAGTACAGGTAGACTACCCTTTATCCGAACTTCCGAAAACCGAAACCCTCTCGTTCAGCGTAAGTCGTGCGCACGACATGACCAGAGTGGCGCACGACCCCCCGCGGACCCCCCCGCGGACCCCCGCCGACCCCGACCCCCGCGGACCCTGACCCCCGCCGACTTACGCTGAGCAGAGGGTCAGCGTAAGTTGTGCGCACGACCCCCTGCGGACCCCCCCGCGGACCCACGCCGACCCCGACCCCCGCGGACCCCCGCCGACCCCGACCCCCGCCGACTTACGCTGAGCAGAGGGTCAGCGTAAGTCGTGCGCACGACCCCCCGCCGACCACCCCGCGGAACCACCTGACTCTCTTCCAAAGGCTCGAAAGCAACGAGAGCTCTGAGCCCGCGACGGTGCCGGCCCCTGTTCCGACCGAGCACGACGACTTGTTGGTGGAAATGCGGAACTTCATTGCATTCCAGGCTAGCAGCGACGGACAAGCCACGACTGCGGACCCCCCCGCGGACCCCCGCGGACCCCCGCCGACCCCGACCCCCGCGGACCCCCCCGCGGACCCCCCGCGGACTCCCGCCGACCCCGACCCCCACCGACCCCCCCGCGGACCCCCCCGCGGACCCCCGCCGACGCCGACCCCCCCGCGGACCCCCGCCGACCCCCCCGCGGACCCCCGCCGACCCCGACCCCCGCCGAACCCCCCGTGGACCCCCGCCGACCCCAACCCCCGCCGACCCCCCTGCGGACCCCCGCCGACCCCCCTGCAGACCCCCGCCGACCCACCTTCCGAAATCCGAAATTGGCCAAAAACCGAAACACGGCTGGTCCCGAGGTTTTCGGATAAAGGATAGTCTACCTGTATGTCTTTTCTTAAGTATGGACACCAAAACTGTATGCAGTGTTCCAGGTGCGGTCTCACCAATACCTTGTACAACTGAAGCAATACCTCCCTATTTTTATATTCTATCCTCCTAGCAATAAAAGCCAACATTCCATTGGCCTTCTTAATCACTTGCTGCACCTGCATACTAACCTTTTGAGTTTCGTGCACCAGGATCCCCAGATCCCTTTGTACTTCAGTACTTTCCAGTTTCTTGCCATTAAGATGATAACTTGCTCTACAATTTTTCCTGCCAAAGTGCATAACCTCACACTTTCCAGTATCGTATTCCATCTGCCAAATCTCTGCCCATTTACTTAGTCTGTCTATGTCCCCTTGCAGGTTTTTTGTGTCCTCCTCACTCACTACTTTCCCTCCCATCTTAGTATCATCTGCAAACTTTGATATGTTACACTCGGTCCCCTCCTCCAAATCGTTAATATAGATTGTAAAGAGTTGGGGACCCAGCACTGACCCCTGCGGAACACCACTAGTTACTGATTGCCAGTCTGAGAATGAACCTTTTACCCCAACTCTCTGCCTTCTGTTAGATAGCCAATCCTCTATGCATTCCAGAATATTACCCCCAATCCCGTGATTTTTTATCTTAAGCAATAATCTTTTGTGTGGCACCTTCTCAAATGCCTTTTGGAAGTCTAAATACACTACGTCCATTGGTTCCCCTTTATCCACCCTATATGTTACTTCCTCAAAGAACTCCAGCAAATTTGTCAAACATGACTTCCACTTCATAAAACCATGCTGACTTTGTCCTATTAAATTATGATTATCCAAATGTCCTGTTGCTGTCTCCTTAATAATGGACTCCAACATTTTACCTACCACAGACGTTAGGCTAACCGGTCTATAGTTTCCAGCCTTCTGTCTACTGCCCTTTTTAAATAAGGGTGTTACATTAGCAGTTTTCCAGTCTGCCGGGACCTTTGCTGAGACCAGGGAGTTTTGGAAAATTATTACCAATGCATCCACAATCCCTACCGCCACTTCCCTCAAGACCCTAAGATGTAAGCCATCAGGTCCAGGTGATTTATCCACCTTGAGTCCCATTATTTTACCGAGTACCACTCCCTTAGTGATTTTGATCGTGTTAAGCTCCTCTCCCCCTATAGCCCCCTATTTGTCCAGTGTTTGGATATTCTTAGTGTCCTCTACTGTAAAGACTGATACAAAATACTCATTCAGTGTTTTTGCCATCTCCATATTTCCCACCATTAATTTCCCGGTCTCATCCTCTAAGGGACCAACATTTACTTTAGCCACCCTTTTTCTTTTTATATAACTATAAAAACTCTTACTATCTTTTTTTATATTTTTTGCTAATTTACTTTCATAATCTATCTTCCCTTTCTTAATCAATCTTTTTGTTATGTTTTGCTGTCTTTTAAAGTTTTCCCAATCCTCCATCCTCCCACTAGATTTGGCTACCTTATATGCCCTTGTTTTTAGTCGAATACTATCCTTAATTTCTTTACTTAGCCACGGATGGCTGTCTTTTCTTTTACACCCTTTTCTTTTCAGTGGAATATATATTTTTTGGAAGTTGTAAAATAACTCCTTAAATGTACACCACTGATCATGTATCGTCTTACCCTTTAATCTATTTTCCCAATCCACTCTACTCAATTCCGCTCTCATACCTTCACAGTCTCCTTTATTCAAGCTTAGCATGCTTGTTTGAGATCTAACCTTCTCACACTCTAATGGAATATGGAATTCAACCATGTTATGGTCACTCATTCCAAGGGGATCCTTTACTAGGACATTTTTAATTAATCCTGTCTCGTTACACAGGACCAGATCTAAGGTTGCTTGCCCCCTGGTCGGTTCAGTTACATACTGCTCAAGAAACCCATCCCTAATACACTCAATGAACTCATCCTCAAGGCAGCCCTGCCCAATTTGATTTGTCCAATTAATAAGATAGTTAAAATCCCCCATAATTATAGATGTTCCCTTATTACAAGTCTCAACTATTTCCTGATTGATACTCCGTCCAACCGAGTTGCAACTGTTCGGAGGCCTATAGACAACGCCCACTAGTGTTTTTTTCCCCCTTATTATTCCTTATCTCCACCCAAACTGTTTCATTTTCCTGATCTTTTGACCCAATATCATTTCTCTGTATTACAGTGATTCCTTCCTTTATTAACATAGCCATCCCACCTCCCCTTCCTTCCTGCCTGTCCTTCCTGATTGTTAAATAATCTGGTATGTTTAATTCCCAGGCATTGTCACCTTGCAGCCATGTTTCTGTAATGGCCACAAGATCATACCCATATGTAGTTATTTGTGCCATTAACTCGTCTATTTTGTTACGAATGCTACGTGCATTCAGATAGAGAACTTTCAAATATGTTTTGTGACACTTAGTTCCTGCTTTTGCCCTTTTTATTACTTTACCTTTTACTCCATACCTTCTGCCCTTTCCTGACACACTCTGGTTTTTAATTTTCCCACTGCTACCTAAGTCTATGACCTTCTCTGTTGTCATTTTTATTATTTGCTCTCTAGGAACCTCCCCCCCACTAGTTAGTTTAAAGCCCTCTCTACAGCCCTAGTTATATGATCCGCCAGGACTCTAGTCCCAGCACTGGCCAAGTGAAGCCCGTCCCAACGGAACAGCTCCCTCCTGCCCCAGTACTGGTGCCAGTGTCCCAGGAAGCAAAACCCATTTCTCCCACACCAGTCTTTGAGCCACGCATTTAACTCTCTAATTTTATTTGTCCTTGCCAAATTCGCTCGTGGCTCAGGCAATAATCCAGAGATTATTACCCTTGAGGTTCTGTATTTTAATTTGACCCCTAGCTGCTCATACTCCTTTAACAGAACCGGCTTCCTAGTCCTATCTACGTCGTTTGTACCAACATGGACCACGACGACTGGATCCATCCCCTCCCACTGCAAGTTTCTTTCCAGCCCAGAGGAGATGTCCTTAACCCTGGCAACACAGCCTACGGGACTCTCGCTCTTGGCTGCAGAGAACTCTATCTATCCCTTTAATAATACTATCCCCTACCACTACAACATTTCTATTTACTCCCCCCTCTTGAATGGCCCCCCATTCCACGGTGCTGTGGCCAGGTTGCTCATCCTCCCTGCAGTCCCTGCTCCTGTCCACACAGGGAGTAAGAACCTCGAACCTGTTGGCCAAGAGCAAGGGCTGCGGCTCCTCCAACACTACCTCCTGGATCCCCGTACCTGCCTCGGTATCAGCCTGGTGAATCTTCGCTGCGCTCCCTCCATCACAAGAACGTCCTTCCTCAGGTAAGGTGACCAAAACTGCACACAATACTCAAGGTGCGGTCTCACCAAGGCCCTGTACTACTGTAGCAAGACATCCTTGTTCCTGTACTCGAACCCTCTTGCTACGAAGGCTAACATACCATTTGCCTACTTAACCGCCTGCTGCACCTGCATGCTTACCTTCAGCGACTGGTGCACAAGGACACCCAGGTCTCTTTGCACTTCCCCTTCTCCCAATCTGTTGCCATTCAAATAATAATCTGCCTTCCTGTTTTTGCCACCAAAGTGGATAACCTCACATTTATCCACATTATAGTGCATTTGCCATGTTTCTGCCCAATCACCCAACCTGTCCAAATCGTATTGGAGTTTCCGGACATCCTCCTCGCAGCTTACCCTCCCGCCCAGCTTTGTGTCGTCTGCAAATTTGGAGATATTACATCCAATTCCCTCGTCCAGATCATTAATATATATTGTGAACAGCTGGGGTCCTTGGACCGATCCTTGAGGTACCCCACTAGTCACTGCCTGCCACTCGGAAAACGACCCGTTTATTCCAACTCTTTGCTTTCTGTCCGCCAACCAGTTCTCTATCCAAGTCAATACCTTGCCCCCAATCCCATGTGCCTTAATTTTGCACGCTAATCTCTTGTGTGGGATCTTACCAAAAGCCTTCTGAAAGTCCAAATACACCACATCCACTGGTTGTCCCTTATCTATTTTACCAGTTACATCCTCAAAAAATTCCAGTAGATTAGTCAAGCATGATTTACCTTTTGTAAATCCATGTTGACTTTGTCCGATCCTGTCACTGCTTTCCAAGTGCTCTGCTATTACATCTTTTATAATAGACTCTAGCATTTTCCCCACTACCGATGTCAGGCTTACCGGTCTATAATTCCCCGCATTTTCTCTACCACCTTTTTTGAATAGTGGGGTAACATTAGCTACCCTCCAATCCATGGGTACCATTCCAGAGTATTTCAAGTTCTGGAAGATGACCAGTAATGCATCTAATATCTCTAGGGCCACTTCCTTAAGTACCCTGGGATGTAGACCATCAGGCCCTGGGGATTTATCGGCCTTCAGTCCCATCAATTTTCCTAACACCATTTTCCTACAAATACTGATTTCTTTCAGTTCCTCTCTTTCATCAGACCCTATGTTCCCTGGCATCTCTGGGAGGTTATTTGTGTCCTCCTTTGTGAAGACAGAACCAAAGTATGTATTTAGTTGGACTGCCATTTCCTTGTTTCCCATTATAAATTCCCCTGATTCTGACTGTAAGGGACCTACGCTTGACTTCACCAATCTTTTTCTCTTCACATATCTATAAAAGCTTTTACAGTCAGTTTTTATGTTCCCTGATAGCTTACTCTCATATTCTATTTTCCCTTTCTTAATTAATCCCTTTGTCCTCCTTTGTTGACTCCTAAACTGCTCCCAATCCTCAGGATTATTGCTTTTTCTAGCCAATTTATATGTCCTCTCCTTGGATCTTATGCTATCCCTAATTTCCCTTGTTAGCCACGGTTGAGTCACCTTTTTTGTTTTATTTTTATGCCAAACTGGGATGAACAAATTCTGTAGTTCATCCATTCGGTCTTTGAATGTTTGCCATTGCCTATCCACCGTCAACCGTTTGAGCGCCATTCCCCAATCAATCCTACCCAACTCGCTCCTCAGACCATCGTAGTTTCCTTTATTTAAATTGAGGACCCTTGTCTCTGAGTCAACTACTTAATTCTCCATCTTAATGAAGAATTCGATCATATTATGATCGCTCCGACCCAAGGGGCCTCGTACAACAGGATTGCTAATTAATCCTTTCTCGTTACATAATACCCAGTCTAAGATGACCTGATCTCTGGTTGGTTCCTCGACATATTGGTCCAGGAAACCATCCCGTAAACACTCCAGGAATTCCTCCTCCACAGTATTGTTACTAATTTGGTTGGCCCAATCTATATGTAGATTAAAGTCACCCATGATGACTGCTGTGCCCTTATTGCACGCTTCTTTAATTTCACTTTTAATGCCATCCCCAACCTCCACCTTACTGTTTCAAGGTCTATATACCACTCCCACTAATGTTTTTTTCCCCTTAGTATTTCTCAATTCTACCCATACAGATTCCACATCATCAGAGCTAATATCCTTCATTACAATTGTATTAATCCCTTCTTTAACCAGTAATGCTACCCCACCTCCCTTTCCTTTTTGCCTATCTTTCCTGAATATCGAATACCCCTGGATGTTGAGTTCCCAGTCTTGGCCATCCTTGAGCCACGTTTCTGTAATCCCAACCAAATCGTATTCGTTTACCTCTATTTGCACAGCCAATTCATCCACCTTATTACAAATGCTCCTCGCATTAAGACACAAAGCCTTCAGGCTTGTTTTTTTAACGCTCTTAGACCTATTAGAATTATTATTTACTGTGGCCACATTTGATTTAAACCGTTGATTTCTCTGACTGCCACTTTTGTTTTTCTCCTTCCTATCTTTTGCTTTTATCCCTGTTTTCCTTTCCTCTGTCTCCCTGCTCAGGTTCCCAACCCCCTGCCATTTTAGTTTAAACCCCACCGAACAGTGCTAGCAAACCTCCCCGCAAGGATATTTGTCCCGCTCTGGTTCAGGTGCAACCCGTCCAACTTGTACAAGTCCCACCTTTCCCAGAAGCAGGCCCAGTGATCCAGGAAACTAAAGCCCTCCCTCCTGCACCAACTCTTTAGCCATGCATTCATCTGCTCTATCCTCCTATTCCTATACTCACTAGCACGTGGCACCGGGAGTAATCCAGAGATTACAACCTTTGAGGTCCTGCTCTTTAATCTGCTACCTAGCTCCCTAAATTCTTGTTGCAGGACCTCATCCCTCTTCCTGCCTATGTCATTGGTCCCAATGTGAACCACGACCTCTGCCTGTTCACCCTCCCTCTTCAGAATGCCCTGCAGCCGTTCAGTGACATCCTTGACCCTGGCACCAGGGAGGCAACAAACCATCCTGGAGTCATGTCTACGGCCACAGAACCGTCTATCTGTTCCCCTTACGATAGAATCCCCTACCACTATTGCTCTCCCACTCTTTTTCCTCCCTTCCTGAGCAGCAGCAACACCCCCGGTGCCAGGAAGTTGGCTGCTGCTGCCTTCCTCTGGTGGGTCATCCCCCTCAACATTGTCCAAATTGTTATGCCTGTTTGAAAGGGGGATGGCCACAGGGGTCTCCTGCACTACCTGCCTGCTTCTACTGCTCCGCCTGGTGGTCACCCATTTCCCTTCTGCCTGTGCAGCCCTACCCTGCGGCGTGACCAACTCATCATACGTGTAATCCACGACCCTCTCAGCATCGTGAATGCTCCACAACCCATCCATCCGCAGCTCCAGCGCCTCAATACGGCCCGTTAGTAGCTGCAGCTGGATGCATTTCTAGCACACGTGGTCATCAGGGACACAGGCAACGTCCCTGAATTCCCACATAGAGCAAGAGGAGCATAACACGGGGCTCGGCTCTCCTGGCATGACTTACCCCTTTAATTAATTTAAATTAATTCAATACCACCAGTTAAATATATACTCTAGGGCGCTTATTTACCAACTGTCCCCACTACACCACAGAGACCCAAGAAAATATAAACCGCAGAATTTAATCTTGTAATAAAAGAAATACTCACCAACCAATCACTTACCTGCTTCCTGGTGATGTCACACTTGGATTACTTTTT
Source organism: Somniosus microcephalus (assembly GCF_052327205.1). Classification (NCBI taxonomy): domain Eukaryota; kingdom Metazoa; phylum Chordata; class Chondrichthyes; order Squaliformes; family Somniosidae; genus Somniosus; species Somniosus microcephalus. Next base: position 106,372,923 of record NC_140987.1, on the reverse strand, counting down.
ACCTCTCTCCTCTGCTGTTGAATTGGCATGCCTCGTTCGGTGCCGCCACTTTTATCTGCCGCCGATCGCGCCTCTGCTCTCCCCCAGGTCCAAGCTCTCTGGTCGGGCCTCGTTCGCTGCCGCCACTTTTATCTGCCGCCGGTCGCGCCTCTGCTCTCCCCCAGGTCCAAGCTCTCTGGTCGGGCCTCGTTCGCTGCCGCCGCTTTTATCTGCCGCCGGTCGCGCCTCTGCTCTCCCCCAGGTCCAAGCTCTCTGGTCGGGCCTCGTTCGCTGCCGCCGCTCGCGCCTCTGCTCTCCCCCAGGTCCAAGGTCTCTGGTCGGGCCTCGTTCACTGCCGCCGCTTTTATCTGCCGCCGGTCGCGCCTCTGCTCTCCCCCAGGTCCAAGCTCTCTGGTCTGGCCTCGTTCGCTGCCGCCACTCGCGCCTCTGCTCTCCCCCAGGTCCAAGCTCTCTGGTCGGGCCTCGTTCGCTGCCGCCGCTTTTATCTGCCGCCGGTCGCGCCTCTGCTCTCCCCCAGGTCCAAGCTCTCTGGTCGGGCCTCGTTCGCTGCCGCCGCTTTTATCTGCCGCCGGTCGCGCCTCTGCTCTCCCCCAGGTCCAAGCTCTCTGGTCGGGCCTCGTTCGCTGCCGCCGCTTTTATCTGCCGCCTGTCGCACCTCTGCTCTCCCCCAGGTCCAAGCTCTCTGGTCGGGCCTCGTTCGCTGCCGCCGCTTTTATCTGCCGCCGGTCGTGCCTCTGCTCTCCCCCAGGTCCAAGCTCTCTGGTCGGGCCTCGTTCGCTGCCACCGCTTTTATCTGCCGCCGGTCGCGCCTCTGCTCTCCCCCAGGTCCAAGCTCTCTAGCAGCGATCAGGGGCAGAGGCGGGACGCAAGGGAGTTCAGGGGTAGCATTGGCACCGGACCTGAAAACGATTCAAACCCAAGATCCCATCCTCAAAACCGTCCTGAACGCACTCACTAAAGGGGAAAAGGTAGAGGGCCTGTACGGCACAGCAGCCATCACCGTTAAGGAAGGCATGCTGTTCAGGGGGGAGCAGTGGGTAGTGCCACAGCAGCACCAAAGGGAATTCCTCCAACTGGCCCATGAGGGTCCAGGAGCGGGGCATCCCGGACCTGAGACCACCTGGCAATGGGTGGAACAGGAAGGATGGTGGCCAGGACTCAGGGAAGATGTCCACGAGTTTTGTGCCGGCTGTCTGGTGTGTGCTGCTAACAACCCTGACCCCCAGAAAAGGAAGGTATCTATGGGACACATCAGGAGGGTAGAGGGACCATGGCAGTCGATCCAGGTCGATTACATCGGGCCCCTGCCCACCATGCATGGAGGCTACAAGTACTGCCTAGTCATGGTGGATGTGTTCTCAAAGTGGGTGGAAGCTTTTCCATGCCGAACTGCTACCGCATTGGGTACGGCTAGGATCCTGGTCAGGGAAGTGTTCTCACGATGGGGACTACCGCAGTATGTGGAGTCCGATCAAGGGAGTCACTTTACCGGGCAGGTCATGCAAGAGACCCTCATGGTACTCGGCATTGAAGGGAAATGGCACGTCGCCTACAACCCGAAGTCATCGGGTCCTGTGGAGCGTTTAAACCGCACCATTAAAGAAAGGCTGCGGAAGGAGACGGGAGACTCACCCAAGAAGTGGGTAGAAGTCTTACCGTTGGTCCTAATGGGGATCCGAGCCAGCCAGTCAAAAAGCTTGAACACTAAATAACACAACAATATACATAGTCCCCACACGAGCTCATGACTGGTAGGATTATGCGGACCCCCACCCATGTGCTAGCCCCGGTGCTCACGGAAGGTCAGCTTAGAGAGGTGAACTGGGACAGCTTCATCAGGAATCTGTTTGAACACCTTAAACAGGTTCACTGGCAGGCTGCTAGCAACATGGGAAAACAGCATTGGAGTAACCGATTGCTGCTAGAACCCCGCAAGCACCACGAGTGGGAGATAGGGGATCAGGTCATGGTTAGGAATTTTGCTCGGGTAGGGAGTTTTGAACCATTGTACATGGGGCCATACAACATTGTCGACAAGGCAAGCCCCATGGTCTACACCATAAAGATGCCCCGCTGCACGAAGTGGTTCCACATTAACCAGTGTAAGCTGTTCAACCCCGAGAAAGGGGAACGGCCAGCAAGGGTGAACTGTCCTAAGGACAGGGATCCTCAGCCAGCAGCTGTGGCAGACTCACAGACCGCACCGGTGGGGGCAGTGGCTTGTATTACTGGAGGGGCTATCCCACCAACTACTTGGGACTCGGACGCACCCCCGGTAGCCGGAGCCCTAAGAAGGTCTCCTCGCACACCACAGCCAAAACTACCATGGTCACCAGCGCATCAGTTTCAATGGTTCAGCCCCGGAAGGGTCGCAGCCCATAAAAGAATGCCCAAGGTCAGGGATCAGTCTAGGAATAGGGATCCCCAGCCTGCAGCATCCAATGGTGAGGGACTCACAGGAGAGGTAGCGGTGGGCAAAGAGAACGAGAGGGGTCCCCAGCCTGGGGCCTCAGGCTGCGCAGAACCCACAGGACAGGACAGGGACTCAGCAGCCACACTGAAGGGGGTAGTGTGCTGTAGTACAGGAGGGGGCACTCCTCCGATCATCTGGGATTCAGGGAAACCCCCAGTTGCTTTAAGAAGGACTCTCCGGGTCCTGCGGTACAGGCCACCTTACGCCCAGGCGTACAAGCTGCCCAGAAGCCGCACAAGACAGAGGCCGAACAGGAATTAGCCTGGCTGCCCGAAGACGGGCGGCGGATGTACATAGCGTTTCTGATGTATTTAGATGTGTTTTTACAGTTTTGGTAGCTTTAGGTTTATTATTTAATTATTTTTGAAGTAAGTTTAAGCTTCGAAACTCAATCACTTTGTCAAGCCAGAGAACCTTCTCAGGACATGACTATTTGTTTTGTGTGTCCCTGCAGAGAGGAAATCGGCATGAGAAAGGTTCTGCTCCTACTCGCCCTGGTAGAGGTGAGCATCAGTGACTGAGGTGACGTGGAGGAGTCCCACAGTTGTGGGTGCTCGGGAGAGAGAGCGCCGATCGTTACTGCTGGGGGTGGTGAACGGGGTGTGGAGGAGCTCGTTATTTATTTCCATGAAGGAAGGTGGCCAGGGTGGCTGGGGTCTAACTCTACACAATACTCCAGCCAAACCGGGTTCACCTACGGGGAGGTCTCCACCCCGTGCCCCAGGGTACAGGTCATTGCTACATGGATCAGTGTCACTGAGGGGAAATGTGTGTGTCTTACATGCAAAGGATGGATTCCCCTGGATCGGTGGTGGTGGCTCAGGAAGCTGAGCAGGGACATAGGGGACCGTACAGCTGACTGGGAATGACTGGGGAACGACACCTACCGGACGATCACGGGGACCCAAGGGGGAGTGAGTGTGTGTTGGGATAAGTGGTGGTAGTCAGAATAGGGAATTTACATCTGCATGTGGGGATCAGAGAGAGCCTGCCCCACAGGCATATCCATCACCTTCTCCAGACAATGGCAAGATGCCGGGAAGGGGATGGGGTGGGATTCTAGCCTGCATACGTGCGCGGTCCCACACTCCCCGATCCCAGCCAACGCCACCGAACTCGTAGCACGCACCCGAAAGCCCCTGCCCACGACCCCGACAGCATGGACAGTAATAGAGAGATGTCCTACCACCATCAAGGGACCAGGGAATGGGTTAGTGCTAGTGCCGGCCAAAAAGGTACTATACCAGGGGGTACACTATGCAATAGCTTCAGTTATCCTAAACTTTACTGAAGTACACTTACCTGAATGGTGCCCTACGGAGACAGAACAGCTATACCAAGCCCTACTAAAAGAAATGTTCAGGAAATTCTACGAATTCGACTTTGCCAACATAGACAAAGCAGAGCTATACACATTACACGCTGAGTACACTATGGGCGTGGGGAGACAAAGAAGGGGAACCTGGAATGATATTTTCACTACCTACAATACAGGATCCTCTGTAATAAATAGCCTGGACGATATAGAACTGCAAACACAAATAAATGGTCTAAAAACCCAACTACGAAAGATCCTAATGGAAAAAAACACAGTGGTAGGCTCAGAGCTACACGAGGACCAAGCTATGATGGTCCATTTATTGGAAATTATTGCTGAGCTAGAAAGACACGCAAAAACAGTAAATGCACTCATATGGGAGGATAGGAATGCTTTGGATCAGGCTGCACATAATGAGGTGTGTGTGCTATATGGGGCATGGTTGCTGGTCGAGGGCCGTAGCAACCTGGAGGATTTAAAACAAGGTCTAGTCCCCTCCTGGATCAGCAACAAGCACCTTGCAGCCCTCCACCCATTTAGCAATTCACTGAGCCCATGTCAGCTCCACCTAGCCTCTGAAGCCTACCCCGTCCCAGTTGATTGCGGGCGTTCCAATCACACTATCATGGGGATAGTAGTGAGGATGCCGGTCATGGGTGGGACAGCCCGACCCGTACTGGTATACAGGGTGGAGAACATTGGGATCATTCAGGGAGGTGCACACGTCCGTTTTGCAGCCGTCCCACCTTATGTCATAAAGTGGGAGCATGCTATGACAGATACTGACCTCTCTGTATTGATTTATATGTGGGTTCAATGACGACACATTCATGAAAGAGAATGACTTTTTATCTAAAGTATGTTCAATTCAGTTAACAGCATTACAGGAGACACCATCTTAGAGATCCATCTAAAATGAAACCAAAACTAAACTGCTTGTCTCTCACATGCCCTCTGCTGGTCAGGCATAAATAATCAATCAGGCAAATACGCTGGTAAGGCATAAATAATCAAACAGGCAAATACCATCACTATTTGCTGATATCATTACATCTCCCTTTCTTAAAACAAAAGTATTTTACTTTTATCTAACAACATGTTTTCTTTGTATTACTCTGCATTTTAACTGTAACACTTAATGAACTTACATTATCATTATCATTATCAAGGTTTTTTAACCTTGTTTTGTGTGTTCACATGAAATATGTAAATACACTAGAACTTGAAGAAAGAATAAGATAACATTACTTCCTTCTATAACAAGAGTCCTTAAACTTGCTCAATGAGTCTCTCAGGAGGCTTCACGTGTCTTGAGGATTTTCTGATTGATTGTCCTTGAATCTGAGTTGTTGCCTCAGATGATGATTTCTCAGCTGTTTGATCAGGTTGTTCAACAGTATCAGTCTTTTGACCTGCTGTGTGATCAAGTTGTTCAACAGTATCAGTCTTTTGACTTGCTGTGGCTGGTCCCATGAGAAGATCCCGACGATTTCTTCGCAGAACAGCACCCTCATCTGTCTGAATGGTGTATGATCTTGGTTGAACTTCACTCAGGACAGTTCCGTTCTGAGTCCATATGTTTGTTTTGTCTTTGAACCTTACTTGGTCACCAGTGTGGAGTTCAGATAGGTTTTGTGTTCCTCTGTCATAGTAGTACTTTTGCTTTTCTTTCTGTTGTTCTTTGAACTTCCTCACTTTCTCCCCCTCTTTTGTTTTCAGGAGGTTCTCCGGGATGGGTAGGTTTGACCTTAGCAGACGTCCCATAAGGAGTTGGGCTGGTGACATACCACACTCGAGCGGCGTTGTGCGGTATACAAGCATGCTCTGGTAGAAGTCAGTTCCACTGTCTTTTGCCTTGTACATCAGTCTTTTCACTGTCTGGACCGATTTTTCCACTAGTCCATTGGACTGTGGAAAGTGAGGACTTGACGTTGTGTGGACAAAGTCCCACTCTTTGGCAAAGTGTCGGAAACTTGCATTGTAAAACTGGGGTCCATTGTCTGTGACGACCTCGCTTGCCACGCCATGTCTGGAGAATATGGCTTTCATACATCTTATCACAGCATCTGCAGTGGTGGTGTACAGTCTACAAACCTCTGGATACAGGGAGTAATAGTGTGTGACTACAAGATAGTCCTTCCCTTGACATACGAATAGGTCAGCGCCTACCTTCTGGTAAGGTCTGTCTGGCGCTGGGTGTGGCTTTAGTGGTTCTACCGGATTGCTTGCTCGATATTTCAGGCATATTGTGCAGTTTGACACCTCATTTGTCACATCTTGGTTGATTCGTGGCCAGTACATCACCTCTCGTGCTCTTTTCTTTCACTTTTTGATTCCCAGATGTCCTCCATGGATCCTTTTTAGCATCTCTTTTCTCAGACTCTTTGGGATAACTATTTTACTTCCTTTGTAGATTATGTCTTCGACCACTGATAGTTCCGCCCTGCAGTTCCAGTACTCTGCCATGTCAGGTGAGCAGTCTTGCTTCATGTTGGGCCATCCATCCAAGATGCTTTTCCTCAGTCATCTCATTGTTTCATCTTTGTTTGTCTCAGTCTTTATGAGCTCCATTTTTGCATCTGCTATGGGCAGTGCACTTGTGATCATGTCCACGTAGGCGTTCACTTTTTCATCCATTTTGGTGTTTGCGGGCTCACTTGGGTCTACAGCTCTGGACAACGTGTCTGCTGTATACATCAGCTTACCCGGTGTGTACGCAACATTCAGTGTATAGCGTTGCAGCCTGATCATCATTCTTTGTATTCTAAGCAGACAGCTATTTAGTGGCTTTTGGAACAATGCAATCAAGGGCTTATGGTCAGTCTCTACACTGATTGCTTGTCCTGCCACAAACTGGTGAATTCTTTCACAGGCGTATGTGATGCTGAGCAGCTCCTTTTCTATTTGAGCATATTGCGTCTCCGCGTCTGTCATTGAGCGCGATGCATATGCAATAGGTTGCCAGTAGTCATATTTTTGCAGAAGAACGGCACCGAGCCCACTCTGTGATGCATCTGATGATATCTTGATGGGTCTCGCTGGGTCATAAAACCTCAGAACTGGTTCCTCTGTGAGCAGTTTCTTTAGATCGCTCCATGACTTCTCATGCTCATGATTCCATTCCCATTCTATGTTCTTTTCAGTTAGTCTTCTCAGTGGTGCCATCTTTTCTGAGAGGTTGGATATGAATTTACCCATGTAGTTGATCATTCCATTAAACCTCTGCACGTCCTTTTTGCATTGTGGCTTTGGCATATTCTCAATGGCGGACACCTTTCTGGGATCTGGTCTGATGCCCTCACTGCTAAGGATATCTCCCACGAATGTCAGTTCTGTCACCCCGAGCTGGCATTTCTCTCTATTCAGCTTCAGGTTTGTTTTCCTTGTTGCTTCCAGCACTTTTTTCAGTCTCTCGTGTTCCCCATACTACGATGTCATCCATTGATGTATCAACTCCCTCCAGATGCTCATAGATCATATGGATAGTTTCGTGATACACTTCAGGAGCTGAGGCAATGCCAAATGGTAACTTTAGGAATCTGTATCTGCCAAATGGACTGTTGAACGTGCACAGTCTTGAACTTGCCTCGTCCAGTTTCATCTGCCAAAATCCTGATGATGCATCTAACTTGCTGAAATACCTTGCATTTGCAAACTGTGACATGATTTCCTCACGTGTAGGAAGCTTGAAGCGCTCTCTCTTTATTGCTCTGTTTAGATCTCTTGGATCCAGGCAAATTCTGAGCTTTCCATTCTTTTTGTCCACAACGACAAGGGAACTCACCCACTCAGTTGGCTCATCTATCTTCTGAATCACGTTCAGGCTTTCCATCCTGTCCAACTCTGCCTTCAGTTACTTTTGAAGAGCAAACGGAACTTTTCTGCATGGATGTATGACCGTTGGCATACTTTTATCTACTCTGATCGTGTGTTCTCCTGGAAGGCAGCCTAGACCCTGAAATAGGTCGTTGTACTCTTTCATGAGTTCATCATAGACTGTCTCTCCTTCGCTTTCCACAACAAGGACTCTCTTTACCAGGTTCAGTCTCTCACAGGCTATTAAACCTAGTATGGCTTGCACATCCTTTGGCACCACGATTAATGCTAGCGTGTGCTCTCTGTCCTTGTGTGTCACTTTGACAATGCACCTTCCTTTCACTGGTATATCAGTACCTGAGTATCCTGTCACTTTCACTTTTATTCCATGTATCTTCGGTCTGGGTCTAATTTTCTTAAAATCAGTCTCTGATATCACATTAACTTGTGCTCCAGTATCCAATTTAAATGGAATGTGTGTGTCATTCACTTTTAGTGTCAACATCCAGTCTCTTTTTTCTTTTTTGTTTTCAGACACAACATCTACATAGAACTCCTCTATCTCGCTTTCATCTACTGCATAGACCTTGCTTTGTTGCGCTTGGTTCTTGCAGCAACGGGCATAATGGTTGTTTTTGTTGCAACTATTGCATGTTTTACCATATGCTGGACACTTTTTTGGTGTATGCTGTGTACCGCATCGACTACATGACTTTCGATTGCCCCTTTCATTTTTGTTCGCTGGCCACGCCTCCTTTTTCACATTGGCGCTCTTTTTGTTAAACGGTTTGTGTCCGTTCTTACTCACTGCATCCACGTTGCAGCTACTGTCACTAAACAGCTCCTTTGCCTGCGACTTCACAGTCTCTGTAGCCCTACACAGTGCTATGGCTTGTCCCAGGTCTAGATTTTGCTCTCTTAGCAGTCTTTCCCTTAGACCATTATCTGGAATACCACACACCAGTCTGTCTTTTATCAGCGAGTCTGTCAGTCCCCCAAATTCACACGTTTTGCTTCTGTTTCTCAGTTCAGTCACATACTGATCAATAGTCTCTCCCGTTTTCTGTACACATGTGAAAAATCTGTGCCTCTCAAACATCACGTTACGTTTAGGTATGCAGTAGGCCTCAAACTGTTCCATTATTTTATCCAGCTTCATTATGTCTCCATCAGCAGCGAATGTGAAGTTATTATACACCTCCAGCGCTTCATCACCCACGACATGTAAGAACACTGACGCTTTCATTTTATCACTTTTCTCATCAGCTCCGATTGCCGCTAAATACAACTCCAAATGTTGTTTGAATCTCCTCCAATTTTCAGCCACATTACCTGTTAATTGAAGCGTCGCCGGTGGGTGTAAACCTTCCATTTTTCACTTCGTTAGCTATTCTCCAATGGTAAGTAACGATGTTCTCTTTTGGCTTGCTAATATGTGGAGAGCTGATTTAACTTCAGATTTTTCCTCTTCATCTCTTTCAATCACTTCTTCTGACACCATGTCTTGATTTGTATGTGGGTTCAATGATGACACATTCATGAAAGAGAATGACTTTTTATCTAAAGTATGTTCAACTCAGTTAACAGCATTACAGGAGACACCATCTTAGAGATCCATCTAAAACGAAACCAAAACTAAACTGCTTGTCTCTCACATGCCCTCTGCTGGTCAGGCATAAATAATCAATCAGGCAAATATGCTGGTAAGGCATAAATAATCAAACAGGCAAATACCATCACTATTTGCTGATATCATTACACTCTCCGGGTGCCGGAGCCAGGGTGCACACATAATACTGTGTCCCCAGCACTTGAATGCCTATTCTAGACCACAGTGTGGGTTTAAAACTGCTGGCGCATGATCTATAAACTGTACCATGGAGGTAATGGCACAAGGTCATGTTCCCCCACAGGTAGCATACATAGGGGGTGGGGCATATTGTGTCACCACAAGTGCGCCCCATTACCAGCATGGACAGCACATCTGGTGTCTGGTAAGTGACAGCAGTTTCTGCTTTAAACCCAAGGCAGAAGTTCAAGTGGCCCAGGAATGGATTGTCCCCATTCCCAAACCCTCCACTGTTCACCTCACTGTAACTGAAAACATAACCAACCTGCAAGACTATGTTACATACTTTGGCTATGAAATTCCCCCCCTACCCAAACATCTTATCACCCTACTCAAAGCCGTAGAAGTATCACAAAAACATTTCCATACTCTAGAACAAAAAACAGTTGAGATAATGGGTGGGATTTCGGATATCATAGTTCCATCCCTGGTGGGATATTTTCGAAAATATAGAGGTCCCTTCCTGGATCAGAATGGCTTCCCATATTTTAGTGGTCTGCCAGCTCGGTATAGTTTTCTACTTACTATGCACAAAGTGCAAGGGGAGGGGCAGAAAGCTCCGATCCCGACATGAGAGGGTATTGGACGAGCATTACAATAAAGTTTATGATCATGTATTGGACGAGCCTTAATCATCATTGTAATAAAGTTTGTGACCGTGTATTATTTTACTATATGTACCGTATTTTCCGAGTGGTGCAGGGGTGTTGGACCCCCTCCATACTTGGATATGAATGTAACTGAATTTTACCTGTGTATGCATCTGAACACTACATTTAAAGGGGAATGTATGCTTTGGGTCTTAGATAGGTAAACTACAGGGGGAAGGTTGGCTCTCGGGGATCAAGAATTTTGCTCACTTAGTATGACACTCTAGCAAGTAAAGTATCACAGGGGGGACTGTAAGATTCTCAAAATTCACAGATCCTCCAAACCTAGAAGAAAACCCTAAGGAAAATGACTTTGGATTCTTTCTAACAAGCTTCAGGATGATAAAATACGCATTGGGCCTAACAGAGGGCGATTCAAGGTCGGAAACCAAGATTTGGCATTATAAAAGGCATGTTGGGCCTGTAAAGGGAGAAAAGGCTGCAACAGGGAATGGGATCAACCTCTGTAAAGACAGTTTGGGTATTGGAGTGAATCAAGTTGTCTGGGGGAATGTGTAACCTCACTCAGCCCCTATCAGACATTAACATCCTAACAATTGACCCACGGAGGAGCAGTCCCCACCCAAAACACAGGACCCATCCAAAACATGCAACCTACATAGAAATCTCGGGCACAGACAGGAGACTCGAAACCTGAGTATAGCTATGACAATTAAAAAGGAGCTCAACAGTTCATTGAATAATCAGTACAGCATCCCAAAACTATTTTACACATTTCTAATCAAGTTATCATTAACGAGCGCGCCCAAATCAAACAATAAACTGGGACTGATTTGGTGAGCAGATTAGAAGGCCCCTCAAAGTATAATTGAAGGCCTGTTTTCTGAAGAAGACAGTTCTCTCTAGAAGCAACAAACAAGAAGAAACCGGAGCATCGAGACGGGGCAGCATTCTACTGTACACCCAAGTTCAACAGCTTCAGTGACACAGGACATCATTGGACACATCGCAGCAACAAGAGCCTTATGAAACTACCAACAAAATATTACCACCAACCAACCTGGTAATATCGAGCCACCGCAACCAAAGAAAAACAACTCAGGAGAAAACCGAAGATTCGAAAGTTTTCCACTCTACAATCTATTCCTGACTTACCCCCAGGTAAGATTTTTACTTAAAAGGAACTCAAAACCCTATCTCTACAGAAGAAAAGTGGGTACTCACCCCATAAATCCAAAATGCACCCTACTGCATCAGCGGACTCGCGAAGACTGACTAGCAGGCGAAGTCCTCTACCGCGTCCGGGGTACAGCAGACACCGACCAACACATCCAGCGAACCCCGAAACCACGAACCAGCTCAACTGTCAAGGATTCATTTGGTGAGCATTATCCCTCATCCTCTAGAGTTCAACTTAGCTAGGAAGTGGGATTGGGAGGCGTGAGGCATTTTCTACTGTATTTCCCTCGTATGTATTAAAATGTTCCCCATTTTTATTAGAGTATAAGATTGTTATGTTGCATTTTCTTTCTTGAATAAAGATCAAAGTTTCTTGCACCAAAACCAGTTGTCTGCTGCACTTTTGTCCCCCCCCCTCCCAAATAAGCCCAAGGTCTAGAATCAAGGGAGTGGGAGCGATCCGAACCGCTCATAAGTCAGTGGTGAGGCTGACCCACACACCACCTCCTACAATGTAATGGAACCAAAGGGAGCAGGCTATCTTAGATCTGGTACTATGTAATGAGTCATAATTAATAAATGATCTCATAGTAAAGGATCCTCTAGGAAAAAGTGATCATAGCATGGTTGAATTTCAAATTCAGTTGGGGGGTGAGAAAGATGTGTCCCAAACCAGTGTCCTGATCTTAAACAAAGGCAATTATAATGGCATGAGGGCAGAACTGGCTAAAGTGGACTGGAAAAACAAATTAAAGGGTAAGAAAGTTGAAATGCAGTGGTGGACATTTAAGGAGATATTTCATTACTCTCAACAAAAATATATTCCAGTGAGTAAGAAAGATTTTAAGAGAAGGGAGCACCATCCATGGCTAACAAAGGAAGTAAAGGATGGTATCAAATTGAAAACGAAGGCATACAATGTTGCCAAGATTGGTGGGAGACCAGAGGATTGGGAAACGTTTAAAAACCAGCAAAGGATGACTAAAAGTAATAAAGAGAGAGAAGATAAATTATGAGAGTAAGCTGGCAAGAAACATTAAAACAGATACTAAGAGCTTCTACTAGGTATATAAATAGGAAGAGGGTAGCTAAAGTAAATGTTGACCCCTTAGAGGATGAGACTGGGGAATTAATAATGGGGAACGGGGAAATGGCAGAGACTCTGAACAAAATTTTTGCATCTGTCTTCACTGTAGAAGATACTAACAACATCCCAATAATGGATAATCAAGGGACCACAGGGAGTGGAGAACTAAAGACAATCACTATCACTAAGGAAATAGTACTCGGTAAAATAATGGGGCTAAAAGACGACAAGTTCCCTGGACCAGATGGCCTGCATCCCAGGGTCTTAAAAGAAGTGGCTGTAGAGATAGCGGATGCATTGGTTGCAATATACCAAAATTCCCTGGACTTGGGAGAGGTCTCAGTGGTTTGGAAAACCGCTATGTAACACCCCTATTTAAGAAAGGAGGGAGACAGAAAGCAGGAAACTATAGACCAGTTAGCCTAACATCTGTCGTTGGGAAAATGCTGGAGTCCTTCATTAAGGAAGCAGTAGCAGGGCATTTAGAAAAACATACTGCAGTCAAACAGAGTCAGCATGGTTTTAGGAAATGGAAATCATGTTTAACAAATTTGCTGGAGTTCTTTGAGGAGGTAACGAGCAGGGTGGACAAAGGTGAGCCAGTGGATGTGGTGTATTTGGATTTCCAGAAGGCATTCGATAAGGTGCCACATAAAAGGTTACTGCATAAGGTAAGAGCTCACGGAGTTGGGGGTAATATATTACCATGGATAGAGAATTGGCTAACTAACAGAAAGCAGAGAGTCGGGATAAATGGGTCATTTTCTGGTTGGCAAACGGTAACTAGTAGGGTGCCACAATCTACATTAATGACTTGGATGAAGGGACCGAGTGTAATGTAGCCAAGCTTGCGGATGATACAAAGATGGGTGGGAAAGCAAGTTGTGCAGAGGACTCAACGAATCTGCAAAGGAATGTAGACAGGCTAGGTGAGTGGGCAAACATTTGGCAGATGGAGTATAATGTGGGAAAGTGCGAGGTTATCCACATTGGCAGGAAAAATAAAAAAGCAAACTATTATTTAAATGGAGAGAGATTACAAAATGCTACAGGTCAGAGGAACCTGGGGGTCCTTGAGCATGAAACACAAAAAGTTAGCATGCAGGTACAGCAAGTAATCAAAAAGACAAATGGAATGTTGGCCTTTATTTCAAGGGGGTTGGAGTATAAAAGCAGGGAAGTCCTGCTACAACTTTACAAGGTATTTTTGAGACCGCATCTTGAGTACTGCGTACAGTTTTGGTCTCCTTATTTAAGGAAGGATATACTTGCATTGGAGGCAGTTCAGAGACGATTCACTAGGTTAATTCTGGAGATGAGGTGTTTGACTTATGAGGAAAGGTTGAGCAGGCTGGGCCTATGCTCATTGGAATTTAGAAGAATGAGAGGTGATCTTATCGAAACATATAAGATATTGAGGGGTCTCGACAGGGTAGATGCAGAGAGGATGTTTCCCCTCATGGGGAAATCTAGAACTCAGGGGCACAGTCTCAGAATAAAGGGTTTGTGGCGACACGCCACCACTGGACATAATCCGCTCACGGCGGCACAGACAGTCTAAGCAGAGGCCCCCAGCCGGGGGCCCTTTCCTCCAGCAACTTGTTTCCCGCAGGGACAGGCTGCCGGGAGCACTTCCTGTCTGGGAAGTATTTAAGTGGATGCGCGGGCTTTTCTAGTTCCTGTTTGTCATGTGGTTGGAATAAAGCAGTTGTGTTTTCAATAGCTCTGGTCTCGACTCCCACGTTTGCCACGGTATCTCAACAGGTTACCCTTTTAGAACTGAGATGAGGAGGAACTTCTTCTCTCAGAGGGTCGTAAATTTCTGGAATTCTCTGCCCCAGAGAGCTGTGAAGCCTGGGTCATTAAATACATTTAAAGTGGAGATAGACACATTTTTGCAAGGTAAGGGAGTGAAGGGTTATGGGGAGTGGGCTGGGAAGTGGCTTTGAGCCCTAGATCAGCCATGATCTTTTTAAATGGCGGAGCAGGCTCGAGGGGCCGTGGCCTATTCCTGCTCCTATTTCTTATGTTCTTAATAGTGTCTGATTGTTCATGGATCAGCATCATTCCCTCACTCATTGAGGGGAATACTGCGGGCCAGGGAAACAGCTGTACCCCCAAAGATATCTACTAGAAAATGTAATAACAACAGAAGACGCTGGAAAAACTCAGCAGGCCAGGCGACATCCATGGAGGGAGAAATAGAGTCAATGTTTCAGGTCGAAACGCTTCTTCAGAACTGAGAAAAAAAGGCAGGAAATGAAACAGATTAAAAGGCAGTTTGGGGGCTGGGAAATGGGGGAGGGGGTGAAAGAAGGGACATTAAGAGGTATTCAAGGTGAGACGTTGTTATTTCGGATTTCCAGCATCCGCAGTGTTTTGCTATCATACTAGAAAAGTACCTTTGTATTGCTGTGGACCCTTGCCAAAGTGTTTTTAGGGACAGAGGGCTGCACCCAGGTTCTCCGATGACTCCCTCCATATGCTTGTGGGAGGGAGTGAGAGCACGCAGGGAGACCCTCATCCCTTCTAATGTGCGGAAGAGACCTTCCCAGCCGACCAAAGGAGCCTGGCTCCAAATAGCGGAGGAGGTCAACAGCAGGGATGTTGTCAGGAGGACCTGGGTACAGTGCCGCAAACGTTTCAATTATCTCATTAGATCAGGAAAGGTGAGTGCAAAGCCACAATCAACTTCATCCTGCTGTGCCTCTCATCACATCCCCATCACTCTGCCTTCCCAACCCTACTCCTGCACATCCTTACTCACACTAACTTACCTTGCACCTCTGCCCCTCCCTCTCTCTCTGTCTATATTATCACATCCCCATCTGACTAATCACCCCTCACACTCACCCTCATCCTAATGCAATCATACCAACTAACAACACACAAGGAGGTCACTTGGCATTGCTACTCCACTCCATCATAGTCTCCCTCTAAAGATGTAACCCATTCATTCCTTACACTCATTTCATCACTCCCACTCAACCTTCTCTTCTTTCCCTCCTTGCAGGAAAAGAGAGCCCACAATAAAAGGGAGTGGGAGAGAACAGGGGGTGGCCCTTCATCGTTGGTCACCTAACAGCAGCAGAGGAAACTGCCTTGAAAGTGTCTGGAGTCGCAGAGCAGCTGGAAGTGGGAGACGGAGTGAGGGGGACATCTCAACAACCTGGTGACAGAATTACATCTCATACAGCCACATGGCATACAGCAGTCACTCATATGGGGGCTGATGTTAGCAGCCAGTGAATGTTCATCATAAACATAATGGTATAATTACCCATTCTTGATACAACATATCTAACTCATTTCTTTACTCTCACACAGGTCCATCAAGAGCACCCCTACCCCCCCAACACTGTCCAGGAGGAATAGCTGCATGCAGACGTTGAGCTTCAGGGGCCATCCAGAAAGAGGGCGATCCTGGAGATGCAGGAAGAAGTGCAGGAGGCTTTGACAGGTTTTGCGACCGTGATGTCTGCAAATGTGCAGGGAATAGAGGAGTCCATCTCCAACATGAGCACCACCATGTCTCAGGCGATGGTGACAGTAGGCTCTTCCATGGAAAGGATGGCCACCTGCCTGGAGCAGCTAATGCGCCACTCACATGAGCACATGGTCTCTATGGAGAATAGATGGCTATCTATGGAGAATAGATGGCAGATGCTCATAGACCTCTCTAGGAGGGATGTCAATGCAGAAGTGGATCCTCATGGCCCCACTGCTGTGCAGCAAGATGCTCTCCAGCTCCTTGCTAGCAGGGAAGTGTGGGTGGCCCATGAGAGGGATGGTGGTGAGAGGGGACATGTAAGTGGGGGCTCTCTCAAAGAGCTCACGCTCCTCCCCCATTACCCCCCACCCCCACCCCCAGTCAGAGCCCCAGATGGCTCCTCGGATTGCAATGGCTGAGTCTGCATCTGCACAGTTGCAGGAGGAGTAGACTTTGGCGGGGCCATCACAGGCTCCAAAGCCCAGTGGACTTCCACCAAAAGTGTTTATGCAGTCACTGCAGGGAAGTGAGTAGGCTGCCTCTACCTCTGCTGAAGCCACAGGGGTAGCACCTCGTAGAAGCATGCATAAGAGAAAGATGAAACACAAGTAGATGCACAAGGGTAGCCATTGGGTGTTTTAATAAATGTTTGTGTAAAGTTTCCGTTACTGTGATGTCACGCATAAAACTGTTTATTTTCACAACTTCCCGGTCATAGACAAATTTGGATGCAAATTTGGAAGTGGTTTAGTGAGTTGGAGTGAATGGTGAGACATAATGTTACCTCCAGCAATGGTGGTCAGTGTGAAAGGAATGCTTTGGTCATTGTAGGGGTGCTTTATTGTGTTGCTGTGGGGTGGTGCGTACCTGACGCAGCATGTGGCAGCCATATGGGTGTAATGTGGTTAAGTAAATTTGGCCATGATGAGGCCATCACTGGCCTCCCGGGCAGCAAGGTGCTTGGGTGCTGGTGGTATCTGGACTGCAAGTTCCTCCTGCTCCTCATCTTCCAGCTGATGCTCCTCCTGCTCCTGCTCCTCCTCCTCCTCTGAAGAGGCTGTGCGCTCAGAGCCTTGCTTCTTATGAAGCACTAATCCTCGCTGCTGCACTATGTTGTGCAGAGTGCAGCGGACCACAATGATTCTGGAGACCCTGGCTGGTGTGTACTGAAAGGCTCCTCCAGATCTGTCAAGGCATCCGATGTGCATTTTCAGCATGCCTATTGTCTGCTCTATGACACATCTGGTGGAAATGTGGTTTTCATTATATCTCTCCTGAAGGGTATCATGAGCCATGTTTTCAGTGGATAGCCCTTGTCTCCAAGCAGCCAGCCGGAAAGTCTGTTTGGAGGAGTGAAGAACTGAGGGAGGGTGGACCAGTGCAGGATGAAAGCCATGGCAGCTGCCAGGGAATTTTGCACACACATGCATGATGCTCTTCTTATGGTTTGAGGGAGTGGAAGCCCTTGCGGTTGACAAAGACTCCTGGGTGATGATGGGGTGCCCTGATGCCACATGTGTGCAGTGGATGATGTCCTGCACCCATGGGAAACCAGCCAGAGTGGCAAAGGCCAGCGCCCGCTCAGTCACACCGGCTTCATCAGTGGCAATGTTGATATAATTGGCTGACTTGTCAAAGAGGGCATTGGTGACCTGTGTGATGCATCTGTGGGTGGCCAACTGTGAGATGCCGCAAATGCCAGCTGCAGATCCCTGGAAGGAACCTGAGGCAAAGATGTTGAGGCCACTGGTGACTTTGACAGCCACTGGTAAGGTGTGTCCACCCGCTTCTCTGGGCTGCAGGTCTTGCTCCAGCAATCTGCAAATGTCTGCGATGACCTGGCGCGATAGCCTGAGCCTCCTTTGACACTGCTGGTCCGTCATGTTGAGAAAGCTCATCCTCTGCCTGTATACCCTGTGTTGGGGACATCTGGCATGGTGCAGCCATAGGGCGTTGGTGCCTCTGTCCTGTGCAGTGTCAGGTCATTGAGGAGAAGGTTGGTGTTGAGTCTGTGTGTCCCAGTTATGTTTTGGATCAATCACTGGACACAGACAACAAGAATAACTTTTAACAGGTCTTTACTATTCGGAGGTCAGGGCTGAAATGCCCAGCAAATCCTTGCACAACACTTATATACTGGTGTGGTCACCACCGGTATTACAGTATTACAGTATACAGCAGCCAAGAGAAAGTAGTACATCTCTTAAGGTAGTTCTCTTAAGGTGGAACAGGTTACATACACCACAGTTGGTGGTATTGTTTTTGCTGCTGCTAGTGTGCCTGCTGCTGCTGGTGTTGGGGTTCATTGTGGTCCAAGTCTGAGGACCAAGGTGAGACAGTATAAATGGCATAAGTGCTAATGTAATAGATGGCAGGTCAAGTAGAGATGACAGAAGCAATCTGTCAATGGTGTGATTGGTTCTACCAATGAGGTGACAGTGGATCCCGACTTTGTTGGAAACACTCACAACCTCTAGAAAGCTAAATCTGTGCTGACAATGCATTCAGCAACAGCATCTGCTTTAGGAAAGTGACCAGCAGCCAGGTGGGAGTTTTTATTGCAATTTTCATGCTGTGTACTAATGAGGTGGATCACTGGCCACTCAACTTCCGCCTCAGGCTCACAGACGTGGTTCCCGAGCTATGTGATTCCCGTGCTCATCCAGAGAAATTTGAAAGGTAGGGTGAACAAGATGCTTAAGGGTCTGACAAGTACCTAATAATGATCTAAATTACCTTGGCCGCCTCCGCCGTTCGGGCCGCTGCCGCGCTGGCAAACGCACCTGAGGGAAAGGTGCGTGGGGACGGGATGATGGTGGGTCCCTGGCCCGCTGCAACTTATTTCAAATTTCCCTCTCGACCTGCCTCCATTCCCGTCCGCACCGGCGTCAAAATATTCCGGCCTTAATGCATGATATTCTTTTGTTTGCTATTCCAATGCAGGTGTTAACCCATTTATTTTAAAATGTGCTTTGGTCCCAAAATTAATTATTGATAATACAATAGTATAGTCGAGCAATACAGTATGTTGTGGAATAATAATGTCAAGGTATTTACAGGATCTAATAATGCCAAAGCAGGAAATTATATTAATTGCAGAACACCATAATTTCCCAAAGTCTTTACGTGATACCAGATTCATGAGTTTTCTCCGGTACCTATCCCTTCTCTGCCCCCTCTGTCAACAAGGGCACGTGCCATTTTACAACCTTCATAAGGCAGCAGTCAGCAATTTGGACATTTCACACACTCTGATATCATGAAGCTTCACTTCAACTCCTGTGGATCACAACCCCTGCCCCTTGGCAAAACTCACCATATGGGCCTGTACTCCCATTGGTCCCCACTTGCATCCGCTGCTTATGAAGTCTGGACTGTATTGTGAGCCAGCAACATGCTGAGAACTTGAGATGGTTTCACAGGCTGCCTTGGAACACATGTCAGAATACATTATTCTGTGTGATAGGAGTAAACTTAATATTATTTACTTTAATTATGGTTTTCTGTTCCCATTTCCTTTTGTTGGCAGTGTCATGGCCGACAATGATGCATGGCCAGTTCCTGCTATCAAATCACATGACTTGAACAGAACTGGTATAATAACGTGCGACTTGAATGGCAGTAATATCTATTCTATGTGGCATAGGTCCACAGCATGAAACTGGCCATACTTCAGCACAAATTGCCACTCTTATTCAAAGAAGCTGCAAAGATGCTTTATGTGGGTGATAGAAATGTTACACCAGTCCAGTAGGGGTTGATTTTGTTAAGTTAGGGTTAAGGCATCTCGTTAAGATAACATGGGGAGCTTTCCTCTGTACCTGGCCAATGCTCTTCTTGGGCTTGAGGCTGATGCTGGATGCAGAAGTAGGAAAGTACTCTATTTCCCAGCACTTGCATCTCCCTCACCTTGATAAGTCCACAATGCAAACAAGGCATAACAAAGATCACCAATAATAAAGGGCATCATTGCCTATTTTTAAGGCAGATAAGCAAGCAGGATGGAGACTTAAAATCGCAGATGCATTCCATGGTTACAGAAGAGATTCAGAAGCACATCAGATAAAACCGTCACAGAGACACATAGATGAGGGGAAAGGCGCAGTTGCTGATAAGTTGTATAATTAGTATCAGTACTGTAGGCCAAGCTGGAGCGCAGGGTGACTTTAACAATAATACTGTGTCGTATAGTGTGATGTGCAGACTGTAGAAGGATTGAGCACAACCTGTGGTCTGCCATCAGTCTAAATAAACTGTACAGTACAACAATTTATTAACATTACACTGATTTACTGCAACACTTGCTGGAGAAATCCCTCTTGGAATTCAGATGGCTCTATGCGTCTATTACATTATAAAAGGGATATCGATTAAGTCTCATACGATTTGTTGTTAGTGATCAGAATTCATTAAATTCTGAAGTGAGGTCTGTCCTGCCCACATTATAATTAAAGGCTAAAGCTGCCTCTGTTTATCTGTACAGGTTTCACTGAAAGCAAATAATGCTATACTCTGTAATAAATATTTAGTAAACTACAAGAGAGGTTTGTTGTAAATTGAACAGGCTATTACAAGCCTGTTTTAATGAAAATGTTCTCTGGGCTGTGCTGTTTTTAAAACCCTAACCCTGCAAAATTGACTTTTTTGGTTGTACACTTCTAGTGATTGCATGATGTTTTTTTCCCCATTGGTTGGCCAACCTTGTCAAACCAAATTAAAGCCTGAACGGTTGAAAGGATTTTTCTGTGATCTTTCATTTGTTAAAGTAGCATTTATATTAGAAATAAATTCAGCAACTTATAGCTATAAAAATAGTTACATTCTCATTATGCGCGAGCTATTTTGCAGTATGTTTTTTGACAAATCTTATTCCTGTTAATTAAACAAATGGTTCTTTGCTTGCTTGCATCTTAATGGACAAGGCTGTTTTGCCTCTCATTAAACGGACTCAATTCTGCACAGTGGGCTCAGTGTTTTGCACAGTAACTTCTACACTTGTGGGATCTGAAGCTGCTTTGTGGGACGCTGACGTCAGTCACAGTGCAGACTGCCACGAAGCTGCAGTGATTACAGCCAGCAGATTTTAACCCCTCAAGGGTCATGTTAACATTTTGCCAGTACAATGTATAAAAGCACACAGTTTAATTGGTCATTTATCTCATTACTGTTTGTGGGACCTTGCTGTGCACAATTTGGCTGCAATGTTTCCCTGCATTACAGCAGTGATAATGCTTCAAAAGTAATTAATTGATTGTGAAGCACTTTAGGATGTCCGAAGGCCATGAGAGATGCTATATAAATGCAAGTTCTTTCTTTCAAAATTGGTACAATTTTACAGTCAGTAAATGTAAACATGAGTGAAAAAGCCATCTTTGGTTCTTTACAGCTCCCCCATCTATTTCATGTTATAATACTATCAATTCAATACTAGCAATTTATATGCCATCATTTTTGCTGGTGCCTTCTTACGTAGGTTAAGAACCTTCATCAAAGTAAGCAACATTACAGCACTTCAGCAGTGCAATAGACATTGCAGATCAAGTGAAGTCGATGTATAATCATCCAAATCTGCACAAGAAAATTATATTTAATTAGCATGCTTCATTAATACAATCTGTCTTTTGCATAATTATTCTAGAGTAGTCTGTTTTGAGCCATTGGGCAAAGTCCATTGCCGAAGTGCCTCACTCTGTGGGATCAATGTGTGACCATTGTGCGTCAGCCGATTGACCGCACTCGAAGCCGGAGTAATTTGGAGCAGCAGCCTCATTAACATCGGGCCAATGAACTATGGGGTGACAAACAGGTGTCCTGATGCAGCTCGCTCACCAATATTGGGCCACCCCAGCTGGCAGACAGGTATGTGTGGGAGGGAGTGTGGTGGGAGTGGCGGGGTGGGTGTGCTGGGCAAGTGATGAGTCCTGATCGTGGGGGAAGTGTATGTTGCCCTGAGGTGCCAATGGCTCAGATTATATTTGTGGGCCCAGAAGAGCACTCCTGTTCCTCCTGGCTCCACTAAAATAATACCAAACTTACCTTGGCTGGGCCTCTTCTCCCTATCGCCAGTGAAAATGATCGGAGTGTGCGCGGCACGTGCAACAGTTCCAACCTAAAATGGCAATCGGGATCTTAAGTTCCCGAATTGCATATTGAAATGCACAGGAGGAGGCCATTTGGCTTTTCTTGTCTCCGTTAAATTTGTATCCTTTTTCTTCAATTAACTATCCAGTAACTTTCTGAATTGTTGTAATTGGCCACTTGTGGCAAAGCATTCCGCATTCCAAGAACTGCATGGAAAAGTTCCTCCAAATCTTTCCTTTTATATAATAAGTCCAGAAAGCTGGGGCACAAGTTGGCAAAAGCCAAGGTTTAGGGACTGCCCTATTGGATTTTAACCAGTTAATCTTGAGATTATAGCTCTTAACTTAAGATCATGGCCTCTTCTTCTTTCATATGGTAATAGCAAAGTAAATCAAATGTCAATATCTAAGTCAGATATCCAGGCCAAAGCTTCCAGTGTAACAGCGTGGATATCTTGTAGGCTGCCTGCGAATTTCCTCTGAGAGTAGTACTCAATGATGTGCTCCAGGGTCTAGTCTTCAATTTGGCCTCCAATGAACATCTTTGCTTGATATGGAGTCCACACTGTCTTTCTGTAGGGACATATATGAGTTAATCTATTGAAATCTATACAATGTTTAATGTCACTCTTGTGCCCGTGTAACCTATATACTGTAATATATTTCATATTTTTATAAAAATATAGGCCTAGAAATTGACATTGGCAAAAACTTGCTGGTGTCACCATGGCCTCGGGTTTACGGTCACTGAAAATGGCCGCAGTGCTACCGGGCAAAAATTCACGCTGGGGCGAAAGATTTTTAGCCCAGCGCTAACTTACAGCTCTCCTGGTGGCATTAGTGGAGGCATCCGACCCGAAGTTCACATCCAGGAGTGGCGTTCCAGCTTCTTACAGCCTCTGGGAGCGAGGCTGTGGAGTTCGCAAGGAACTGTGGCCAATTAACAGGGCTATGAATTAAAGAGGCAATGCATTCAGAACTAATAAAAATTAAAATGGAGTGAAAAAATGCAGTTTTCACCATTTAAAATTAAACTTAAAATTAACATTAAAAGAAATCCCAAATGGTAGTCTTCTACACTTAAAGCTGAATTCCCTTCCGAACCTCAAAAAATGGGAAAAGTGCTTCAGCACTAACACAAATGAATCAGCAAGCCAGGGAAGGGGTAACCAGGTTCTCACACACAGCACTCTAGCTTTGTGCAGGGGGTCAACACTGCAAGAGAGGTCCTCTACCCACAGGGGCCAGGAAGCCCTCCAGAAAGAATGATGGGGGACTACATCACCAAGGCCGTCACTTCCAGCAGTGTCGCCCCCACCACCTGGCTCCAGTGCCCAAAGAAGCTTCATGACTCAGACCACTGGTCAATATCAGTGAATGTATCTTCAAAAGCCGTCTCCTACCAACTGCAACACTAGCCTCGCACACTGCTCAATGCACAACTCCACCCCCCACCCCAATCACTCACCTACCAAGAATCTGTACCAATCACAAGGCACATCTCCCATTCCTAGCCTCGCATCACCCCCTTGGAGGAGACGGTGCAGGCCATTCTTGGCAGGGACATAGCTGAGCCCTTGGCCAGCAGCAGGGCAGCAAGGATACAAGATGCCAGAAGGAGGATAACGTATGAGGATACCAGCATCTTGTATCCTTGCTGCCCTCCCCTCACCACAACTCATCCCCTGTGCCTTCCTCATTTCACACACCCATGAAATGCAGCCTGCCCAGCCAGTGGTCAGCCAAGAAGAGAGAGAGGAGCGTGAAGAAGAAAAAGAAGAAACACCGTCACTTGATTTGACACTCCCAGCCACCAGCTTCTCAAGGTCGACCAGCAAGGCCATTTGCAGTGTCCTCCACTGAAAGGCAGCAGCCTTCCACCAGCCATGCTGCAGCCACTGGGGTAGCACTGCGTGACATCAATAGGATAGGCAAAGGCACACACAAGACAGTCACTAAGAGAATGCAAATGGGTGATGAGTTGATTTCTTGATGTCATATTGGATGGATAGATGTATAAAGTTGGATTGGAAAGTTTTCTTTGTGGTGGCTTTTATTTCAGCATCGTGGCCAAGAGGACACTGTGATGGTCAATAACAGAGGGAAGGTAACAGGGGTGATTTTATCAATGGGGACGTGATGGAGGCGGGACTCCTGCTTGTCGGGGTTTAGTCCTGTCTCCATCGACATCCGGCCAACCCACGCTATTTTCCCTTGATTGACCTTGTGGGTTTAGCAGGCCAATTAAGGGAAAGCCAGTGACAGAGAATGTCAGCGTATGACGTTTCATCTGTCAAGATTTTTGACAGATGAATTGTCATAATTTGACAGCTCTGTGAAGCTGTCAAACACTGACAATCTGTCTTCTAAGTTGAGTCCTTTACTCAAGACTCACTTAGAAAGCTTTCCCGAGCAGAAAGCAGAATGGCCGCTGCATTCTTAAATGGCCATTCTGCTTTCTCTGCCGGTGAGATGAGGCAGCTCCGCAGCCTAAAGGGATGAAGCCTGGAGGAAGAAGCAAAGGTAAGTAATCTTATTAAAACACTTTAGAGTCATCTCACACACTTACCTCTCCACACTTGCACTCATCACTCACCTGCACACTTTACGGCTCCTCCGAACCCCGCAGACCCACGGCTCGCCTCGCAAGGTTCGGAGCCGTTGGGAAGCCCACACTGTAGGGCTCAAAATAGGGATTAGCCAAAAAACTGCCTGTTAACTACCTGTTAACAGGCAGTTAATTGGCACTAATCCCCTTCCTGCCTCCTGGGAAGATGGCACGGAGGCGGGTTGGGGGCAGGATGGGTACCCGCTCCCAGATTCTGCCATTTTCCCGGCAGTCCCGCCTCCATACCCACCTCCCCAGGGCTGGCAAAATTGAAAGGGGAATTGGCATGTGGTCATTGGTACCGCAGGTGGATGATTCCATCCTGGATCTCTCGGCCAGAAAGGGACTGTCCTTCCTTCTGCTTCCTCCTGTTCTGCTTGCTCCTCTTTGGCTTCCTCCCATTCAGCTTCTTCCTCTTCTGTTTCTTTCTCTTCTGCATCTTCCTCTTCCCTCTGTGAGCGGATGCTGTAAATCTGAAATTACAGCATAAAATGCTGGAAACACTCAGCAGGTCAGGCAGCATCTTGACCTGAGATGTAAACTCTGTTTTTCTCTCCAGGGATGTTGCCTGACCGGCTGAGTATTTGCAACATTTTCTGTATTCTCAGAGGACTTCCTTTACCATCTGAGGCCTTGCAAGCATCCAGCAGCACTCCCATCACACTTAAAAAACTTTTAGCATCTATTGCAGCAAGCCATTACTTCAGTAAAATCAAAACCACCCAGTCCAAAAGCTTAAATGCAAACTGACCTGAAAGATGCATGTGTCCCTTTAAGAGGTGCTGACAGTGCCTCTGTGAGTCTGCTTGCACGGTGGGTTGACCTGGCGTGCTTAGGACCCAGCGCTGAACTCGAAGTTCGCCGTGGTGACGTTAAGTTGGCATTGCACGCTGACTGATGTCACCACTCCACCATTTTTCTTTGCAAGGCGATACTTCATAATGGCAGCGCTACCAAGACTTGGAAAACGGCAGGCGCCATGGCGGCCGCCGCCACTGCCTCAACATTATGTCGTGCTAACGGGTGGTGATAAGGTAGGGAATTTCTCCCCCATAAATTTTTAAATGGTGAATTGTAAATTGGTTCAGCCTGTTTTACTCATTGACTGGAGTATTTTTGAAGAAAGAAAACATGGTCTTCATCCCTATTACATAGATGCAGATGGATAACATAGATATTCAAAATGCATTTATTTGATGAAGTTTGTGTATTAATTTTACAAAATGTCAATATTCCTGGTGATATGCCAGGTTCGCACCCACCACTGCCCTTCAGCGTTGAGCCCACTGAGTTTGGGTGTCATTGGGAGGGTATCTTATTAGAATAAGACCAGCAGATTCCTGTGCCAGTAAAAGTCCATCTCTAGTGCCCATCGGCCCCATTCTGCCAGGAAACCCGACACCTGGTCACAATTGGGGAGGGGTGCCCAGATCTCCTCCCCATCCTCCAGAGAGTCCAGCGTGCATGGTAAGGGAGCTAACCTGGAAGTTTGTTAAAAAATAATTCCGATCTTAATTTCAGAGGCTCAGGTAGCTTCCCTGACTGGATCCCCTGGTAGGATCCACTTGCATCCTTCTGCAGGCTGGTATGCCTCATTTCTCTTGATGTACTAACCTCCAGTCTTATGGCAGGTTCTTTCTGAGCCAAGGAAGGAGCAATTCCCAGCATAAGAACTGCTAGCCGCCCCCCGCACCACCCACCCCCCCTCCATCCCCATCTCCATCGGTCTTGATAGGACGAGTGGAGGCTCCGCATCTTAGAAATGGGAATTACCAGAAGTGCCTGCATGTTTCAAGCCCAGCAGAAATTCAGGGACTATTTCTTTGAATCTTCTGGAAAAGTCATGATTTTGAGATAGAAAATTGACCTGGAATCACAGCCTCAGTGGAAGCTGGTTAAATTTACAAATGATACCAGGCTAGGGTGGATTATCAACCCAGAGGAAAGAGCAGAGCAACAGTGAGAGTTAGATTGGGTTTGCACCTGGGCTAGTCAGGGGCAAATGAAACATAGAAGATAGGAGCAGGAGTAGGTCATTCGGCCCCTCGAGCCTGCTTCGCCACTCAACAAGATCACGGCTGATCATCCAAATTCAGTACCCTGTCCCTGCTTTCTCCCCATATCCCTTGATCCCTTTAGCCTTAAGAAATATATCTAACTCCTTCTTGAATATATTTAATATC
Source organism: Somniosus microcephalus (assembly GCF_052327205.1). Taxonomy (NCBI): domain Eukaryota; kingdom Metazoa; phylum Chordata; class Chondrichthyes; order Squaliformes; family Somniosidae; genus Somniosus; species Somniosus microcephalus. The sequence continues at coordinate 106,346,229 of NC_140987.1, read as the reverse complement.
TAACTGCCTTCTGTGGTAGAGAATTCCACAGGTTCACCACTCTCTGGGTGAAGAAATTCCTCCTCATCTCAGTCCTAAATGGCTTACCCCTTATCCTTAGACTGTGACCTCTGGTTCTGGACTCCCCTGCCATCGGGAACATCCTTCCTGCATCTAGTCTGTCTAGTCCTGTTAGAATTTTATAAGTTTCAATGAGATCCCCTCTCATTCTTCTAAACGCTAGCCTAATCGACCCAATCTCTCCTCATACATCATTCCTGCCATCCCAGGTATCAGTCTGGTGAATCTTCACTGCACTCCCTCCATGGCAAGAACATCCTTCCTCAGATAAGGCGACCAAAACTGCACACAATACTCAAGGTGTGGTCTCACCAAGGCCCTGTACAACTGCAGCAAGACAACCTTGCTCGTGTACTCAAATCCTCTCGCTATGAAGGCCAACATACCATTTGCCTTCTTAACCGCCTGCTGCACCTGCATGCTTACCTTCAGCGACTGGTGCACAAGGACACCCAGGTCTCGTTGCACTTCCCCTTTTCCCAATCTATTGCCGTTCAGATAATAATCTGTCTTCCTGTTTTTGCCACCGAAGTGGATAACCTCGCATTTATCCACATTATACTACATTTGCCATGCATCTGCCCAATCACCCAATCTGTCCAAATCATACTGGAGTTTCTCTGCATCCTCCTCACAGCACACACGCCCACCCAGCTTTGTGACATCTGCAAACTTGGAGATATTACATCTACTTTCCTCGTCTAGATAATTTATATATATTGTTAATAGCTGGGGTCCTAGCACCGATCCCTGCAGTACCCCACTAGTCACTGCCTGCCACTCGGAAAAAGTCCCGTTCTATATAGATAAATGTAACGTACCATATTGGAAGTACAAATAAGTGGCAAATGGAAAGTAAAAAGTGTGCTAAGGGTTTAGTTAACTTGGTGTTCATTACATTTAAACAGTGTGAGTTGGCAACAAACAAAGCAAATGGGTTGCTGGATTATATTGCCAAATTATTTGAGTTCAATCCCAGAGGTCATTCTAATGCTACGTAGGGCTCTGGTCAAGCTATACTTGGTGTACAATGGGACATAAAGGAGCCATTCAGACCCTAGAGGCAACGTAGAGAAGAGGAACGAGGCTGATCTGTGGTGTCAGCAGGAAGAGCCATGAGGAGTAACTTGATAAGAAAAGATTCTTCAGCCTTGGAAAGACATGCCTCAAAGGGGGGCTTATAGGTAAATGATGCTTAATGGAGTCGAGAATGCAAACAAAACAATACTTTGAGATATGCCAGAGGAGTAGCACAAGAGGCTTAATTTAAGACAGGCATCAGGAAGTGTTTCTTTAAACAGAGAGTGATCAAGAGCTAGACCAGGTTGCCGGGAAGACTGGTTGATGCCTAGACACCGGATTAATTTCTGAAACAGTTAGATGTTCTAATGGAAAGACAGTCGGGCTGGTATTCTGGAAACATGAGATCAACTGGGACTTCTTCATCCAAACCTATCTTGTAATCTTGTGAATGTTGAATTTAAACAACTTTTTAGATTGATGTGCTGTTCACATTTTAGCTTATCAGTCCTGAGGTCATTGCACTGTGCATCAGGGAATCAGAATCAACATTCCTGTTAGTAATTTTCAAACCATGTCCTGCAAACTAATCGGGGGCAAAATTCCCCTTGTTTGTGCCTCCGGTGGGCGGCGCTAACGGGGTGCAAATGTTAATTTGCCCCCCCCCCAGGCGATAACCGCGCCTCCCGCGAAATTCCATGGGAGTTTAGCGGCGGCGCCACCGGGTTGTGCCCTGATCTTGTGCGCCTGGAGATCATGACGTCATCTCTGGGTGCATCACCCCGGTAGCGCCCCGGCAGAAAAAATCCCCTTCACCCCCTGCAGCAGCACCGGGCGATGGCAGCGACTCCTGCAGGGGACACGAGCTGAAAAAAATGTTGGCTTTTTTGAAAAATGTTTTTTTTGCTCCAGACATGGGGTCCGAGCCGTGATCGCCTGACACTCTGCTTGAGTGCCGGGCTGATCGCGTGGCACCCCCGCTCCCTGGTGCTGCACTTAAGATTTAAAAAACTGCAGAGTTCGCTGCGTGGGGCCCTTCCCTTTAATTCAGGGAAGAGCCCCTGCAATGCATCAGTGCCACCCAGCCCAGCGCGTGGTGCTGCTGAGCTGTGCGTCCCGGGTCGCGAACTTCCTCCCCTCTTGCGCTCCAAGAAGGAGTGGGGTGCTTGATTTTACGGTCCACTTCCCTCTTGGAGCAAAAAGTGGGAATTTTAGAAAGGCTGGAAGAGGCTAACTTTTCCAGCTTTTCTGATTTAGTGCCCCAAACGAGGCTCGAGGGGAACTTCTAACCTATCATGTATCTTTTGCTGTGTCCTCTGATTCTGTTGTTCTGGGCAAGGTTAAATACCTTATCATGGTCGACATTAAATAGTCCCTTTCAAATGCTAAAAACTGCAATCATATCACCTCTCAACCTTCTGTTTTCCACTGAGAACATGTCCAATTTACATAATCGCTCCTCATAATTCAATCCCTCCAGCCCCTCAATCATTCTGGTTGCTCTCTTCTGTATTCTGTGTTTTCTCTTCACTAGTATTCCTGTTGTAAATGCATTGAATTCTTTTGTTAATGATGTTGCTCAGTAAAAAAAAAATCAATGGCCTGTGCATTTACATGTTAATATTAATGAAAATGCAAATGTTTGTCTCTTTTCATGGTCTGTTGCCATTTGATGAAAGTAGGTGGTATAACCAGTGTTTGCTTAAAAAAATTGTTTTGTATTTATTTTGTTACAAAACAAAAACCCACTGTACCTGGCATGAGCAGAAACCCAAATGTTTGTCAAGCTTTAATTTTAATTTCTCTGTTAATTGCAGATCTGGTCTTATTTCCGCTAATTTGGTTTGCTTCCTCAAGAGGTGAAAATAGGTCTGATCTTCCTCTCCCAACATTGTGCAGGAGCAATTAGAGCTTAGCACACCAGCAGCTTTTGGGCCTGAAAGGCATCAGTGCCATTAAAGGAACAGGTGCAGTTAAAGCCCCATGGGAGAGGCAGAAGGAGTTTTTTCAGGTAATGGGCTAGAATTATTATATGGACATCTTTTGATGAAGAATAGTGAGTCTTTGCATTACAGTATGCATGCCACAAGCTATAAACTGAATGTTAGTGATTTTTCGCATTTATTTAAAGATTCTGTTCTTTATGAATGACTTTATGCTGCTGGACCAAGGATCAGCTCGGATACCCTTGCAGTCTGTTTTGCAGCAAACTGATAAGAGAAAGCACTGTGGTGCCAAGCAGTAGACGAGGGAACAGGGAAAACGCGTGTGGGTATGAAAAATTATGGTGCAGGAATAGGAGGAGGTGCTGGTTTGGTTATGAGGATTTTTTTTTATTCCAGTTGTTTTCAAGGGGAGGCTGGATAGGTACTTGAGGGAAATAAACTTGCAGGGCTATGGGGATAGAGCGGGGGAATGGGACTGACTGGATTGCTCTACAGAGAGCCGGCACGGACTTGATGGGTGGAATGGCCTCCTTCTCTGCCGTTATGACTCTATGGGAACGATTTTCTCAGCCCCGAGGAGACGGGTATGGAGGAGGGACTGCCGGGAAAATGGTAGAATTTTGGGGCGGGTGGCAAACCCGCACCCAACATGCCTCCATGCCATCTTCCCAGGAGGCGTGTTGCTGTCCCGCGCCGGGTAGTTAACAGGCAAAAAATAGCATTATCCCGTTTTTGCCCTCACAAGTGCGGGCTTCCCAACGGCACCAAAACCTTCCAGCTCAGCGAGGCAAGTACTGGGTCTATGGGGGTCGGGGGGCACAAAAGTGTGGTGTGAGGGTAAGTGATGGGTGCAAGAGTGTAGAGGTGAATATCTGAGGTGAGTGCAAAGTGTTTTTAAAAGTGTACTTACCTTTGTTTCTTCCTGCAGGCTTCAGTCAGTTTCTATACAGAGAGTCTCGCACCCTCCGTGTTGCAGATGAGAGATGTCCGTTAAATTCTCAGATGCAACAAACATCTCAAACATCTCTGTAAAAGAAAGAAGGTTCATGAGGTCTTGTATGCAAGACCTCATCAAACTGCAGAGATTGTCACTGTTTGACAGCTTCACAGAGCTGTCAAATGATGACAATTCATCTGTCAACATTTTTTGACAGATGACACATCTTAAGTTGACATGCTCTGCAACCGGCTTTCCCTTAATTGGCCTGAAAAACCCGCTGGGTGGGCTTAACAAGGTCAATCAAGGGAAAATAGCGTTGGTTGGCCACAACTCGATGGAGGCGTGACTGAAACCCGACAAGCAGCAGTCGCGCCTCCAACGCGCCTCCATTCACAAAATCGCCCCCTATGACTCCATGATGTGAAGTAGTGGTACAGTCGGGAGGAGGGGTGATTCCTACTCTGTGGTAGGGAAGCAGTGGCTCAAGGGACGGCCAAACAAATGACATCAGCAGCTGTCAAGAGGGCTTGTGGTTGTTTTACCTTGTTTGCCTCTAAATAAGCCATATTGCAAAATGGCAGGTGGTAGAACATTGAACACAGCCTCCATCACTAACCAATAGCAGCTAAAGCGGCAAAACCATTTTTTATTCAAAAAAACAAAAATAAAAACCTTTCTTGACAATATCAGCCTGTCTCTTAAGACTTAAATCACTGAAGTGGCAGCTGTGGAATCAGTAGCAGCAGATTTTACTGGGAATAGTTTGCCCTTGACCCAAATCCCGTACTTCCTCCAACCCATCATTGTTGGCTGTGCCATCAGCCATCTAGGACCTAAGCTCTGGAATTCCCTCCCTAAACCTCTCCGCCTCTCTACCTCTCTTTCCTCCATTAAGACGCTCCTTAAACCTCTTTGACCATGCTTTTGGTCACCTGTCTGATTATCTGCTTCTTTGGCTTGGTGTTAATTTTTTTCTGATTACACTCCTGTGAAGCACCTTAGGATGCTATGTTAAAGGTGCTACGTTAAATGCAAGTTGTTGTTGTTACTATTAGAAGAAATCTTTCTGCAAAGACCTCTGACATTCATTATCATCACATTTATATTACTGCACCATCTTCGGGCACAGTTAGTTGCAGAGACCAAAAAGGAAATAGAGGAAGTTTGGGTGCAGTGCTATTTAAACGCAGAATGGGAAAAAAGGATTAGTGTTGATTTTTCCTCTTCATTGCACCCATTTTAATTGCTCCACCATTGGCAGCCGTGCCTTCAGCTGCATAGGTCCTAAGCGCTGGAATTCCCTCCCTAAAACTCTCCGCCTCTCAACTTTTCCTTCCTCCTTTAAGACGCTCCTCTTAACCTACCTCTTTGATCAAGCTTTTGATCTCTGCCCTAACATCTCCTTATATGGCTTGATGTCAAATTTTGGCTTTGATAACGCTCCTGTGAAGCACCTTGGGACATTTTACTATGTTAAAGACATTATATAAATGTAAGTTGTTATTGCTCAGTGTGGGGGACATCGATTTGCCGACTTTCCACCACCAGCATTGGGGGTCCCACTTGGTGCTTGCAACTTCTAGCGGTATTTAACTGAGGCTCGGACATGAATATGCTTCGGGACTCCCATCATTGGCTTTGGGTGGGCAGTGTGACTACTCTGCTGATTTCAGGTGGAAGTCGAATGTTTCCCTCAAGGTTTGTGACCTTAACCACTTCCAGGTTTGGCAGACAATGCTGGTAATTTGCTCCTTGCAGTCCTAAGTTAAGTCAGGTGCAATTCTGGATTGATGGGGCAGCAGATTTTGCTCTCAACATCCTGTCATTTGCACACATGCACTTCCTTGGAGCAGGTGCATCTTTCACAACAGCCAATTCTACTGGAATTGAGTGGGTATTTTAGAACTGCTGTAACTCTGGTGTATTTGACTTACATCCCAAATTCCAGCCCTATACCAGAACTCCTTTTGCACCAAAAAAAAATCACAATTTCAACTCCACAATTTTGAAATTTTGTAAGGTATTAACTCCATTACACGAGCAACAGATCCTCGAGCTCTGTGCACACATGGAGGAAAAAGAGCCAATTTGTTTCAGATTGCTGAATTGATGTGGCACAAGGAGAACTCATTTGGAACTAACAATCTTCTTCTTCTTCTTAGGCAGTCCCTCGGGGCCGAGGATGACTTGCTTCCACATTAAAAATTAGTTCGCAGGTGACTGATGAGTCCAATGCGGGACCTACAGTCTCTGTCACAGGTGGGGCAGACGGTGGTTGAAGGGGCTGGTGGGTGGGGTGCTTGGGTTGACGTGCGCTCCTTGCGCTGCCTGCGCTTGGCTTCCGCTTACTCCCGGCGAAGAGACTCGAGGTGTTCGGCGCCTTCCCGGATGCTTCTCCTCCACTTTGTGCGGTCTTGGGCCAGGGATTCCCAGGTGTCGGTGGGGATGTTACACTTTTTCAAGGAGGCTTTGAGGGTGTCCTTGAAGCGTTTCCTCTGCCCACCTGGGGCTCTCTTGCCGTGCCGGAGCTCCGAATAGAGCGCTTGTTTTGGGAGTCTCGTATCGGGCATGCGGACAATGTGACCCATCCATCGGAGCTGATTGAGCGTGGTCAGAGCTTCGATGCTGGGGATGTTGGCCTGAGCAAGAACACTGACGTTGGTGCACCTATCCTGCCAATGGATTTGCAGGATCTTGCGCAGGCAGCGTTGATGGTACCTCTCCAGTGCTTTGAGGTGCCTGCTGTACATGGTCCATGTCTCTGAGGCATACAACAGGGCAGGTATCACTGCTGCCCTGTAGACCATGAGCTTAGTGTCGGGTTTGAGGTCCTGGTCTTCAAACACTCTCTTCCTCAGGCGACCGAAGGCTGCGCTGGCACACTGAAGGCGGTGTTGTAACAATACAGAACTGTTGAAAGCCTAATACTCCCAGGGGGAACGATTCGGTTGCTTTGCGCCTCCCTTAGGGCGCTAACGGGGCGCAAAGCAACTAGTGCCCGGGCACGGCACCGCCGATGCCTCCCGTGAAATTCAGTGGGAGGATAGTGACAGCTGTAACCATTAGTGCCCCGTGGCGCTGCGCCGCTGACAATGACGTCAGCGCTGCCAACGCCTCTCGCGAAATTCAGCACCCAGCACTCGCGCCCCGGCTGCGATCTTCGGTAGCGCCCCCTGCCTTACCGCTGGACGCTATGTCCGGCAGGGTCAGGGGGGCCTACCTGCGGCCAGGGCGGCGCTAATGAAAAGCGAGGTGCCGGGCGGCCATTTTTGTTGCTGGCCGCCTGTCAGCACCTGCCCCCGTTGCCATCCCCAGCCTCCTCTTCAGCCCCCCCGCGGAGTGCCGGCTGCGCTCCGTGAGCCCGACACTTCTCTTGAGTACTGGGCTCTTTTGCCGGCACTCCGATCCCCGGTGGCCCAGCTGAGCCCCGGGTCGTGCTGCGCAAGGCCCCACCCCTTTAAGAAGGGGAGGAAGGCCTGCAGGACCGCGGCGCGATATTCCCTTGTGGCACCCCAAGAGGGAGGTGGGGCGTTTCCAGTAGGGCCCCGCTTCCCTCTTGGGGCGCTACCGATGAATATCGGCCGTGGGGGCGCTAATTTTTTCAGGGCACTAAAAGTAGCGAAGTTAGCGCCCCAAAGGGGTCGCGACTCAATTTTTCCCCCCAGATCTTCATGCAACTTGCTTTAAGGCTCAAAGAACATTTGTTTATTAAACCTAAATATCTGTAAATAATTTATCGCTCACTTGCACCTCATGAACTGATAACAGAGGTTAGCATTTCCACCAAACAGTGCGCAAAATTTTGCTGGGATGTTGGAGAATCACAGTAATGCACGGAAGCCAATCTTACAGTGATCATGGCAGAATTTTTTTTAGTGAGGACTGTTAGATCCGTGATTCTGAGGGTATGCTGTTTTTCAATAACCACACGGATGCTGTAACTTAACGATAAACAGGTATTTACTGGAGGAGGGTAGTCTCAAGACTGGAGGTACAGAGGCATGCGCAAAGCTTATATACAGGTGTGGTCACTGCCGGTACTACAGTATACAGGAGCTGTAAAAGTAGTTCTGTCTTAAAGGCACATACACTACAATTCCTCCCCTTTTAGATTAGTAGTACCCCTAATATTCAAATAACAATTAACACTTTAACAGGTACATTAAACAACAATAGTCCATTTATAGATTCAGTCTTTGGGGCGTCTGCCTGACCCTTTTGGGATAGCGCCTTTCCTGAGGTTCTTGTTCTTGGTGCAGAGGCGATTCTGACCCCTTTTCATTGGGTAGTTCATCGGGTTCCACTGCTATTGGTTCTGAGGTAGATGCTACCGGTACGTCGGGTTCATCCCCAGGTACTCAAAGCATGGGGTTGACGCGTTCCTGTGACGCTAAGATCTGATCGACGTGGCGTCTCACCATGTTCTCCCCGACATCCACTGTGAACATTAATGGCCCCTGCCTTGTACATATCGTTCCGGGTTGCCACTTTGCTGTTCGATAGTCACGGGCCAAGACTGGTTGCCCTACATTGAAGCTTCTTGTCAGCTTCTCATTGATGTGCTGGAATTGTTTGTCCTCAACATTTCTTCGCACATTTGGTCTGAGCAAGTCCAGATGAGATCTCAACCTTCGGTTAAAGAACATCATGGCCGGAATCTGGTTGGTAACTGCATGTATCGCGTTTCGGTAGGCTAATAAGAAATTGTCCATCTTATGCTGTAGTGGAATTTCATCATCGCACATGGCCTTTATCGCCTTCTTAAAGGTTTGTACGAACCTCTCAGCCAATCCATTTGTGGCTGGATGATACGGGGCGGATGTGTAATGCCTTACCCCATTCCTTCTCATAAATTTTTGAAACTCTTCGGACACAAACTGTGGTCCATTATCAGAGCAAATCTGCTCTGGCAAACCGTTTCTGGCAAATATGGTCCGTAGGACTGCAATCGTTTTCTCTGTAGTGGTTGAAGACATTTTTATCACCTCAGGCCACTTTGAATGAGCATCCACTGCTATTAAGAACATTGAGTCCATGAATGGACCAGCGAAATCAATATGCACCCGTTGCCATGGAGAGGAGGGCCACTCCCATGGGTGTAGAGGGGCATGTGGTGGTGCATTTTGGACCTTCTGGCATCCTAAGCAGCTCTTAGTTAGGTCTTCGATTTGTTGATCGATTCCCGGCCACCACACATAAGCCCTAGCAAGGCTTTTCATTTTCACTCCTCCCAGATGACCTTCATGTAGCTCATTTAGCACTCTCTCCCTTAACTTGGGTGGAATCACCACTCTGGATCCACACATCACTGTCCCCTGGCATACTGACAGCTGTCCTCTTCTGGATGAGAATGCTGGCAACAGTGAGTCGCCATGTGTTGGCCATCCCCTCACCGTCAAATCATATACCCGAGACAGCGTCGGATCATTTCGGGTCTCCTTCTCTATATCCGCGTTAGTTACTGGCAATCGTTCAATTATTGACGAATAAAATATCTCAATAGGGTCCACTGCTGGTGCTTCCTCCACAGTAGGCAGTGGCAGGCGCGATAGTCCATCAGCGTTCCCATGCTGTTTCGTGCCTTTATATTCTATTTCATATTGATTCACTCCTAGAAACAGGGACCATCTTTGTAACCGTTGTGCAGTTTTCACTGGCACGCCCTACTTAGGATTAAAGATGGAGACAAGTGGTTGGTGGTCAGTCAGCAAGGTGAACTTCTGCCCATGCAGATAGTGGTTGAATTTTTCTACTCCCCATACTAGGCTGAGGGCCTCCCTGTCAATCTGGGCATAGTCGCGCTCGGCTGAGGTTAGTGACCGAGACGCAAAGGCTACTGGCCTCTCCAACCCGTCTGGGAATTTGTGCGACAGCACCGCTCCAATACCATAGGGTGATGCATCACAAGCCAAACGAATTGGTAGTGCTGGGTTGAAATGGGCCAACACCTCTTTTGATGTGATCAATTCTTTACACTTCTGGAAAGCTCGTCTACGTTCGTCATCCCACTTCCATGGTACCCCTGTTTGCAGTAGGGTGTTCAGTGGGTGTAATACCATGGACAAATTTGGTAAGAACTTGTGGTAGTAATTTACCAGCCCGAGGAATGACCTCAGTTGTGACACATTTTCCGGTGCTGGAGCCTTGACTACTGCCTCAATCTTTTCAGGGGACTTATGTAACCCCTCTTCATCGATGACGTGGCCACAATACGAGATCTGTTTCTGGAAAAACTCGCACTTGTGGCGATTAGCTCGTAGCCCATACTCCTTTAATCTGGTGAGCACCTTCTCCAAGTTGGCGAGGTGATCACAGTCATTTTCGCCCGTGACCAAGATGTCGTCCAAATAACACTGGGTCCCTGGAATCCCTTGCAGGACCTGATCCATTGCCCTTTGCCAGATAGCCGGAGTCAAGGCTACTCTGAACACCAGCCGGTTGTATTGATAGAGACCTTTATGAGTGTTAATCGTAAGGTATTGTTTCGAAGCTTCTTCTACCTCCATTTGCAAGTACGCCTGGGCTAGATCAATTTTGGTGAAGCGTTTACCTCCAGATAACGAGGCGAAAATATCCTCAATTCATGGAAGCGGATATAGTACCGTGTGAAGGACTGGGTTCACTGTCACCTTAAAATTCCCACAGATGCGGACCTTCTTTGGTTCCCCAGGCGTATTACTCAATGACCTCTTCATTTCAGGAACGATGGGTGTAGCCCACTCGCTCCAGTCTACTTTGGACAGTACTCCTGAACGTTCCAACCCTTCCAGCTCTGCTTCAACAGCTGGTCTGATCGCATAAGGCACTGGTCTGGCCTTAAGAAACTTTGGGCTTGCATTTTCCTCTATTTTAATCATTGCTGTTATGCCTTTTAGTGTTCCTAGTCCCTCCTGGAACACTTCTTTTGCGTCAGTTAGCATTTTTGACAGTCGTCCAGGTGTGACGTCGTCATCCTTTTTGGCCTCAACCTTCAGTGCCTGTATGGAATGCCAATCTAATTGTATCTTCCGGATCCATTCACGTCCTAGCAGTGGTGGTCCTCCATCTGGCAATATATATATATCCATTTTAGGTATTTCCTGGCCTTTATATATCACTTTCACCCTTATCTTTCCTTTGGGGTAGACTTTTTGCCCCGTATACGTCTTCAAGACAATCTCTGTAGCTTTCAAGGGTATATGTGAAAATAGCCGCTTGTAGTCCCTTTGGTTTATGACTGTTAGGGCTGATCCTGTGTCCAATTCCATTTTCACTTGGACTCCGTCTATCTTGAGTGTAACCCAGATAGTCTGGTGATCCTCCATTTCGGTTACCTTATGTAGTTTCAGACAACCCAGCTCCTTGCTTCCGGAGTCTGTGTCACTTTTCTGTTCGTCTAAACCACTGTCCATCACCTGGTGTACCTTTTTGTACTTCTCCTGTGGCGATTTCTTACTGTTGGTTTTCTTCCCAGACCTGCAGACTCTTGCTATGTGTCCTGCTTTCCCACACTGTCTGCACACTTGGTCCTTGAACCAACAATCCTTCTGGTCATGTGTTGTTCTGCCGCAACGATAGCACTTCCCTGTTCCATAGGACATTTCATTGGTGCCATATTCTTGCGGTCTCCGTTGTATCTCTGCAGCGCCCCTTGCGGCTGCTTCGTGTGATACTGCCATACTGAAAGCCTTGTCCAGCGTAAGATCCTTTTCTGATAGAAGCCGTTTCTGAGTTCCTTCACTTTGTAGCCCACACACAAACTTGTCCCTTAACGTATCTGCTAGTCCTGCTCCAAACTGGCAATGTTTCGATAGCTTGCGCAATTCCGTTAGGTACTCAGCATTGCTTTCGTCTTTGTGTTGGTTCCTTTTATGGAGCTTAAATCGTTCTGCTATCAGCAGCGGTGTGGGGTTTAAGTGGTCCTGTAGGATTTCTACTATGCTTTCAAAATTCTTGTTCACCGGCTTCTCTGGGGTTATTAGATTTTGCAGTAACCGATAAGTTTTTGCACCCATGGAATTTAACAAAACCAGTGCTTTATTAGCATCTGGCACTTCATTCGCCCTGCAGTACACCTCAATACGTTCCACATATGTCGCCCAATCTTCGACTTCATTGTCGAACGTAGAGATACTGCCACTCTTCGGCATCCCTGGGTGTGATTTAACTGTAAAGAATGGCATCTCCCGCGCTTCCCCTTCTTCTCCGCTGGCACAAAATGGCGTCTCCCGCGCTTTCCTTCCTTCCTGCGCTCGCCCTTCTTCTCCGCTGCGGCTTCTAAAAACGGCATCTCCCGCGCTCTTCCTTCTTCTCCGCGGCTCAATGGCATCTCCCGCGCTCTCCCTTCTTCTCCCCGCGGACCCTGTTCAGCCCGTGAGCCCTGGCTGTGGTCTGCGCGTTCTTCTTTTTATTATTTTTTTCTTGACGCCGCTCGGTCTTGAACCCGGCTGTTTCTTTACCCTCTCTCTCTCCGTTTTTTTTTTTTTTCTCGACGCCGCTCGGTTTTCAACCCCCGGCTGTGCCCTGTGCGCTTCACCCTCTGTCTTACCCCATCGATGCTGCTCGGCTTTCTCTCCGCCGTCGGTCGGCTCCAGCCGCCGCTGCCCGGGAAGGGTCTGTGCTAGACCTGTCGTCAGTCTCTTGCTGATCGTCGTGGCTGGGGAACCAAGCCTGGCTCTCCACAGCCTCCCCTGCGATGTTCACTCTCTGCCTGACGACTGGGCGGTTGCTCGTGGTCGACGCCCGTGTTCCTGGCCTCAACTTTTTTTTTTTAAGTTGCAGGTAGATTCGAATCGACACTTGTCGCCACTGTTAGATCCGTGATTCTGAGGGTATGCTGTTTTTCAATAACCACACGGATGCTGTAACTTAATGATAAACAGGTATTTACTGGAGGAGGGTAGTCTCAAGACTGGGGGTACAGAGTCATACGCAAAGCTTATATACAGGTCTGGTCACTGCCGGTACTACAGTATACAGGAGCTGTAAAAGTAGTTCTGTCTTAAAGACACATACTCTACAAGGACCTCATCACATAGCAACTGAATGGAGGACCTTTTCTTTTATTTGTTCGCTACAAGATCACTGACAAGATCACATTTATTGCCCATCCTGAATTATCCTGATAAGGTGGTGGTAGTGGGCCTTCTCCTTGAACCACTACAATCCGTGCGATGATGGTGCTCCCATAATGGTGTTAGGCAGGGAATTCCAGAAATTTGACACAGCATCAATGAAGGGACAGAGATCTATGTCCAAGTCAGGATGGTGCCTGATTTGGAGGAGAATGTGGAGTTGATGGTGTTCCCATGATAGGGCTGCTCTTGTCCTTTTCAGTGGTCATGAGGCTGAAAGGTGCTGTCAAAGTAAGTTTAGTAAGCTGCTGCAGTGCATCCTGTAGATAGTCAATACTGCACCCACAGGCAGAGGTGGTGAATATTGAGTATGCATGCTGATCAGGTGGACAGCTTTTTTCTGGATGGTGTTGCAGCTGGAGAGTAGTCCAGTTAAGCTTCTGGTTAGTGGTGACCAATGTGCCCTGTAATTTTTTTTGGCCCCTTTAAGGGGCTGATATTACAACAGTGACTACACTTCAAAAGTACTTAATTAGCTGTAAAGCACTTTGGGACATCCGGTGGTCGTGAAAGGTGCTATATAAATGCAAGGTTTTTTTCTTTTTATGAATCATAGAATAGTACAGCACAGAAGGAGGCCATTTGGCTTATTGAGCCTGTGCCGGCTCTTCTGAAGAGCAATCCAGTTAGTCCCACTCCACCCCTCTTTCCCCATATCCCTGCAATTTTTTCTCCTTCAAATATTTATCCAATTCCCTTTTGAAGGCTACTATTGAATTTGTATCCACCGCCCCATCAGGCAGTGCATTCCAAATCCTAACCACTCGTATTAAAAAAATTTCCTCATGTCGCCTCTGCTTCTTTTGCCAATCACCTTAAATTTGTGCCCTCTCGTTATCTACCCTTCAGCCATTGGAAACAGTTATGATGGAGGGAAGGACATTGATAAAGAGGACGCTGCCCTGAGGAACTGCATCTGTGATGTCTTGGGATTGTGATGATTGGCCTCCAATAACAACGACCATCTTGGCTGTCAATGTAACCCATGAGGCCAGTTGGCAAAAAAAAAATTATTTTATACTCTTCGAATAAGCATTGCTCATATATAATGTTAATATCGTCTATTTTGTTTTCTGGTGCAAAGTTGCACTCTCAGTTCACAAACAGTTAATGTGGAGACTGAGATGAGTACTAGCCGTTCACCTGTGAGGCCTGTGTTTGAATGGAAAATCTCTTCTCTCTGTTGGTTGCCAATGGTGACAAGTTAAATGAATTTACATAATCTGTGAATCCAATTCGGATGAATGGAGGCCCAGAGCACCATACAGCCCATAACTCAATGTAAGTTGTCATTGTGATAACTGGTTTAGGAAACTGAAATGTCATGCTCGTGCTGCAGAGGGTGCTAGTTTGACACTAGGGTTAATTTATGCAACATCCAAGCTTTGCCAGGCCTGATCTGGGATGGCTTCTTTGCTTGACGACACTAGGTACAAAGTGAGAAAGTGTTCTGTTTCCTGGTGCTGACAACTTTCTCGTTGACGAGCCATGAATTTAACTGAAAAGTTACTGTAAATTTGTTTTGGAGTTCAATGTAAAATACATTAAAACTAATTTTTAAAATATGTTTTCAGAAATTCAGTAATGGCAATATCAGATGTAAAGTTCGATCACATTGACAAGGCACTGTAAGGTATTTGTTTAAAATTGTAATGCCATATTTAATAGGTATTGGAAGTGCCTGGCTGAACTTTCCAATTAAGAAACATGTTCAATTATTTCAGTCTGGCACTGAAGGGTGAAAATACCCCAAAGATTCCTGCAGATGAATTATACTGAAATGAAATCTATTGGGGAATACAATAAATCTTGTTATTCCAGTCAGTTTAAACCTAGTTCGATCAGTGTCAGAACAATATTGTCATGTAAAGGTTTTTAACAGATGGAGAAAGTCATGGAACCTAAATCATGTAACCTTCTGTTTCTTCTTGGCAAAAATACAGATTTTGCTTTACCATTCTTTTGTAAAGAGCACAGAAATAACTCTTTTGAGAAATAAACTAGCACATTGTAAAGCTGTCACCCTGTAATGGGCTATATTACCATCCAGATGAATAAAACATTTTCCTATTTCATCCTCACCCTTCCAAAAAAGGCCAATCAAAAAGACACTCAAAGCACCACACAGCCTGTTTTCGATGGCAGAAATTCAGAGCTGCAGAAAATCCAGAAAATGTTGAAGTGGTAATGTCATATAGGCATGTGAAGGAATATGAGCTGAGAAAGGCATCCTTACAGTGCATTGTTAAATACCTGTCTGCACCATGAGGGACAGATTAACCCATTGCTACCTTGCTTTCAGACATTTCCCTGTTATAGGTTGCTAGTTATGGACACTTTTATTTTCATCAGGTTATTATAATTTTTTAACTAAAAACTTTTGTTTGAGTAATACTCTTTTTGGTTAACACAAATTCAATATAAGCTATAGATTATGGGCATACTGTACGTCAAAAATATGTTTCTAAACATATAACAGTAATTCCTTTGAAATACATTTCTGAAAAATCTATTCTGACATAAATTGGAAGATATTAAGGGATGAAAATCCCTTTAGGTCCCTTTTTAGGCCTGAACTAGGCATCGGGCGCGGAACAGGTGCCCCAAACAGAGGCCGCCGGCCAACCTGAAATTAGGCCTCCAGGCTCATTGAAATTATTTGAGCAAGATGCAATCATCTGCCAGCAGCAGCCCTCGGGAATGCTGTGGAGATGGAAGGAGCACTCCTGCTCCTCCTGGCCCCACATCAAACTTTAAAAAATATTGGCCTAGAAATTCAGTGGGCTTTGCGCCCAGTTACCGCCCAAAGAGGGCTTCTGCGCCAGTCTGCAAACTTCGGGCGAACTTCATTGACGCGCTAATTGCGGCGGTAGCCGTTAGCGCTGCGCCGTCACCGATGACGTCATCGGTGTGCGCAGCGCCCCGGTACCGCCCCGACACCGGCCCGACCCCCATCTTCAGTAGCGGCCGCCTCTTCCGTGGCGGCCGCTAATAACATTCGGAGACCGGGTCCGTACAGCAGCCTTAGTGGGGCGCTTTAAGGTGGAGGTGCGGCCGGCCGCTTTTTCGGCGGCCGCCTGCCCGCACCTCCTTCCCCGGCCTCCTCCACCACCCCCCCCGCGGCATTGCCGGCTGGTTTCCGGGAGCCCGGCACTTCTCCGTTGTGCCGGGCTCTTTTGCCGGCACCCGCGATCGGGGCTCCGGCTGCTGCAGGCACCTCCCCCTTAAGAGAGGGAGGAAGGCCTGCAGTACCGCAGCCTGCCGCTCCACTGCGGGTGGCGCTGCGGCCACTAGCGCGCCGATATTCAGTTTCAGCGCCCCAAGCGGGGGCGGCCACACCCTTGAACAGCGGCCGTCCTCGACTTTGGGTGCTGAAACTGAATATCGGCTGGGCGCGAGTGGCTCCGCGCCCAGTGGTAAATTCTGGCCGCCAGCGAGCTGGCGGGGCTATAGCTAATTTCTAGGCCATTACCTTTTAGATGGCGGCTGATCCACACCTGGAAAATTGGAGCGAAGACCAATTTTTCCCCTGATGCGTCCTTAAACAGGCAGGCATTAGATCCATTATTAGCATAGGCAAGGGGCCTAAAGTCAACTTTAGGTGGCTGTCCCAGATGCCTGAAAAATATCGGGTCAGACGTCTTTCAGGCGTCATTGGTGTGCAGGACATTGGTGCCCGAAATTGGCCCTCTTTGTACCCGTTTACACGGGGTCAAATTTCTACTCCTAAATCTACAAAATACATACATGCAGTTTTAAATAATTTTAGTACTTTTCGCAGTCATTTTAAATACATATTGAATGTGATTTTCAAAAATATTCAAAACAATTTGCATTTTTACCTTGAAATTTATTTTATCCATATTTTGTTTGCAGCATATAAGTATTTACTCCTATGATTTTCTCTTATATTCATAAGATCATAGAACCTTACAGCACAGAAGGAGGCCATTCAACCCAACGTGTCTGTGCCAGCTCTTCGAAAGAGATGTCCAATTAGTCCCACTCCCCTATTCTTTCCCCATAGCCCAGCAAATGTTTGACAACTTTTATAACATGGTATGGAAACAAACCAGAAGTCTCGGGCGACTGTCTGTGTGGAGTTTGCACATTCTCCCCGTGTTTGCGTGGGTTTTCTCCGGGTGCTCCGGTTTCCTCCCACAGTCCAAAGATGTGCAGATTAGGTTGATTGGCCATGATAAAAAAAAAATTGACCCTTAGTGTTAGGGGAGATTAAATACGTGGGTTACAGGGTTATGGGGATAGGGCTTGGGTGGGATGGCTGTCGGTGTAGGGACCGGGTGCTAGGGTTTGGATGATCAGCCATGATCTCGTTGAATGGCGGAGCAGGCTCGAAGGGCCGAATGGCCTACTCCTGCTCCTATCTTCTATGTTTCTATGTTTCTATGTTTCTAAATCTAACTGACCTGGATGCAAACACCATGCTAATATTTGAAGAATCTTTAGCACATGTGGTGTGAGGCCAAAAGGAACTTCCTGCTGGAGGCGGCACTCAAACCAGCTACATAATGAAATGTATATATCACATTCAGCAACACATCCACTTGGTGTTGAAATTATATATTATGCAGTGATAATGGATACCTGGGAATGAGAACATAGAGAGTATTACACAGACCAAAGTGAGCTCTGGACCAGTAATTACAAGAAGGGATTTAAAAGACCTCATAACCTCATGCGGGCGTTATTGTTGTGCTCACGTTCTGCCAGTGCTGGGTGTCATGATGGAAAGTGATGAACAAATTGAATAATGTAAATTGAAATGGAATGCTATTGAATCTTGCCATCTGAACTGCTTTAGTGTTACTGTACTTTATTTTACAACATATCACAGAATTGCAAAACACATACATATTATAAGGCAGCAATCATCAATAGATTCAGAGAACAACAGTGAAATATAATGGAGAAGAAATAATTTCATTCTCAAAATGAGATTACAATCTCAAAATCAGTCCAGGATATTTATAATTTTTTTTAAATTTTATATATTGTGAAATTCAGAGGGTAGTTTTGGTTTGTTTTGGTTTGTTTTATGCTAGCATTGGCTATTATGAAAGAGACAGATGACCAGCGTGCTAGGGTTATTGATAGGCATACTCAAGAATTAATGGTTGTGAAAAGCTCCGGCAGTTTATCAAATGATCAACAGATGATTTAGGGGATACAATACACTGATGGTGACCTACATTCTGTGTTAGAAACATGCACAAAATATATAGCAAAATACATGCACTATTTCGTCAGATTATGCATAGGAACAAAGTAACAGGAGTAGGTTGTTCAGCCCCTCGAGCCTGTTAGAATCGTAGAATCATACAGCACATAAGGAGGCCATTCAGTCCATTGTACCTGTGCTAGCTCTTTGGTAGAGCAATTCAATTAATCCCACTCCGCTGATCTTGAGATTGAGGGTTGAGGATTGATTAACGGATAGAAAGCAGAGAATAGGAATGCACCGGTCATTTTTGGGATGGCAGGGTGTAACTAGTGGAATACTTGGGCCTCAGCTATTTACAATCTACATCAATGACTTAGATGAGGGGACCAAGTGTAATGTATCCAAGTTTGCTGATGATACAAAGCTAGGTGGGAAAGTAAGATGTGAGGAGGATACAAAGAGGCTGCAAAGGGATATAGACAGGTTAAGTGATTGGGCAAGAAGATGGCATTTAGATCATGGTTGATCTGTATATTAATCTGATCTACCCACCTTAGTTCCATAACTCTTAATACCCTTGACTAACAAAAATCTATATTGGTACCCTCGCTGAGAGACTTGCCATTCACATACATGGAAGGGTCTTAATTTGTGGTACATACCCACTAGATACCCACTTAACACACCAGAAAAAGTTAGGGCTTGTCTGAAGAGATGCAAGGAGCCTCTCTTGCCACCATTTAAAGTTTGCGCATATTTCATGAAGCCAGGATTCAGCCGGAAGGAGATTTTTAGCTGTGAGACCCAGGTGTCTGATTTTTTTCAATTTTTTTTACATTTATGTAACCTAGTCCTGGAAGTGCTGTGAAAAAGAAAAGATGCCTTTTCCACTCGGGATGCCACTGTTTATATGTAATATACAGGGAACAACAAAAGCACCAGGCACCATGTCCGGAGGCTCACCAGGAGGAACTATTACCTGCCCCAGAGAATGTACAGGGAGAGGCGGCCTTTTGAGATGATATCGGAAGAGCTATGTATGAGGAGACTACGCTTTAGTAAAGAGGCAATTGGCTGCCTCTGTGATATTTTAAAGGAGGACCTTCAGCCAAGTTTTAAGTTCTGCAGTGCCTTGTCAGTCACCATGAAGATAACCACAGCACTCAGATTTTATGCATGTGGGTCATTTCAGTCAGGCACCGGTGACACGTGTAACATCAGCCAGTGAGAGTCTGCATTCACCAGGTCACGGATGCCATATTCTGCGGGGCTTTTGAGTTCATCAACTTTGACATGTCCCCAGTGCAGCAAAGGGAGAGATCTATCGCATTCCACGGGATCACAGGATTCCCCAGAGTGCATGGAGCCATCGATGGAACCCATATTCCATTGAAGACACTGAATAATGCATCTGTCACATACATCAACGGGAAGGGGTTTCATTCATTAAATGTGATGATCCTCTACATGCTAAACTGCGGAACATGAATGTCAATGCAGATCACCAGGGAAGTGCTCATGAGGCCTTCATCCTTCGGCACTCAAACGTACTTGACGTCCTCAGCAGAGTGCAGTAAGGATCTGGATGGATCTTAGGTGACAAGGCCTACCCGCTAAAGCCGTGACTGATGACACCCTACTGCAGGACCAATAGTGAAGCACAAGAGCGGTACAACCGTGAACACGTGTGACTACGCCAAGTGGAGGTGGGGACAATCGGGGTGCCGAAATAATGCTTCCGGTGCCTGGACAGGTCAGGGGGAGACTTTGCAGCACTCACCTGTCAAAGTGACAAGGACTGTGGTGGTCTGTTGCGCATTGCACAATTTTGCCCTGCGGGAAGGACTGACCCATAACCTGGCAGACGAGATTCCGGCGGAATAGCACGATATGGCGGATCCCAACCCCAATGTCATGAGGCCATGGTTCATGGACCATCCGAGGAAACCATGGCTACAGCGGACAGGGCGGCTAGAGAACAGCTTATGGCTCATGCATTTGACTGGTGTTGAATGTGGCAAGATGCCTCCTCCCATCCCCCTCCCCAGGAAAGCACACAAAAGGACAGGCAATATTGAAAGTGAAACCGTGAACTTTTATTGAAGCACAAAAGTACTCATTGCAAAACTTTACATAAACATTGAGGTGCTTAGTGCAAAACTAAATAAAAGTTGAGGTAACTAGTCATTTTCTACTTTGGAAACAGTTGTAACGCTAACATGCTTGATATTAATAAAACACTTCAAACAGTTTCAAATGACTTCTGAATAAATGACTTAAGTACAGCAGCAGCAACCAACAATTACAATAAAAGCAATCATGAAATATAAATATCAATAAATAACACAACACTGACAATTAAAGAAGAATAAACAGCAAAAATTAACAGACTTGCCCCCTCACAGGCATGCCTCAGGGTCGCTGTGACAAAATCTGAGCAAGAGGAGGTGGACTCTGTAAGAGAGAGATACCCTACCACTGCCTGCACCTCGCCATTCCCTGTGAACAGACCCTCTTGGACACAGCTGTGTCTTGTCTGTTGGCCGTCATCGGGAATTCGGAGCTGGGGTGCTGCTGCTCCAAGGGGACATTGTGAGAAGTAGCGTCTCTTAGAGGCACAGCTGCTGGCTCTTGGGCCTGTACTGTGTCTGTGGTGGGAGCTGGCACGGGGGTTATCGTGGGCGTCATGTGCATTACAGCCATACCCGATGTATGCACCTCAAATACATGTCAAAAGAACCTGGCAAAGGTTACCTATGTTCTCCACAATATGGGCCAGCTGATTACAAATGGTCTGGTTATTATGGGCCACCTGCATGCAAATATTCTTGCCAACGTCCTTGATCTCCTGTCTCATGGAGACAAGAGAGTCAAGGTACCTATCATGCTCAGGAGCCATTGTTCGCCTCAATTCTTGACTAATTGAGTCCTCTTCCAAATCGCCATCAACATGGGGCTGACATCTACCCTGTTTTACAGCAGACTGGGACACATCTACCCCAACTCTCAGAGGTCCCTCAGCCCTTGACAGGCCGGACTCAGAAATGACGATTCCTCCCACAGGCCCCATGGCAGCAGCTTGGCGTCTGCCTGTGAGAGGGGAGTCACTTGTGTCTCACATGGAGCCAGAAGGGCTGAGAGTTGGAGAGGTGGAGAGCCGAGGTTCTTCGTGGTCAAGAGTATCCACCCCACATCAGCACCCTGAAGGTGCCACGTGGGAACAGAAGTGATGGTTCGACTTGGCCTGCCCACCCTACAGGGTGTGCACCCGCCCCTTCATCTAGACACTTACCATGTCACTGCCCCTTTCCCTGCCTCACCGCCTCACCGCCTCACCACCGTCTTCTCCGCCTCACCGGTCCCTGCAACCGCACCTCACTGCCCTCTGCAACCCCCTCCTCACCGCCCTCTGCAACCCCCTCCTCACTGCCCTCTGCAACCCCCTCCTCACCGCCCTCTGCAACCCCCTCCTCACCGCCCTCTGCCCCTCCTCACCGCCCTCTGCCCCTCCTCACCGCCCTCTACAACCCCCTCCTCACCACCCACTGCAACCCCCTCCTCACCGCCCTCTGCCCCTCCTCACCGCCCTCTGCAACCCCCTCCTCACCGCCCTCTGCAACCCCCTCTTCACTGCCCTCTGCTACCCCCTCCTCACCGTCCTCTGCAACCCCCTCCTCACCGCCCTCTGCAACCCCCTCCTCACCGCCCTCTGCCCCTCCTCACCGCCCTCTGCAACCCCCTCCTCACTGCCCTCTGCAACCCCCTCCTCACCGCCCTCTGCCCCTCCTCAGCGCCCTCTGCCCCTCCTCACCGCCCTCTGCAACCCCCTCCTCACCGCCCTCTGCAACCCCCTCCTCACCGCCCTCTGCAACCCCCTCCTCACCGCCCTCTGCAACCCCCTCCTAACCGCCCTCTGCAACCCCCTCCTCACTGCCCTCTGCAACCCCCTCCTCACTGCCCTCTGCCCCTCCTCACCGCCCTCTGCAAACCCCTCCTCACCGCCCTCTGCCCCTCCTCACCGCCCTCTGCAACCCCCTCCTCACCGCCCTCTGCAAACCCCTCCTCACCGCCCTCTGCAACCCCCTCCTCACTGCCCTCTGCAATCCCCTCCTCACCGCCCTCTGCCCCTTCTCACCGCCCTCTGCAACCCCCTCCTCACTGCCCTCTGCACCCCCCTCCTCACCGCCCTCTGCAACCCCCTCCTCACCGCCCGCTGTAACCCCCTCCTCACCGCCCTCTGCCCCTTCTCACCGCCCTCTGCAACCCCCTCCTCACTGCCCTCTGCACCCCCCTCCTCACCGCCCTCTGCAACCCCCTCCTCACCGCCCGCTGCAACCCCCTCCTCACCACCCTCTGCAACCCCCTCCTCACATCCCTCTGCAACCCCCTCCTCACCACCCTCTGCACCCCCTCCTCACCGCCCTCTGCAACCCCCTCCTCACCACCCTCTGCACCCCCTCCTCACCACCCTCTGCAACCCCCTCCTCACTGCCCTCTGCACCCCCCTCCTCACCGCCCTCTGCAACGCCCTCCTCACCGCCCGCTGCAACCCCCTCCTCACCGCCCTCTGCCCCTTCTCACCGCCCTCTGCAACCCCCTCCTCACCACCCTCTGCAACCCCCTCCTCACCGCCCTCTGCCGCTCCTCACCGCCCTCTGCAACCCCCTCCTCACCACCCTCTGCCCCTCCTCAGTGCCCTCTGCCGCTCCTCACCGCCCTCTGCAACCCCCTCCTCACCATCCTCTGCCCTCCTCACTGCCCTCTGCCCCTCCTCACCGCACTCTGCAACACCCTCCTCACTGCCCTTTGCCCCTCCTCACCGCCCTCTGCCCCTCCTCGCCACCCTCTGCAACCCCCTCCTCACCGCACTCTGCAACCCCCTCCTCACCACCCTCTGGAACTCCCTGCTCACCGCCCTCTGCAACCCCCTCCTCACCGCCCTCTGCACCCCCTCCTCAACGCCCTCTGGAACCCCCTCCTCACCGCCCTCTGCCCCTCCTCAGCGCCCTCTGCCCCTCCTCACCGCCCTCTGCAACCCCCTCCTCACCGCCCTCTGCAACCCCCTCCTCACCGCCCTCTGCAACCCCCTCCTCACCGCCCTCTGCAACCCCCTCCTAACCGCCCTCTGCAACCCCCTCCTCACTGCCCTCTGCCCCTCCTCACTGCCCTCTGCCCCTCCTCACCGCCCTCTGCAAACCCCTCCTCACCGCCCTCTGCCCCTCCTCACCGCCCTCTGCAACCCCCTCCTCACCGCCCTCTGCAAACCCCTCCTCACCGCCCTCTGCAACCCCCTCCTCACTGCCCTCTGCAACCCCCTCCTCACCACCCTCTGCCCCTTCTCACCGCCCTCTGCAACCCCCTCCTCACTGCCCTCTGCACCCCCCTCCTCACCGCCCTCTGCAACCCCCTCCTCACCGCCCTCTGCAACCCCCTCCTCACCACCCTCTGCAACCCCCTCCTCACATCCCTCTGCAACCCCCTCCTCACCACCCTCTGCACCCCCTCCTCACCGCCCTCTGCAACCCCCTCCTCACCACCCTCTGCACCCCCTCCTCACCACCCTCTGCAACCCCCTCCTCACTGCCCTCTGCACCCCCCTCCTCACCGCCCTCTGCAACGCCCTCCTCACCGCCCGCTGCAACCCCCTCCTCACCGCCCTCTGCCCCTTCTCACCGCCCTCTGCAACCCCCTCCTCACCACCCTCTGCAACCCCCTCCTCACCGCCCTCTGCCGCTCCTCACCGCCCTCTGCAACCCCCTCCTCACCACCCTCTGCCCCTCCTCAGTGCCCTCTGCCGCTCCTCACCGCCCTCTGCAACCCCCTCCTCACCATCCTCTGCCCCTCCTCACTGCCCTCTGCCCCTCCTCACCGCACTCTGCAACACCCTCCTCACTGCCCTTTGCCCCTCCTCACCGCCCTCTGCCCCTCCTCGCCACCCTCTGCAACCCCCTCCTCACCGCACTCTGCAACCCCCTCCTCACCACCCTCTGGAACTCCCTGCTCACCGCCCTCTGCAACCCCCTCCTCACCGCCCTCTGCACCCCCTCCTCAACGCCCTCTGGAACCCCCTCCTCACCGCCATTTGCAACCCCCTCCTCACGCAGGTCCGCTCTTGCTCCTCACTGCACTCCCAGGTCAGCCGCTGTGGTCGGGCCTCGCCTTGCTCCTCCTTTTAAAGTCGCCGCCTCGTACCTCACGCAGGTCCGCTCTCGCTCCTCACTGCACTCCCAGGTCAGCTGCCTCCTCAACATAATTGAGCAGCAGTGCCAAAGGAGGCTCAAACTATCGCGCCAGGTCATCGCAGACATTTACAGATTGCTGGAGCAAGACCTGCAGCCCAGAGGAGTGGGTGGACATGCCTTACCAGCAGCTGTCAAAGTCACCAGCCCTCTCAACTTCTTCACCTCTGTGAGGGTGCCGGTTAGTTCCCTCAGTAACCCCTAGATGGCACCTTCACTTGTTTGTTTCCTTTTGCTAAATTGTTACTTGTTTACTTAACTGCCTTTTATCAGGTTCATTGGTTTCACCTGGTTTTGCTTGTATTTAAGTTCTGTGGTTTCTTCCCTCTGTGCTCAGTCTTGACAAGCTGTTGGCCTAGTGGTTGCTTGTCTTGAGCTCCTATGTTTGTAACTGTTTACCTGTGTGATTCTAGTAAAGTACTTTTATTTAAGACTGCATACCTGCTTCTTACCTCGTCTGTCTGCACTTGGGTCCAGAACCAGCCTCGCCCTGACAACCTCAGGCTCCTTCCAGGAATCTGCAGCAGACATTTGTGGCATCTCGCAGTCGGCTGCCCACAGATGCATCACACAGGTTACCGACAGCCTGTTTGTCAAGTCAGCCAATTATATCAACTTTGCCACTGATGAAGCCAGTGTTACTGAGCGGGCGCTTGGCTTTGCCGCTCTGGCTGGCTTCCCACAGGTGCAGGGCATCATCGGCTGCACATATGTGACCATCAGGGCACCCTCGCATCATCCAGGAGTTTTTGTGAACTGCAAGAGCTTCCACTCCCTCAATGTGCAGCTTGTCTGCAACCATAGGAAGATCATCATGCATGTGTGCACCAAATTCCCTGGCAGCTGCCATGACTCTTTCATCCTGCACCAGTCCACCCTCCCTCAGCTCTTCGCACCTCCAAACATACTTTCCGGCTGGCTGCTTGGAGACAAGGGCTATCCACTGAAGACGTGGCTCATGACACCCTTGAGGAAGCCAAGTACTGAGGCCGAGGAGAGATATAATGAAAGCCACATGTCCACCAGATGTGTCATAGAGCTGATAATAGACATGCTGAAAATGCACTTCAGATAACAGGCAGAGGAGCCCTTCAGTATGCACCAGCCAGGGTCTCCAGAATTGTTGTGGTCTGCTGCGCCCTGCACAACATAGCGCAGCAGCGAGAATTAGCGCTGCATTAGGAGCAAGGCTCTGATCACACAGCCTCTTCAGCGAGGAGGAGGAGGAAGCTGCAGTCCAGATCCCACCAGCACCCGAGCACATTGCTGCCTGGGAGGAAAAAGAAAGAGAAAGAAAGAAAGAGAGAAAGAAAGAGAGAAAGAAAGAAAGAAAGAGAGAAAGGAAGAGAGAGAAAGAACGAGAGAAAGAAAGAAAGAGAGAAAGAAAGGGAGAGAAAGAAAGGGAGAGGGAGAAAGAAAGAGAAAGAGAGAAAGAAAGAAAGAGAAAGAAAGAGAGAAAGAAAGAAAGAGAGAAAGAAAGGGAGAGAAAGAAAGGGAGAGAGAGAAAGAAAGAGAAAGAGAGAAAGAGAGAAAGAAAGAGAGAAAGAAAGAAAGGAAGAGAGAAAGAAAGAAAGAGAGAAAGAAAGAGAGAGAGAAAGGAAGAGAGAGAAAAAGAGAGAAAGAAAGGAAGAGAGAAAAAGAGAGAAAGAAAGCGAGAAAGAAAGAGAGAAAGCAAGAAAGAGAAAGAAAGAAAGAGAGAAAGAAAGCTGTTGTAATGTAGGAAACGCGGCAGCCAATTTGCGCACAGCAAGCTCCCACAAACAGCAACATGATAATGACCAGATATTCTGTTTTTTTTTGTTATGCTGGTTGAGGGATAAATATTGGCCAGGACACCGGGGATAACTCCCCTACTCTTCTTCGAAATAGTGCCATGGGATCTTTTATGTCCACCTGAAAGAGCAGACGGGGCCTCGGTTTAATATCTCATCCAAAAGACAGCACCACCAACTTTGCAGCACTCCCTCAGCACGGCACTGGGGTGTCAGCTTAGACTTTATATGCTCAAGTCCCTGGAGTGGGACTTGAACCAACAACCTTCTGACCCTTACCAACTGAGCCACAGCTGACATGGCCAAATTTACTTAACTTTGGGCATTACACCCATATGGCTGCTGCATGCTGCGCCAGGTTGGCACCACCCCATAGCAACACTATAAATCATCCCTACAATGACCAAGCTTTTCCTTCCATGCTGACCACCATTGCTGGAGGTAACGTTATTTCTCACCATTCACCCCAACTCACTAAGCCACTTCCAAAGTTCCAGACAAAAGTGGCCATAACCGGAAAGTGGTGAAAATAAATATTTTTATCTGTGACATCACAGTAATGGAAATTTTACACAAACAGTTATTAAAACACCCAAGTGCACACCCTTGTGCATCTAAGAACATAAGAACATAAGAACTAAGAGCAGGAGTAGGCCATAAGGCCCCTCGAGCCTGCTCCACCATTTAATAAGATTATGGCTGATCATCGACCTCAACTCCACTTCCCTGCCCGATCTCCATATCCCTTGATACCCTAGAGTCCAAAAATCTGTCTATCTCAGCCTTGAATATACTCAAAGACTCAGCATTCACAGCCCTCTGGGGCAGAGAATTCCAAAGATTCACAACCCTCTGAGTGAAGAAATTCCTCTTCATCTCAGTCTTAAATGGCCTACCCATTATCCTGAGACTATGCCCTCTGGTTCTAGACACTCCAGCCAGGGGAAACAACCTCTCAGCATCTACCCTGCCAATCTGTAGGGGTTTGCACAAATCCCCTCAGCCCCGAAGATCGGGAAATATTAATCCACATCGTGGACGAAGACTTTGCGTATTTTAAATTGCCTCTGGGTTGGACAATGTTTTAAAACATACCCAGAATCGCAGAAAGGCTGCACGTGGACAACACCGGAATCGAGGAACTTTGTGGAAAAATTCACACACTTTAAGACAGTACATTTTATTAAAAATAGTACCCTTGAGTTTGGTAAATTGCAAGGGGCTTTAAAAATGGCCGTCAGAAAAACATGGCCAAGGACAAAGAGGCTTGGAAGCAGCTCGTGGATGTCTGTGAAAAGGGGGAGGATCGAAACAGTGGCAGTCAGATTCTGTCAATCAAAAAGGGAGTTTCCCTTCCCTTCAGAGGCAATCGATGTTTGTTTACCGAAACTGCTGCAAGGATGTTGACACAAAGAATTATCCACTTAGGCTGCGGTTTCAGTGACTGCAGGACAAAGGCCTTCTGTTTACCTAGTAATCCAACTCCATTCAAAGCCCAGCACACAATGAGAACACACCGAAACTACGGAAGAGACTTTTTAAACTAAGAAAAGGAACAGTTTAAGAATTAATGGGTTTGAATCACCCATTACTAGACAATAGGGCAGTTGGATCCCTTTTGTTTTAGTCAGATGAACTTGGATTTGGGCGGGAACATTTCGGCCTCAGAATGAAAACACATTCAAACCACTCCAAGCTTTATTCGAAACCCATCCCAGACAATAGGGGACGGTTTGGATCCTTTTGTTTTAGCCCAGATGAACTTGGATTTGGGCGGGACCATCTCAGCCCCAATGTTGGGGTATATAAAGATAGCTTCTGAGAAGCATCTCTCTCTCTCTCTTGCCTGCCTTCGTGTGCCTCTACAGTTCATGAAGTCTGTCTGAAGAAGTAAAGCACCAGCAGTTTACTTTTAAAACACTGGGGTGTTTTTCACTTCTGGGCAGTGAAGATCTAAGATTGCAGGGCATGGAGGTAGCATTGCAGTGGTGAGCATATATTTTTCTGACCTTCCACAAGGCAACTTAGGATGGGCATAGGGGTGGGAAGTAAAGTGGGATTTCGTTAAAATTGTAATTTTAGTCGTTTTCCCTCGTTATGCCCGTTTTTCCTCCCCTATCTAAGCAATTTTACCGTGATTACATTGATCGTGTGGTGTAGTTTATTTAGTTAATAAAGTTTGACTTTCTTACATCCAGATCATTTGTCTGTTTTTAATATATCATTAATTATAAGTTCCTCCAGTCAGAACTGGAAGGGTGGGTTTAGAGATTCGAAACCGCTGTTTGGGATTGGTCAGAGTGCAGCAGCAAAAAGCTGCTTGACCAGGTAAATTACCGTAAACCAGGTAAAGGAAGGTAAATTTCTGTAAACCAGGTAAAAGATGCCCCCCTACAAATCCCCTTCAGAATCTTGTAAGTTTCAATGAGATCACCTCTCATTCTTCTAAACTCAAGAGAGTATAGGTCCATTCTGCACAATCTCTCATCATAGGCCAGCCCTCTCATCCCAGGAATCAATCTAGTGAACCTTTGTTACACCGCCTCCAAGGCAAGTATATCCTTCCTTAAATAAGGAGACCAAAACTGTGCACAGCACTCCAGGTGTGGTCTTACCAAGGCTCTGTACAATTGTAGCAAAACTTCCTTACTCTTATACTCCAACCCCCTTTCAATAAAGGCCAACATGCCATTTTCCTTCCTTTTTGCCTGCTGTACCTGCATACTAGCTTTCTGTGTTTCTTGCATGAGGACACCCAAATCTCTCTGAACACCAACATTTGAAATTTTCTCACCATTTAATATTCTGTTTTTCTACTTGTGTTTCATCTTTCTCTTACGTGTGCTTCTACGAGGTGCTACCCCTGTGGCTTCAGCAGAGGTAGAGGCAGCCTGCTCACTTCCCTGCTGCGACTGCATAGACACTGTTGGCGGACGTCCTCTGGGTCTTGGAACCTGTGATGCCAAAATCTGCCCCCCCGGTGACTGTGCAGGGGCAGACTCTGCCATTGTGATCCCAGGAGGCATGTGGGGCTTTGACTGAGGGGGATGCAACAGGGGGAGAAGTGTGAGCACTTTGAGAGGAGCTCCCACTTCCATGTCCCCTCTCACTGTCATCCCTCTCATGGGCCATCCGCACTTCCCTGCTAGCAAGGAGTTGGAGCACCTTGCTGCACATCAGTGGCGCCATGAGGACCCAAGTTTACGATGAAATCTCTCCCTAGAGAGGAGATCTATGAGCGTCTGCCATCTATTCTCCATAGATAGCCATCTATTCTTCATAGAGACCATGTGCTCCTGTGAGTGGCACATTAGCTGCTCCATGCAGGTTGCCAGCCTTTCCATGGAAGAGCCTACAGTCGCCATTGCCTGCGTCACGATGGTGCTCATGTTGGAGATGGACTTCTCCATTCTCTGCACATTTGCAGAAATTGCGGTCGCAAAACCTGTCAGAGCCTCCTGCACTTCTTCCTGTACCTCAAGGATCACCCTCTTTCTGGATGGCCCCCGAGGGTCAGCGTCTGCCTGCAGCAGCAGAGGAGGTCCAACGAGGAGTCTCCACTGCTGTGCCTGTCTCCACCATCTGCTCTTGCTCACTTGTGACACACCAGGTGACAACACTACTCTATCTTGCGTGGCACCCACCGAGGTGTGCATATCTGTGCTGGTGCTGGGTGAGCTTATGTCTGGTGACGGTGTGCCTTCAGAGGCTGGAGGCTCCTCTGAGGAGTCCTCTTCCTCTTCCTCCTGGGCAATGGGTGGGGGGGCTCTTGATGGACCTGTGGGACAGTGAAGAGGTGAATTAGATATGT
Organism: Somniosus microcephalus; assembly: GCF_052327205.1. Lineage (NCBI taxonomy): Eukaryota > Metazoa > Chordata > Chondrichthyes > Squaliformes > Somniosidae > Somniosus > Somniosus microcephalus. Next base: position 106,316,146 of record NC_140987.1, on the reverse strand, counting down.
CATATCAAGAATGGGTAATGATACCATGATAAACATTCACTGGCTGCTGACATTCGTCCCCATATGAGTGACTGCTGTATGCCGTGTGGCTGTACGAGATGTAATTCTGTCACCAGGTTGCTGAGATGTTCCCCTCTCTCTGTCTCCCACCTCCAGCTGCTCTGCGACTCCTGGTACTTCCAGGGCGACCTTCTCTGCTGCTGTTAAGTTGGCCAATGATGGAGGGCCACCCCCTGTTCTCTCCCTCTCCCGGTCATTGTGGGCTCTCTTCTCCTGTAAGGAGGGAAAGAAAAGAAGGTTGACTGAGAGTGATGGAATGAGAGTAAGGAATGGATGGGTTACATCTTTAGAGGGTGACTATGATGGAGTGGGGTGCCAATGCCAAATGGTCTCCTTGTGTGTTGTTAGTTGGTATGATTTCATTAGGATGAGCGTGAGTGTGAGGGGTGGCTAGTCAGATGGGGACGTGATAATGTAGACAGAAAGAGAGGGATGGGTGGAGGTGCAAGATATCTTCGTGTGCGTAATGATGTGCAGGAGTAGGGTTGGGAAGGCAGAGTGATGGGGATGTGATGAGAGGCACAGCAGGATGAAGTTGAGTGTGGCTTTGCACTCACCTTTCTTGATCTAATGAGATCATTGAAGCATTTCCGGCACTGCACCCAGGTCCTCCTGAACATATCCCTGTTCTTCACCTCCTCTACTATCTCTAGCCAGGCTCGTTTGGTCTCCTGGGGAGGTCTATTCCGCCCATCTGACAGGAAGGCAAAGCTTATCAACACTCAAAAGCTCCAATACAGTGCCTACACAATCCTAGATGAACCTTCAAATGCAATGCGGCCGTGGCTCCTTTAAATATCCCAGCTGAAAACGCGTCATCGATGATGTCATCAGACTCACACCATTTAATAGGGCCGGGCAACGCACAGGGCAGCCTTAATAGGCGCCATTAAGGGAAAGTCAATCTCAAGAGCAGAATGAAATGAGGAACGGGGTCACGATCCACCACACCGACCGCCCGCACCCGACTTACCTAGGTACAGAATATTCCGGATCATCTTTCTGTGATTAAGTCAGTGTATGGCTTTTTGAAAACAGTTCATTTGTGCAACAGTTTCACAACTTTTTAAAAACTTAATTTTACTTTGCTCTGCTTTTTACAAACTGTTCATTTTACTTTGGCTTTTTATAAAAAGTTAAAAATGTTTATTTGCAATTAAACTCACTCTAACATGTCATTTAAAGACTCTACTAGCCTCTCTTTGACAGTCCTGGCTGAATTGGTGGGCATGTCTTAGCTTCACTATTTATTGTTTTATTTGGTCAGAATTTTTCATGCACGATTCCAAATGCTGTTCAGATGCTTTGTATCAGACTCCTGATAACTGTAATTTGCTATGTAAAAGCCCCCAAAGAGTCTGTGGGCAGCTGCAAGCGTAATAAACGGTGAGCGCCGTTCGTTTGCTGCTGACCGAAAAATCCGGGCCAATAGGTTGTCTCTCATCTGCTCATAATGACCAAAATTGCTCAGTCACTCTAATAACAGGGACAGCTGGATATCGTTAAGTTGAGAATAAAACTCTTCTCACTCCCCTCGACACAGTGTTCAATATCATTGTTCTGGATAAGGTTAATTCATCTCAGATGAAAATGTCTTCATGTGCCAGTAACCCAAAGCACTCAGGTTATAAATATACATGTGTGCCTTTTTTCCAATACCAATCATAATTCAGAGAAAAATACAAAGAATAAGACCTCTGATTGTGAAGAAAGAAATCCCTTTAGGCTCGCCTGGGTCTCCACCCATATTTTTTTTAAAATTTGTTTATGCGATCAGGGCATCGCTGGCAAGGCCAGCATTTATTGCCCATCCCTAGCTGCCCTTGAGAAGGTGGTGGTAAGCCGCCATCTTGAACCGCTGCAGTCCGTGTGGTGATGGTACTCCCACATTGCTGTTAGGTAGGGAGTTCCAGGATTTTGACCCAGCGATGATGGAGGATCGGCGATATACTTCTAAGTCAGGATGGTGTGTGACTTGGAGGGGAACTTGGAGGTGGTGGTGCTCCCATGCGCCTGTTACCCTTGTCCTTCTAGGTGGAAGAGGTTGCGAGTTTGGGAGGTGCTGCCGAAGAAGCCTTGGCGAGTTGCTGCAGTGCATCTTGTAGATGGTACACACTGCAGCCACAGTGTGCCGGTGGTGGAGGGAGTGAATGTTTAAGGTGGTGGATGGGGTGCCAATCAAGCAGGCTGCTTTGTCCTGGATGGTGTCGAGCTTCTTGAGTGTTGTTGGAGCTGCACTCATCCAGGCAAGTAGAGAATATTCCATCACACTCCTTACTTGTGCCTTGTAGATGGTGGAAAGGCTTTGGGGAGTCAGGAGGTGAGACACTCGCCGCACAATACCTAGCCTCTAACCTGCTCTTGTTGCCACATTATTTATGTGGCTGGTCCAGTTAAGTTTCTGGTTCATGGTGACCCCCAGGATGTTGATAGTGGGGGATTCGGTGATGGTAATGCCATTGAATGTCAAGGGGAGGTGGTTAGACTCTCGCTTGTTGGAGATAGTCATTGCTGTAATGTATGTGCCTTTAAGGGGGAGAACTACTTTTTACAGCTCCTGTATCCTGTAGTACCGGCAGTGACCACACCTTTATATAAACCCTGAGTAGTGATCTGTACAGTCAGTTGCAGTTTGAACCCTCATTCAGTAAACACCTGTTGATCGTTCCCTGCAGTCTTTTGTCTGATTATTGAAGGACACAACATTAAGATACCCGGATCTAACATTGGCGACGACAAAGATTCGAACCTACCTGCAACTCTGCATCACCTCCCAGGGATTCGCTCCTGGAGAACAGTGGAAGGAGGTCGAGTCCAGAAGCACGGGCATCACAGGGGAGGCTGTCGAGAGCCATGCTTGGCTTTCCAGTCACGGTGGTCCAGCGAAACGGGCTGGCAACAGGTATTGCGCAGACCCTTCCCGGACAGCGGCGGCTAGAGCTAACCGAGCGGCACAGAAAAAGGCCGAGCAGCGTCGACGGGGGAGAGAGAGAGGGCAGAGCGCATAGGGCGCAGCCGGTGTTCAAGGGCCGAGCAGCGTCAACGGGGGAGAGAGGCGAGAGAGAGCAGAGCGCAGCCGGTGTTCAAGGGCCGAGCAGCGTCAACGGGGGAGAGAGGCGGGCAGGAAAACGCGAGGCGCTGCCATTGCCACGAGAACCGCAGAGAGTGGCATTGGCAGCAGTGCAGGAGCAGCGCACAAAACCCACAGGGCGTCGCCATTTGCCACGAGGACCGCCGAGAGCGGCTTTGGCAGCAGCGCGGGAGACGCCATTTTAAGCCGCACTGGGGAAGAAAGGAAAGCGCAGGAGACGCCATTTTAAGCTGCAGCGGGGAAGAAAGGAAAGCGCGGGAGACGCCATTTTAAGCCAGTCTAACCACACCCAAAAATGCCGAAGAGTGGCAGTATCACAGCGTTCGACAATGAAGTCGAAGATTGGACGACATATGTCAAACGCATAGAAGTATACTGCAAGGCGAATGAAGTGCCAGATGACAAGAAAGCGCTGGTATTGTTGAATTCAATGGGTGTAAAAACGTATGGCTTACTACGAAACCTAGTAACCCCAGAGAAGCCAGTCGAAAAGGATTTTGAAAACATAGTGTCAATCCTACAGGACCACATAAACCCCACACCGCTGCTGATAGCAGAAAGATTTAAGTTTCACAAAAGGAACCAGCATAAAGATGAAAGTAATGCTGAGTATTTAACGGAACTGCGCAAGCTGCTGAAACACTGCCAGTTTGGAACGGGACTAGCAGATACTTTAAGGGACAAGTTTGTGTGTGGGCTTCAAAGTGAAGGAACCCAGAAACGGCTTCTATCAGAAAAGGATCTTACGCTGGACAAGGCTTTCAGCATTGCAGTATCACACGAAGCAGCCGCACGGGGCGCTGTAGAGATACAATGGAGACCGCAAGAATATGGCACAAATGAAATGTCATACGGAACAGTGAAGTGCTATCGCTGCGGCAGAACAACACATGACCATAATGATTGCTGGTTCAAGGACAAAGTGTGCAGACAGTGTGGAAAAGTAGGACACATAGCAAGAGTCTGCAGGTCGGGAAAGAAAACCAGCAGCAAGAAATCTCCACAGGAGAAGTACAAGAAGGTACATAAGGTGACGGAAAGTAGTTCAGACGAACAGAAGAGTGATACAGACTCCGGAAGTGAGGAGCTGGGTTGTCTGAAACTACATAATGTGATCAAAACGGAGGATCACCAAACTATCTGGGTCACGCTCAAGATAGACGGAGTCCAAGTGAAAATGGAATTGGACACAGGATCAGCCCTAACAGTCATAAGCCGAAGGGACTACAAGCGGCTATTCTCACATATACCCTTGAGAGATACAAAGATTGTCTTGAAGACGTACACGGGGCAAAAAGTCTACCCCAAAGGAAAAATAAGGGTGAACGTTATATATAACGGCAAGGAAACACCAAAAATTGACCTATATGTATTGCTAGATGGAGGACCACCACTACTGGGACGTGAATGGATCCGGAAGATACAGCTAGATTGGCATTCCATACAAGCACTGACTGTAGATGCCAAAAAGGATGACGACGTCACACCTGGACGACTGTCAAAAATGCTAACTGACGCACAACAAGTGTTCCAGGAGGGACTCGGAACACTAAAAGGCATAACAGCAATGATCAAAATAGAGGAAAATGCAAGCCCAAAGTTTTTTAAGGCCAGACCGGTACCTTATGCGATCCGCCCAGCCGTCGAAGCAGAGCTGGAAGGTTTGGAATGTTCAGGAGTACTGTCCAAAGTGGACTGGAGCGAGTGGGCTACACCCATCGTTCCTGTAATGAAGAGGTCGTTGAGTAATACGCCTGGGGAACCAAAGAAGGTTCGCATCTGTGGGGACTTTAAGGTGACAGTGAACCCAGTCCTTCACACTGTACAATATCCGCTTCCGCGGATTGAAGATATTTTCGCCTCGCTATCTGGAGGGAAACGCTTCACTAAGATTGATCTGGCCCAGGCGTACCTGCAAATGGAGGTAGAAGAAGCCTCGAAACAGTACATCACGATCAACACTCATAAAGGTCTCTAGCAATACAACCGGCTGGTGTTTGGGGTAGCATCAGCTCTGGCTATTTGGCAAAGGGCAATGGAACAAGTCCTGCAAGGGATTCCAGGGACCCAGTGTTATTTGGACGACATCCTCGTCACGGGCGAAAATGACAGTGATCACCTCGCCAACCTGGAGCAGGTGCTCACTAGATTGAAGGAATATGGGCTCCGAGCTAATTGCCACAAATGTGAGTTTTTCCAGGAGCAGATCTCATATTGTGGCCACGTTATTGATAAAGAGGGGTTACATAAGTCCCCTGAAAAGATTGAGGCAGTAGTCAAGGCTCCAGCACCGGAAAATGTGTCACAACTGAGGTCGTTCCTCAGGCTGGTGAACTACTACCATAAGTTCTTGCCGAATTTGTCTACCGTACTACACCCACTGAACACCCTACTGCAAACGGGGGTACCATGGAAATGGAGTGACGAATGTAAACGAGCTTTGCAGATGAGCAAAGCATTGATCACATCGAAAGAGGTGTTGGCTCATTTCAACCCAGCACTACCAATTCGGTTGGCGTGTGATGCATCACCCTATGGCATTGGAGCGGTGCTGTCGCACAAATTCCCGGACGGCTCGGAGAGGCCAGTAGCCTTTGCGTCTCGGTCACTAACCTCAGCCGAGCGTAACTATGCCCAGATTGACAGGGAGGCCCTCAGCCTAGTGTGGGGAGTGAAAAAGTTCAATCACTATCTGCACGGGCAGAAGTTCACCTTGCTGACTGACCACCAACCACTTGTTTCCATCTTTAATCCAAAGAAGGGCGTTCCGGTGATGACTGTGCAACGGCTACAAAGATGGTCCCTTTTTCTAGGGGCGCACCAATATGATATCGAGTATAAGGGCACGAAACAGCATGGAAACGCTGATGGGCTATCACGCCTGCCACTGCCTACTGCGGAGGAAGAACCAGCAGTGGATCCTGTCGAAATATTTCATTCGACTATAATTGAATGCTTGCCAGTTACTAACGCGGATATAGAGAAGGAGACCCGAAATGACCCGACACTGTCTCAGGTATATGATTTGATGGTGAAGGGATGGCCAGCACATGGCGACTCACTGTTGCCAGCATTCTCATCCAGAAGAGAACAGCTGTCAGTATGCCAGGGGACCTTGATGTGTGGATCCCGAGTGGTAATTCCACCCAAGTTAAGGGAGAGAGTGCTCAATGAGCTTCACGAAGGTCATCTGGGAGGGGTGATGTGTGGTGGCCGGGGATCAATCAGCAAATCGAGGACCTGACAAAGAGCTGCTCAGGATGCCAGAAGGTCCAAAATGCACCACCACATGCCCCTCTACACCCATGAGAATGGCCCTCATCTCCATGGCAACGGGTGCATATTGATTTTGCTGGTCCATTCATGGACTCAATGTTTTCAATAGCCGTGGATGCGCACTCGAAATGGCCTGAGGTGATCAAAATGTCCTCCACCACCACGGAGAAAACTATTGCAGTCCTACGGACCATTTTTGCCAGGAACGGCTTGCCAGAGCAGATTTGCTCTGATAACGGACCACAGTTTGTGTCCGAAGAATTTCGAAGATTTATGAAAAGGAATGGGGTAAGGCATTACACATCCGCCCCGTATCATCCAGCCACAAATGGATTGGCTGAGAGGTTCGTACAAACCTTTAAAAAAGCAGTAAAGGCCATGTGCGATGACGACATTCCACTGCAGCATAAGGTGGACAATTTCCTGTTAGCCTACAGAAATGCGACACATGCAGTCACCAACCAGGCCCCGGCCATGATGTTCTTTAACCGAAGGTTGAGATCTCGTCTGGATTTGCTCAGACCAAATGTACGAAGAGATGTTGAGAATAAGCTATTCCAGCACATCAATGAGAAGCCGACAAGGAGCTTCAATGTAGGGCAACCAGTCTTGGCCCGTGACTACCGAACAGAGAAATGGCAACCAGGAACGATATGCACACGGCAGGGGCCACTAATGTACACAGTGGATGTTGGGGAGAACATTGTGAGACGCCATGCTGACCAGATCCTAGAGTCACAGGACTGAGTCAACCCCATGTCTCGGCCATACGTACCTGGTGAGGAACCCAACGTACAGGTCGCATCTACCTCAGAAACAATAGCATTGGAAGCTGATGAATCAACTGACGACAGGGTGTTAGAATCGCCTCCGCACTAAGAGCGAGACACTCGGGAAAGGTGTTATCCAGAAAGAATCAGGAAGCCTCCCCAAAGACTGAATTTATAAATGGACTATTTCCAGTTAATGTTGCATGTTAAAAGTGTTAATTGTAATTAGTTTGATATTTAATTGTTAAATGAGTGTTATGGTACTGTTAATCTAAAAGGGGAGGAATTGTAATGTATGTGCCTTTAAGGGGGAGAACTACTTTTTACAGCTCCTGTATCCTGTAGTACCGGCAGTGACCACACCTGTATATAAACCCTGAGTCGTGCTCTGTACAGTCAGTTGCAGTTTGAACCCTCATTCAGTAAACACCTGTTGATCGTTCCCTGCAGTCTTTTGTCTGATTATTGAAGGACACAACATTAAGATACCCGGATCTAACAATTGCCTGGCACTTCTGTGGCATGAATGTTACCTGCCATTCATCAGCCCAAGCCTGAACGTCGTCCAGGTCTTGCTGCATGCAGGTATGGACTGCTCCATTATCTGTGGAGTTGCGAATGGCGCTGAACAATGTGCAGTCATCAGCGAACATCCCCATTTCTGATCTTATGTTGGAGGGAAAGTCATTGATGAAGCAGCTGAAGATGGTTGGGCCTAGGACACTGCCCAGAGGAACTCCTGCAGCGATGTCCTGGGGCTGTGATGATTGACCTTCAATCACCACAACCATCTTCCTTTGTGCTAGGTATGACTCCAGCCAGTGAAGCGCTTTCCCCCTGATTCCCATTGACTTCAGTTTTACTAGGGCTCCTTGATGCCAGACTCGGTCAAATGCTGCCTTGATGTCAACGGCAGTCACTCTCACCTCACCTCTGGAATTCAGCTCCATTGTCCATGTTTGGACCAAGGCTGTAATAAGGTCAGGAGCCGAGTGGTCTTGGCGGAACCCAAACTGGGCATCAGTGAGTAGGTGCCGCTTGATAGCACTGTCGATGACACCTTCCATCACTTTGCTGATGATTGAGAATAGACTGATGGGACAGTAATTGGTCGGGTTGGATTTGTCCTGCTTTTTGTGGACAGGACATATCTGGGCAGTTTTTCATATTGTCGGATAGGTGACAGTGTTGTAGCTGTACTGGAACAGCTTGGCTAGAGGCGCGGCTAGTTCTGGAGCACAAGCTTCAGCACAATAGCCAGGATGTTGTCGGGGCCCATAGCCTTTGCTGTATCCAGTGCGCTCAGCCGTTTCTTGATATCATGTGGAGTGAATCGAATTGGCTGAAGACTGGCTTCTGTGATGGTAGGGACCTCAGGAGGAGGCCGATATGGATCGTCCACTTGGCACTTCTGGCTGCAGACGCTTCAGCCTTGTCTTTTGCACTCACATGCTGGGCTCCACCATCATTGAGGATGGGGATATTCTTGGAGCCTCCTCCTTCCATTAGTTGTTTAATGGTCCACCACCATTTACAACTGGATGTGGCAGGACTGCAGAGCTTTGATCTGATCTGTTGATTGTGGGATCGCTTAGCTCTGTCTATAGCATGCTGCTTCCGTTTTATAGCATGCATGTAGTCCTGTGTTGCAGCTTTCCCAGGTTGGCACCACATTTTTAGGTACGCCTGGTGCTGCTCTTGGCAAGCTCTTCTACACTCCTTTCTGAACCAGGGTTGGTCCCCTGGCTTGATGGCAATGGTAATGGTAGAGTGAGTGATCTGCCGGGCCATGAGGTTACAGATTGTGGTGGAATACAATTCTGCTGCTGCCCCACAGCGCCTCATGGATACACAGTTTTGAGCTGCTAGATCTGTTCTGAATCTATCCCATTTAGCACGGTGGTAGTGCCACACAACACAATGGAGGGTGTGAAGACGGGACTTCGTCTCCACAATAACTGTGTGGTGGTCACTGCTGCCATGGACAGATGCATCTGCAACAGGTAGATTGGTGAGGATGAGGTCAAGTAGGTTTTGTCCCTCGTGTTGGTTCACTCACCACCTGTTGCAGGCCCAGACTGGCAATTATGTCCTTCAGGACTCGGTCAGTAGTGGTGCTACCGAGCCACTCTTGGTGATGGACATTGAAGTTCCCCCACCCAGAGTACATTCTGGGCCCTTGCTACTCTCAGTGCTTCTTCCAACTGGTGTTCAACATGGAGGAGTACTGATTCATCAGCTGAGGGTACTAATCAGCAGGAGGTTTCCTTGCCCATGCTTGGCATGAAGCCATGAGACTTCATGGGGTCTGGAGTCAAAGTTGAGGACTCCCAAGGCCAGTCCTTCCCGACTGTATACCACTGTGCCACCACCCCTGGTGGCTCTGTCCTGCCGGTGGGACAGGACATACCCAGGGATGGTGACGGAGGAGTTCGGAACATTGGCTGAAAGGTATGATTCTGTGAGTATGACTGGCTGTTGCTTGACTAGTCTGTGGGACAGCTCTCCTAATTTTGGCACAAGTCCCCAGATGTTGGTGAGGAGGACTTTGCAAGGTTGACTGGGCTGGGTGTGCCGTTGACGTGTCCGTACCGAGGTCGATGCTGGGTGGTCTGTCCAGGTTCATTCTTATTATTTTGTTTCGTAGCAGTTAGTTACAACTAGAAATATTTGATGCATTGCTGATCATCTTCCAGCATTCGATGGAATCTGGAACAGTACCCATGGATTGGAGGGTAGCTAATGTTACTCCACTATTCAAAAAAGGTGGTAGAGAGAAAATGGGGAATTACAGACCGGTAAGCCTGACATTGGTAGTGGGGAAAATGCTAGAGTCCATTATAAAAGATGTAATAGCAGAGCACTTGGAAAACAGTAACAGGATCGGACAAAGTCAACATGGATTTACAAAAGGTAAATCGTGCTTGACTAACCTACTGGAATTTTTTGAGGATGTAACTGGTAAAATAGATAAGGGAGAACCAGTGGATGTGGTGTATTTGGACTTTCAGAAGGCTTTTGATAAGGTCCCACATAAGAGATTAGCGTGTAAAGTTAAGGCACATGGGATTGGGGGCAAGGTATTGACTTGGATAGAGAAGTGGTTGGCAGACAGAAAGCAAAGAATTGGAATAAACGGGTCTTCTTCCGAGTGGCAAGCAGTGACTAGTGGGGTACCGCAGGGATCGGTCCTTGGACCCCAGCTATTCACAATATATATTAATGATCTAGACGTGGGAACTAGATGTAATATCTCCAAATTTGCAGACGACACAAAGCTGGGTGGGCGTGTGAGCTGTGAGGAGGATGCCGAGAAACTACAGGATGATTTGGATAGGTTGGGTGATTGGGCAAAAGCATGGCAGATGCAGTATAACGTGGATAAATGTGAGGTTATCCACTTTGGTGGCAAAAACAGGAAGGCAGATTATTATCTGAATGGCAATAGATTGGGAGAAGGGGAAGTGCAACGAGACCTGGGTGTCCTTGTGCACCAGTCGCTGAAGGTAAGTATGCAGTTGCAGCAGGCGGTTAAGAAGGCAAATGGCATGTTGGCCTTCGTAGCGAGAGGGTTTGAGTACAGGAACAAGGATGTCTTGCTGCAGTGGTACAGGGCCTTGGTGAGACCACATCTTGAGTTTTGTGTGCAGTTTTGGTCGCCTTATCTGAGGAAGGATGTTCTTGACATGGAAGGAGTTCAGCAAAGATTCGCCAGGCTGATATCTGGGATGGCAGGAATGACGTATGAGGAGAGATTGGGTCGATTGGGCTTGTACTCGCTGGAGTTTAGAAGAATGAGAGGGGATCTCTTTGAAACTTATAAAATTCTGACAGGACTGGACAGACTAGATGCAGGAAGGATGTTCCCGATGGTCGGGGAGTCCAGAACCAGGGGTCACAGTCTAAGGATAAGGGGTAGGCCATTTAGGACAGAAATGAGGAGGAATTTCTTCACCCAGAGAGTGGTGAGCCTGTGGAATTCTCTACCACAGAAGGCAGTAGAAGCCAATACATTAAATATATTCAAGAAAGAGTTGGATATATTTCTTAAGGCTAAAGGGATCAAGGGGTATGGGGAGAAAGCAGGGACCGGGTACTGAATTTGGATGATCAGCCATGATCACATTGAATGGCGGAGCAGGCTCAAGGGGCCGAATATGTTTCTATGAGTGGCTTGTTCGGCCATTTCAGAAGGCAGTTAAGAGTCAACCACATTGCTGTGGGTCTGGAGTCATATATAGACCAGAAGATTTCCTTCCTTAAAGGACATTAATGAACCAGAAGAGTTTTTACAACAATGCAAAAGTTTCATGGTCACCATTACTGATACTAGCTTTTTAATTCCAGATTTATTTAATTAACAGAATTTAAATTCCCCAGTTGCCGTGGTGAGATTTGAACTCGCTGGATCATTAGTTGAGGCCTCGAGATTACTAGCAGATTACCACTACGCTACCGTTCCTATTACATTGTGCCAGGAGGTCCAGGGCTGTCCTGGTGGAGTGGAACTTGGGTTGCACCTGCAGTAGTTGCAGGCTAGATGGAATATTTTATATGAGGCAGGAGGGGGCATTCCTGGCCTCCCACCTCATTCAATGGTGTGGACATCACCCAGGAGAGGGGTGCCCAATGAACAAGATGCTGTGGGCCAACCCTTGACCTCCTCCAAATGGGGTCCTGGGCAGGCCACAGATTTTCAGCTGAGTACTTTTGCAGGTTTTGGATTTCAACGCTCAGAATTTAAAAACACAGTCAGTACTAGAAGGGCCGGATCTGTAAGGCCAGACACACAGTTGCAGGCATGCAGCTGCCCTTGCCTTTCCTGGCCCTACTGCTGGTGCTAGTCCTGCCAGGGTGCGGACATATGCCAGGGGTGCACCATGCCACATAAATGGCCTGGGGCAAGAAATTCCAGCAATCCTGTGGCTTGGGTGTTTTGTTCCTTTCTTGCGCCAGGTGGGGGCAGTAGGGGTGGCGGAGACAGGAAAATCTATTCTGTAATTTCTTCAGGTACATATTTTCAAGGACTATGTTCACCCTGGTGGGTGTATATAAGAGGCTCCCTGTGTTCACTCACTATGCACAGAAATATAAATTCAGTGTTAGAAATGTTGGGGTAGATTTACAAATTTGTACTTGGATGACGTTCAGGCTTGGGCTAATAAGTGGCAGGTAACATTCGCACCACAGAAGTGCCAGGCAATGATTATCTCCAACAAGCGAGCATCTAACCACCTCCCTTGACATTCAATGGCATCACCATCGCCGAATCCCCCACCATCAACATCCTGGGGGTCACCATTGACCAAAAACTTAACTGGAATAGCCACATAAATACTGTGGCAACAAGAGCAGGTGAGAGGCTAGATATTCTGCGGCGAGTGTCTCACCTCCTGACTCCCCAAAGCCTTTCAACCATCTACAAGGCACAAGTAAGGAGTGTGATGGAAAAGTCTCCACTTGCCTGAATGAGTGCAGCACCAACAACACTCAAGAAGCTCAACACCATCCAAGACAAAGCAGCCCGTTTGATTGGCACCCCATCGACCACCTTAAAAATTCACTCCCTCCACCACCAGCGTACTGTGGCTGTAGTGTGTACCATCTACAAGATGCACTGCAGCAACTTGTCAAGGCTTCTTCGGCAGCACCTCCCAAACCCGCGACCTCTACCACCTAAAAGGACAAGGGCAGCAGGCTAAAGGGATCAAGGGATATGGATAGAAGGCAGGGACAGGGTACTGAATTTGGATGATCAGCCATGATCTCATTGAATGGCGGAGCAGGCTCAAGGGGCCGAATGGCCTACTCCTGCTCCTATTTTCAATGGGAACACCACCACCTCCAAGTTCCCCTCCAAGTCACACACCATCCTGACTTAGAGGTATATCGCCGATCCTTCATCGTCGTTGGGTCAAAATCCTGGAACTCTCTACCTAACAGCACTGTGGAGTACCTTCACCACATGGACTGCAGCGGTTCAAGAAGGTGGCTCACCACCACCTTCTCAAGGGCAATTAGGGATGAGCATTAAATGCTGGCCTTGTCAGCGACGCCCAGATCCCATAAGCGAATTTTAAAAAAGCACGCATTTGTAAAATTGGATTTTCTGATCAACAAGGTTCCTTTCTAGTGCCTTTTTTTCTTATTTTAAGCTTAAATAATAAACTCATTAGTTCTCTGTTTTCAGTCTCCCACCATGCATTTGAAAACTGGCACCAACATCATTAAAAATTGTCACCTGATTTGTTGAAAATGGACTCCAAAGACTGATATTCAGAACATTGTCGTTTAACCGGGCCATGTCGTTGTCACCTATTATTTCTCAAGTGTTACATCTGGCAATCCTGCTACTTGACAAGTTATGATTAGGTGTCAGCCTTGTCTCAGTGGTAGCACTCCCGCTTCTGATGCATGAAGGTCGTGGGTTCGAAGCCCCACTCCAGAGACTTAATCAAAAAATCTAGGCTGTCACACCAGTATGAAGGGAGTTGTGCACTGTTGGAGGTGCTGTCTTTCGGCTGAAATGTTGAACCAAGAATAATGCTCACAAGAGAAAACAATATAAAGTGTTGCTTCACAGCCTAGTTATCAGAAAGTATTTCACATTTGCACCGATTGGATTTGTATATACAGTTTAAATGAGCTCACTATATGACTGCTCTCTCAGGTGAATGTAAAAGAACCCATGGCACTATTTGAAGAAGAACAGGGGACTTCGCTTGGCGTCCTGGACAATATTTATCCCGCGACCAACATTACTCAAACAGATTATCTGCTAATTTATTTTATTGCTGTTGTGGGATCTTGCTATGCACAAATTGGCCGCTGCATTTACCAGAGTGAGTACACATCAAATGTACTTTATTGGTTGTAACACACTTGGGGACATCTTGAGGTTGTGAAAGGAGCAATATAAATGCAAATTCTGTCTTTCTTTTATCTTAGCAATGGCCCAACTGAGAAAGTACTGCCAAAATATAACAATCATTAGTGCTACCTAAAGACTTATATGACATGTGGACAATGCTTACTTATAGTAATTACTGTAAGTGTTCCATTACCACCAGTGGTCATATACCACAACATGCAATAAACATGCAGTAACATTTTCGAACAGAGGTTAGTTTTTCCTAAACTTTGCATGTTGCAGCATGTGATTCAATAGTTGCAAGCTTTTGTGGATTATTTGCATCTACAAATTAGACAATGCCCATTTTGTTATTAATTAACATTCTATTTCTCTCCTTATCATTTCTGAAATGTTTGAAGGAGCTATTTCTAACATCATTCTACAAAGCATTTCAATCCTCTTTCAAAATCACTTTCCTTTAAAACTTTGTCACTGAGGAAGTTCTGCCAGTCATCAGTCCTTCACCCGCTACAACATCCAATCTGCAGTAGAAAGTGGTAGGGAATTCCATGATAGAATCACCTCAGTCTTTTATGGTGTAACATCTTTCACATGACCTAGAAATTCTACTGCAAAGTGCCTGATTTTAGTGCGCTAAACAGCCTCCTAAGCTTCCAATATAGCAAGCACAAAGCACACGCTCATTACAAGCTGCAACTCACTGCTTGCCATATTGGTCTGGACAACTCCGTTTGCTTTAGGAGCACCTGACAGAATTATGTAAAGAGCTGAAGAGTGTAGTGTCAGCGTATCAATAACACACGGACTGCAGGTGTTTACTGAACAGAGGGCATGCTGAAACTGAAAGTACAGAAGCCTGCTACGGCTTTATATACAGGTGTGGTCACTGCTGGTACTACAGTATAAAATCAGTTCTCTCTTAAAGGTACATACACAACAAAGAGGATATTTAAATCACAGTCCGGTGCTTCCAGATAGTTTGACTACAGTTATAGGTGGTTTGGCAGGGTTGCCTTTGGAGCTGGAGGACAAGGGGGAGCAGCAAGGAAGACAAGAGACATCAGGAGCAACTGCCTTAAGAGGGAGGAGGAAGAGGGCACCATGCAGGAGGCCATATCCACAATGAGTATTCAGGGCATACTTCTGCATTAACTTCGCTGATATACCTTAAATAGCTACAGAGACTGGTAGTTATAACTCAAACAGTTGGCTTTTAATAGCTTAGAACTGGACAGAACAGAACACACATGTTAGCCTTCTGACCAGCTTCTCAGAAGTGAACTAGGAGGCGGAGCCAGGGGCGAAGTAACAGATCAGGACAATCAATGGCACAGCAGAGTGGTATACAGTACATCAGCATTCCTGGCCAACCAAGAAAACAGTAGGGTTACAATAGATTACAATAGGAAACAATACACAGGTAGAATAAGGTATATACTTATAAGACTTATTTCACCACATTCACTAAGGAGCAATGAATAAGGCACCCTCACTTCACAAAGAAGGCTATCACTGAGTGAGGTCATCTGCTGCAGCCATTACTTGAGCCTCGCACCAAGGCATGGACTGCCTGTGGCTATCAAAGTCACCGTGGCCCTGAGCTTTTATGCCATGGGCTTTTTCCAGGCTGTAACAGGTGACATCAGCGACATATCCCAGTACACAGTCCACCGCTGTAGCAGGGATGTCACCATGGCTCTCCTCATCAGGAGGAACACCTATATCTGCTTCCCTATGGACAGAGCGAAGCAGGACGAGAGAATTCTTGGCTTCACCCGCATGGCAGGCTCCTCCAGACAAGGTGCTATGGACTGTAGTCAATGGAAATAGAAATCAGGAGCGATGTAAAACGGGCTGCCGACTGGCTATCACTCGTTTTACACTATCGCACAAAGTTAAGATCTACCCCAATGCTTTAATTCGCAAGTCAGCACTGCCCACTTAATAAGAAGGTGACAATAAGATGTCCAGCTGGCTGCTGGGAGACCAGGGCTCCCTCTTTTTTTCTTTAAGCCTCTGAGAAGTGCCCTGGGATGTTTTTCTGTGCTAAAAGGTGCTATATAAATGCAAGTTATTATTGCTGTTGCCTTCTTTTGTTGCTGATTGTTGTTGACTGCTCATCTTTGATTCATAGTTTTTTGAACTTCATAATAGTTTTTTATTTCTACTTGCTGATGGGTACAATGCCTACTTACTCAGTTGTGATATGTTGCTGATTTATTAATATGAAAATGTGACAGAAAATTTCATATAAATGGCGTGACACTTAAAGTGTGATGGGCAAAACATGTGCTAGATATACTATTTTTATTTATACAAAGATATTTGAGGCTCTTCTGTGGCATTGTTTGTCGTTAGACAGATGACAGATACCTGGGATGGCAGGAATGATGTATGAAGAGAGATTGAGTCGATTAGGCTTATATTCGCTAGAGTTTAGAAGAATGAGAGGTGATCTCATTGAAACTTATAAAATTCTAACAGGACTAGATAGACTAGATGCAGGAAGGATGTTCCAGATGGCGGGGGAGTCCAGAACCAGGGGTCACAGTCTAAGGATAAGGGGTAAGCCATTTAGATTGAGATGAGGAGGAATTTCTTCACCCAGAGAGTGGTGAACCTGTGGAATTCTCTACCACAGAAGGCAGTTGAGGCCAACTTATTAAATATATTCAAGAAGGAGTTAGATATATTTCTTAAGGCTAAAGGGATCAAGGGATATGGGGAGAAAGCAGGGACAGGGTACTGAATTTGGATGATCAGCCATGATCTCATTAAATGGCGGAACAGGTTTGAGGGGCCGAATGGCCTACTCCTGCTCCTATCTTCTATATTTCTATGACATGGTGTTTTATAATGATCATGGTGGAGCTAAATCCTTTTAAGGCCACAAAGTCTAATTCCTAAGTATAATTAAGTAAACAGAGTCTGGTCAATCAGAATTTGATCTTTATCAGACTACGGGCTAGATTTTCCAAGCCCCGAGGAGGCGGGCATGGAGGCAGGACAGCCGGTAAAATCGGAGAAAGTGGGGGTGGATGGCAAACCCGCCCCCATCCCGCCTCCATGCCCTTTTGCCAGGAGGCGGAAGGATGTGTAGCTTCGGGCCCCGTCTCCTGCAGGCGGGAAAGGCATTTAATCCTTTTAACTGCCTGTTAAAAAAGGATTAGTGCCATTTTACCTTGGAGGGTTGGAGGAGACATGGAGGAGGTGGTCGGAGGCACCTGGAAGTAAGGTGTAGAGGTGAGTGATGGGTGCAAGTGTGGAGTGGTAAGTATGTAAGGTGAGTGATAAGTTTAAAAAAGTGTTCACTTACCTTGATTTATTTCTACAGCCTTTAGCCGCGCTGGATGGGGAGAGCCGACATTCTCCTTGTCAATTTCACACAATGGCTGTTGGATCCTCTGATCCTGCAGACATGTGAAATTTACAAAGTTGAAAGGTTTAATGAGTCCTCACCACAAAGTCTCATCAAACTAAAGAGAATGTCAGTGTTTGACAGCTTCACAGAGCTGTCAAACGCTGTCATTTCTTCTTTCAAGAAGTCTTGACAGATAGCACGTCTGACTTTGACGTGATCTGTCAGTGACTTCCTCCCTAATTGGCCTGCTGAGCCCGCAGGGTGGGCTTAACAAGCTCAATCAGGGGAAAATCCCTCTGATTGGTCAGGCAAGGATGGAGGCGGGACATTGACGCGACAAGCAGCTGTCCCACCTCCAACTCGCCTCCATTCACAAAATCCAGCCCTGCAAGTCAGATTTCAGATTGAAGCTTTCTTTCTCATTTTTTAAGTGCGATTGCTAAATATCTGCTAATATCTATATATAAATAACAGTACATTTAATCTATGTTTAGTCCACAGTTCATACTAAAGTACAACAGAAGTATGCTGAATCTGCCATGGATTTTCAGGCCAAGGTATTTTGCATTGGTGGAAAGGTTTCTTCGTAGGTTCCAAATGACAGACTTTCTTTCGTGTTACTTTAAAAGTTTGTTGGAATAGATTTGCATATGAGCCAATCAGAAACAAGAAATATGCCTAGGCTAACTTTGCCTCTTATTACGTCTGATAGAGAAGTGTGAAACAGGAAGTGCGATAGATAGGTGGACAGATAGATAGGAAATGATAAGTTATTCAATTTTCTCTGTCCTTTATTTCTAAGTACCAAAATTGTTTCATGAGGTTTGTGTTGTGCCTTTTTTTCTATTTCTACAATTATTTTTGCAGCCAATTGGGTTCAAACTGTAGCATGAGGTCTAAAGCTACAAATCTTTCTTCTCAACAGCTACACTTCTCTATACCATTGTATTTAGCAGTGGGTCAAGTTTTTTTTTTGTAAGTATGTCATCCATTTTCTTCTCTAACTTACAAAGGAATCCCAGAAGTGACACTTGGTGCTCAGGTTTAGTTCTTTCGTGGAGGATTATTTTTCTGTTGCTTCATGGATCTGCAGCTAGGTTGCTGATTCAAATTATGCTGCCAGCCTTGTTAAGGTGGCTCTCTTGCTATCATCTACCACTTGCTTCCAAAGACTTGACAGCTCTTTTCAAAAGCAATATATTGAATCCAAGTAGATTTAAATGAGAACAAAACTTAAATAGGACATACCATCATAGTATTTGAATTGTTAAGGATGCCTAAATTGCTTCTAATTCTCTGCAACTGCATCACCACCTGTCTTCACTTGCGTCTAATCCCTTCCATCTGCCTCTAGTCAAATTACTTCCAACTGCTTCGAGGAATGAAAGATTCCATCTCTTTTCAATCTTGTTCTATACCTCCTAATTTTAACACCTTATTTACATTTATTTTTGGTTTATAGTGGCACAAACAAATCAATTGGGGAAGAAAAGCCATTATCCTACTCTGCATTATATGATTGGACAATCCAACCTTCTTCACACTTTGATCAGTCATCAGTTCATTGAGCGAGTCACCCATTTTAAGCCATTGAGAGAATGGGGTTCTTATGAATTATTTGATTTTACATTCATGCACAAGGAAGAAAATTCCTGGATTGATAGATATGATAGAATATTCAAACATGCTCCTTCAATCCTGCTCTCCAAATTTGCGTAGCCCATCTTGAAATCATACTTGTAATTCTGGCCACCTCACAAACAGAACTTTGGAAAACCAGAATCTGGAAATTTACTTGCAGGGTAGGCTGGTATCTCCATTTTGAATTTCTCCTGTTCACACATGACTTGAATATGCTTGACCTTTGCAGAAACAGGTCTATTCTGTATCAGGCAAGCACAAGGATTATACGTAGTTTCCTACATTTTTTTCCACACTTCCATCCTAACAGATTGCATTTCATCCCTTTTGCTTTTAATCAGCACAATAATACCAATCTTCTTGATCTCTGCTGCTGATCTATGGAATTCTTTTCCCAGCACTGTAGCTAATTCAGATATATATCAAGATCCAAATGGACTTAACACAATCTGTTGCACAATCTTTTCTGTTCATTTTCATTGTTCACTAAATTTACCAATTGATAATTCTATTATGCTACATATCATTACTGCTCAGTTGTTTGTATGATTCATAGGCAGTTAATCAAATATATAAATTTAATTGACATTATTTATCTTTGTTAATTCTCATCATTGGGAGTGGTAGTATAGTGGTTATGTTACTGGACTAGTAATCCAGAGGCCTGGACTAATGATCCAGAGACATGAGTTGAAATCTCACCACGGCAGTTGGGGAATTTAAATTCAGTTAATTAAATAAACCTGGAATGAAAAGCTAGTATCATGGTGACCATGTAACGATCGGATTGTCGTAAAAACCCATCTGCTTCACTAATGTCCTTTAGGGAAGGAAATCTGCCGTCCTTACCTGGTCTGGCCTATATGTGAATCCAGACCCACAGCAATGTGGTTGACTCGTAACTGTCTTCTGAAATTGCCGAGCAAGCCACTCAGTTGTAACAAACCGCTACAAGAAACAATAATAAGAATAAAACCAGAATAAAACTGCAAAGTCCTCCTCACCAACATCTGGGGACTTGTGCTGAAATTGGGAGAGCTGTGCAGAATCATACCTATTAGCCAATGTCCCAAACTCTTCCATCGCCATCCCTGAGTATGTCCTGTCCCACCGGCAGGACAGACCCACCAGGGGTGGCGGCACAGTGGTATACAGTCGGGATGGAATGGCCCTGGGAGTTCTCAACATTGACTCCGAACCCCATGAAGTCTCATGGCTTCAGGTCAAGCATAGGCAAGGAAATCTCCTGCTGATTATCACCTACCGCCCTCCCTCAGCTGATGAATCAGTACTCCTCCGTGCACTGAGAGTAGTAAGGGCACAGAATGTACTCTGGATGGGGGACTTCAATGTCCATCACCAAGAGTGGCTCGGTAGCACCACTACTGACCGAGCTGGCCGAGTCCTGAAGGACATAGCTGCCAGTCTGGGCCTGTGACAGGTGGTGAGAGAACCAACACAAAGGAAAAACCTACTTGACCTCGTCCTCACCAATCTACCAGCCGCAGATGCATCTGTCCATGACAGTATTGGCAGCAGTGACCACCGCACAGTCATTGTGGAGACGAATTCCGGTCCTCCATCATGTTGTGTGGCACTACCACCATGCTAAATGGGACAGATTCAGAACAGATATAACAGCTCAAAACTGGGCATCCATGAGGCGCTGTGGGTCATCAGCAGCAGCAGAATTGTATTGCACCACAATCTGTAACTTCATTGCTCGGCATATCCCTCACTCTACCATTACCATCAAGCCAGGGGACCAACCCTGGCTCAATAAGGAGTGTAGAAGAGCATGCCAGGAGCAGTACCAGGCATACCTAAAAATGAGGTGCCAACATGGGTAAGCTGCAACACAGGACTACATGCATGCTAAAAAGCAGAAGCAGCATGTTATAGACAGAGCTAAGCGATCCCACAATCAACGGATCAGATCAAAGCCCTGCAGTCCTGCCACATCCAGTCGTGAATGGTGGTGCACCATTAAACAACAAACGGGAGGAGGAGGCTCCATGAATATCCCCATCCTCAATGATGGTGGAGCCCAGCACGTCAGTGCAAAAGACAAGGCTTGTGCTCCAGAACAAGCCACGTCTCTAGCCAAGCTGTTCCAGTATAGAAGGTATCATCGACAGTGCTATCAAGCAGCACTTACTCACCAATAACCTGCTCACTGATGCCCAGTTTGGGTTCCGTCAGGACCACTGAGCTCCAGACCTCATTACAGCCTTGGTCCAAACATTGACAAAGGAGCTGAATTCCAGAGGTGAGGTGAGAGTGACTGCCCTGGACATCAAGGCAGCATTTGACCGAGTGTGGCATCAAGGAGTCCTAGTAAAACTGAAGTCAATGGGAATCAGGGGGAAAACTCTCCACTGGCTGGAGTCATACCTACAACAAAGGAAGATGGTTGTGGTGGTTGAAGGTCAATCACCTCAACCTCAGGACATCGCTGCATGAGTTCCTCAGGGCAGTGGCCTAGGCCCAACCATCTTCAGCTGCTTCATCAATGACCTTCCCTCCAACATGAGGTCAGAAATGGGGATGTTCACTGATGACTACACAGTGTTCAGCGCCATTCACAACTCCTCAGATAATGAAGCAGTCTATGCCCGCATGCAACAAGACCTGGGCAACAATCAGGCTTGGGCTGATAAGCGGTAGGTAACATTCACGCCACACAAGTGCCAGGCAACGACTATCTCCAACAAGTGAGAGTCTAACCACCGCCCCTTGACCTTCAACGGCATTACCATCACCAAAACCCCCACCATCAACATCCTGGGGGGTCACCATTAACCAGAAACTTAACTGGACCAGCCACATAAATACTGTGGCAACAAGAGCAGGTCAGAGGCTGGGTATTCTGCGGCGATTGTCTCACCTACTGACTCCCCAAAACCTTTCCACCATCTACAAGGCACGAGTAAGGAGTGTGATGGAATACTCTCCACTTGCCTGGATGAGTGCAGCTCCAACAACACTCAAAAAGCTCGACACCATCCAGGTCAAAGCAGCCCGCTTGAATGGCACCCCATCCACCACCTTAAACATTCACTCCCTCCACCACTGGCGTACCGTGGCTGCAGTGTGTACCATCTACAAGATGCACTGCAGCAACTCGCCAAGGCTTCTTCAGCAGCACCTCCCAAACCCGCGACCTCTACCACCTAGAAGGACAAGTGCAGCAGGTGCATGGGAACACCACCACCTCCAAGATCACCTCCAAGTCACACACCATCCTGACATAGAAGTATATGGCCGATCCTTCATCGTCGCTGTGTCAAAATCCTGGAACTCTACCTAACAGCACTATGGGAGTACCTTCACCACACGGATTGCAGCAGCTCAAGGCAACGGCTCACCACCACCTTCTCAAGGGCAACTAGGAATGGGCAATAAATGCCAACCTTGCCAGCGATGCCCATATCCCATGAATGAATTTTTAAAAATGTGTTTCGAAGCAGTTGTGTGAGCAATAGTTTAGTAGTACATATTTGCTGGTGCATTGCTTCTGTGTAGCATTTCCTCCATAGTTTTATTGTACTGATATAATCAGGGAATTCAGTATTTTATATTTAAAAAAGCATATCTTGTAACTTCATATACAAGTTTAGATAGATTCTTTCAGGTTCCATAAAGGTATCTTGATATATAGTCACGTTTCTCCATTAAAAAAGTATTGATGCGGTTACGTGAATTGTTTTATCACTATGAGGAGTTTCTGAAATTTGGCAAATTTGTATTTTTAAATTTTATCTTGGAAATATTTCTCTCCAGTTAGGGTGTGCACTGCCTTTCCCTCCCTCCCCCAACCCCATTTTTGCCAGGATCTTTATTTAATCAGAATAGGATGCTGCACTCCAGGTGGCTACAGTACAAGCTACCGTAGTGACTACTGTACAATTTTCTATGATTCATGTAGCATGCAGTAAACAACATTGTGTCACTCTGTGAGAAGAGCTAGCAGTTCTCATACTGGGACTACAGTAAAATATTGGGAAAGGTTTAACTGGAATTGAAGACGGCATACAGATTCATTTCAGACAGTTGGGTAGCTGTCTTGTGCACAGACAGACCTTTCTGCACCAAATCTTGGAACATCAAATACAGGATAATGGTGCTCGTGCCAGGAATTTGTCTTTGTTGATGTCCAGCTCAAATGCTGTAGGCATAAAGCAATCAGGTAAATTCTGGGCCAACCATGCAGATGGTTCAAATCATCCTTCAAGAACAATTCGGTCCTACAGGATATTAAAGCAATGAGATCGTGTACATAGGATTATATAATATTACAGTACAGGGATGTTTTTAACTCGCCTCCATCCGTTGGAAATGGTGCAGACAGGCCGTCAAGATTCTGTCTCAACTTGTAGCACCTCTGATCCTAGGAAGCCTGACTTCCACTCCAAAAAAGGAGCGGAATTTCTAGGCTGTCATCTCTAACTCACTATAATCTCAGACTAGCCTAACTCTGTTTATCAGACTGGCACAGAACTTTAAAGTCACTTAGCTTACAGCTATTGACTGCTTGTTACAAGCACACTGTCTGTCCTTTCACTCTGTCTGTGCCTCTCTCTCAGAACTGCCGACTTAAACCTGTGAAATCATGCCCTTGCCCACCAAGCTGTCAATCACGGAGGCTTCACCCTATCAAAGACCAGCCAGTTATCCCATTGGTTTTAAAAACAATCTGCCAAACAAAGTTGAACCCCCTTGACAGGGACCTGCCCATTGAATTGTGAGCGGATGAAATAATTTTCATAACGTAATTAAATTAAAACGCCTGAAAGTAGGATCCCTTGAAGACCTAGGATTCTTCCAATTAATTTCAATTAATTGATGGGCAGTTAAAATCATCCGGGAGGCTTACCATCCAACGTCCCTTCAGTCTTCTATTTTAATGAGACGCTGGGGGTTAAGTAGGCCAACCACGGAAAAAGGGAATGTGGATCATGGTGTGCGATTAACCTGTGCCCGTTTACTGCATTGCAGGCAGCACGTTAAATTGGTGCTGCCTGCTTTTTTTAAATGATTGCTACATGCAGCCTATTCATTGGCTATACGCATCAGCATGGAGCTCGATATCGCGAGTGGCTAGCGCTACGTAAAGGCAGCCTGCAGCTCTTAAAAGGGAGGTGAATTGTTGCTCCAAGAAGTGGTGGGAATTTTTTGAAAAGTAAATCTGGACTGTGATAATTTGAGGAATGGTTGAACATGTGAGAGAGTGAGCACCAAGGTTTTCTGGCAATGCACTGGAGGTCGTGGTTTAAGAGGTGGAGATAAGGAGAGACGTCCTGTATCCATAGAGGGGGTGTTGGTGGGCAGGAAGCCCTCAAGACAGATGCTAAGGATGCAGTGGGAACAAGTAATGGTGGAGGTCAATGCCAGGAGTGTTGCTCCAAGAACATGGATGCTATTGCAATGATTTTAGTACAACAAAAGAGTTACATCACTCATAGTTGCACCTTTGAACCTTTTTCAACCTCTCAGTTATAAGTATAGGACTGACTTTCCTTTGGATACGGAGTTGACGGATGGATCTGGTCTCAGCAGTGGGCCATGGTATATATTATGTGAGAACAGCCACATCACTAGACTGGCATCTGCTTTGGCTGTACATAAAAAGTGATTCAGCAGCAAAGCCATTTGGCACAATATTTGGAGATCATTATCCAAAGAACTACAGACGATTGGCACTGCTGTGTAACATTGATTGTTAGTCTCCACTACCAGTCTACTACTCAAACCTCTGCTGCCTCCACTGCGACTAGTCTATCTGTGTGAATTAAACTGCTGTTTTAACATGAATACATTAACAGAGTCGTTCAGTGTGCCTCCCCTAAGGAGGTTTAGCTTTCAAACAATATTTCAATAGTATAAGATAATGCTACTATTTCTAGACGCTTCAGTGCTCATCACATTACAGTCAAATTATCTTTTTCTAAATGATCATGTCTGTACCTAAGTTCTTTTAATATTGCCTTTCTGATTTACTTTGTATAAATCCAAATTTTCTGCAATTGAAATTCAATTGTTCCCAAGTTGAGACTGCTCTCAACATTTTTTTTTCTCTTTCTGCAGTGTTCAATTGCTATGGGGGAGAAGTTGGCTTACCCCGAAAACGGGCGAGAGGATTAACCCGCGCCCGTTTATTGCGTTGCAGGCAGCACATTAAATTGGTGCTGCCTGCTGTTTAAAATGATTGCTGTGTGCAGCCAGTGCTACTTAAAGGCAATCTGCACCTCTTAAAGAGGATGTGCAATGTGGCTGCAAGAAGTGGAACACAAACCTGCTGTCCTCTTATAGGATGACAGCATTCCTGCTCCCACCCCTGTCGCTCCGCCAGTGTCTTTGTTGTTGCCTTTCAGCCAGCCAGCCCAAACTGCTGCAGGAGACCCTCCAGACATATGCTCAGTAGGCAGTGGGAAGCAGTAGAGGTGGTCAATGCCAGGAGTATTGGCCCAAGAACATGGATGCAGTGCAGGAAGAAGTTTAATGATCAAACGCGAGTTGTCAAGGTGAGTAAGTTCATCTTCAAATGGCTTATTCTAGCCTCATCTACTGCTCAAATCACAGCACCCCCATCACCCACCTACCAACAATCTCTATCAATCAGTACTCAACCCTTCAATTCATATGGTGTACCTCACCCTCACACACTTAGCACTGTTGCAAGCCTCGCAGCCCACAACTCACTGGCAGCTATTCAACCATAACAACCACATCACCCAAACATATTGCAGGACACTCACTAACACACTTCCCTCTTTCCTGCAGGTGAAGGTGGTGCATAACAGCAGGCAGCTGGAAAGAACTGGAGGAGAACAAGCATGCCTGCATGTTTTAACCCCCATGGAGGAGACAGTGCTGGCCATCATGGGAAGGGGTATCACTGAGGCCGTGGCCACTGGTGGGGCTGGAGGGATCGTGTTGAGAGTATCTGTACACCTAATCCTTCTCCTTTCTTCCCACTTCTCCCTCATCCCACAATCTCTTCTGACTCACAAACTGCAGATGATGTAAGCACGCATTTTTTACTTTCTCCTCTCCTCTCAACACAACCCAATTTTGTCCTTTTTTCATTTCAGATACCCAAGAACTGGAACCTTCCCAGTCAGAGGAGAAAGAGGAAGAAGACAGTGAAGATGAAGGGACACTGTCACTCGATCTTACTCTCACAGCCACCAGCTCAGAGACTGGCACTGCACGTATTTTAGAGGCTAGGACAGAGGAGGGATCTGCATGTAGTGAGACACCAGGTACAATAGCAGAGGGTGAGTTTACACACTAGTTCTGCTGCAGAGGAGTCAGATGAGGACTTCGATGGGCCAGGCTACGGAAGGCGGCTGATGGGTGTACATAATTCAAAGCTTGGTGCACTGGAAAACTTGCCAGAAATCCTCTGTTCAATGTCAAGGTGCATGGCACAGGACTTTATGCAGAGTTTGAAGCCCATACTTTCCAACATGAAACGGGTGGTCATGTCCATCAACACACCTGTGGGATCCAGCGTGTGGCAGCGTCTGATAGCCAATGTCACAGCTTGCCATTGCAGCACAAACAGCTTCAGACTACTGCTTTGACTGTTGACATCATGGTTCTGGGTATCACTGTTCAAAGGGGATTCCAGAGCATCACAGCAGCCCATGAATCTGTTCACCAACAGATCAGTAGAATTGCTGAGGTGCCGGCCTGGGAGAGTGGCAGTGGTTCCATGGAATGCAGGATGACAGCATTCCTGCTCCCACTCATGACACTCCGCCAGTGCCCTTGCTGTTGCTTAAGGCCACCAATGGTGTGCTCTATAATGTTGCTTGTGGCAGCATGGTTCTCATTGTGGGTCTGCTGTGCACGTGTGCATGGGTTCCAGACCAGAGTCAAGAGCCATGTCATGAATGGATAACCCTTGTCTCTCAGTAGCCAGCGTTTGACTTGCCGTGGTGAGTCAAATACAGGTGGCACAGAGGAATGCCACAGAATGAAGGAATCGTGACTACTGCCAGGATAACGGGAATTCACCTGCATGATGCGCTGCCTGTGGTCAAACACCAGCTGCACATTGAAGGAGTGAAATCCCTTTCAGTTCATGAAAATGGCCGCGTTCACATGAGGTGCACGTAAGGCAATGTGCGTGCAGTCAATGGCGCCCTGCACCATGGGGAAGCCTGCAATCCATGAAAACTCTCATGCTCCCTCCACCTGCTTGTCTCTGGCAGGAGGGAATGAGATTAAAGTGTTTCTCTGTGTACGTTAGCAGCCTGGAAGGAGACAGATGTATTAAAATTAAGAGGCACGGTCACCTTGACAGCCACAGGCAATGCTGTCCTAAACCTACTTTGAGGTTGTAGTTGGCTGCAGCAGTTAACAGATTGCAGTCACAACCTGTTTTGTAAGTGAAGACGTCTCCTGTTTTTGTCCAAGCTGAAGTCGAGGTAAGAGAATTGCTCCCTAAAGACCCTCGGTGGATATGGCCTCCTGCTGAGAGCCCTTCTCCGCTTGTCCTCCTCCCTCTTAGAGTCATAGAATCATTGAGTCATAATGGCACAGAAGAAGGCCATTCGGCCCATCAAGTCTGTGCCGGCTCTCTGTAGAGCAATCCAGTCAGTCCCATTCCCCCGCTCTATCCCCATAGCTCTGCAAGTTTATTTCCCTCAAGTGCCTATCCAGTCTCCGCTTGAAAACATTGAGTGTCTCCACCTCCACCACATCCGTCGGCAGCGAATTCCAGGTCCTCACCACTCGCTGCGTAAAAAAGTTTTTCCTCACATCCCCCCAGTATCTCTTGCCCAAAACCTTAAATCTGTGTCCCCTAGTCCTTGTACCATCAACTAGTGGGAACAGCCTTTCCCCATCTAGCCTATCCAAACCCGTCATAATCTTGTACACCTCTATCAAATCACCCCTCAACCTCTTTTGCTCTAATGAAAACAAATCCAGCTTCTCCAACCTGTCCTTGTAACTAAGATCACCTTCTCTGGAACCATTCTGGTAAATCTCCTCTGCACCCTCTCAAGGACCTTCACATCCTTCCTAAAGTGTGGTGACCAGAACTGGACACAATACTCCAGTTGTGGTCTAACCAGCACTTTATAAAGGTTCAGCATAACTTCTAATTTGGTACTCAATACCTATATTTATGAAGCCCAAGATCCCATATGCTTTGCTAACCACTCTCTCAATATGTCCTGCCACCTTCAGGGACCTATGCACATTAACTCCCAGGTCCCTCTGTCCCTGCACACTCTTTAAAACTGTGCCATTAAGTGTATATTGCCTCTCCCTGTTCCTTCTGCCAAAATGCATCACCTCACACTTCTCTGTATTAAATTCCATCTGCCACTCGTCTGCCCATTCTGCTAGCCTTTCCATGCCCTGTTGCAGTCAATTGGTATCATCCTCAATGTTTGCCACACCCCCAAGTTTGGTGTCATCGGCAAATTTAGAAATTCTACTCTGTATTCCAATATCCATGTCATTTATATATATCAAAAAAGTAGTGACCCCAGCACTGACCCTTGGGGAACACCACTGTCTACCATCCTCCAGTCTGAAAAACAGCCATTTACCACAACTCACTGTTTTCTGTCCTAAAGTCAATTTCTTATCCAAGCTGCCACTGACCCACCTATTCCATGACCCTCAATTTTGTTAACCAGCCTATTATGTGGTACTTTGTCAAACACCTTCCTAAAATCCATGTAGACAACATCCATTGCATTCTCTTCAACAATCCTCCCTGTTACTTCAGCAAAAAATTAAATTAGATTAGTCAAACATGATCTGCCTTGTCCAAATCCATGTTGGCTCTCCTTAATTAGCTTAAACCTCTCCAAGTGCCCGTACATTTTTTCCTTGATTATTGTTTCTAAAACTTTACCCACCACTGATGTTAACCTGACCGACCTGTAGTTGCTAGGATTGTCCTTACAACCTTTCTTGAACAATGGTGTCACATTTGCCACTTTCCAATCCTTAGGCACCTCCCCCGCATCTAGGGAAGATTGGAAAATTATGGCAAGCCCTTCTGCTTTCTCCTCCCCTAATTCCCTTAGCAACCTGGGATGCAAACCATCTGGACCAGGTGACTTTTCCACTCTAAGCATACCCAGTCTTTCTAGTACATCCAGTCTATCAGTTTTCACCCCTTCCATTGCTTCTACCTTTTCCACTTCTACAAATATTTTGTCAGCATCCACCTCCTTAGTAAACACCGATACAAAGTACTCATTGAGTATTCTAGCCTTGCCCTGCGCCTTTAAGCATATATCACCTTCTTTGTCCCTAAGAGGCCCCACCCCGCCTCTTACTACCTGTAGTGTCCGAGTATCAATAATACACAGACTGCAGGAGAACAATAATAACAGGTATTTACTGAACAGAGGGTAAACTTAAGACTGAAATACAGAAGCCTGCTATGGCTTTATATACAGATGTGGTCACTGCCGGTACTGCAGTATAAAATCAGTTCTCTCTTAAAGGTACATACACAACAATTCCTCCCCTTTTAGATAAACAGTACATAACATTCATTTAACAACTAAATAATAACTAATTACAATTACAATTTTCTCTGTACTATATACATCAACTGAAATAATCATTTATAAGTTCAGTCTTTGAGGAGGCTTCCTGATCCTGACTGGATAGCGCCTTTCTCGAGTATCCTGTTCTTGCGGCGGAGTCGATTCTGGCTCATTGTCATTGGTTGGTTCGTCAGCTTCCAATACCACTGATTCTGAGGTAGACGCAATCTGTACTTCGGGTTCATTACCAGGTGCACCTGCTCGAGGTATGGGTTTGGCTTGTTCCTGTGCCTCTAGAATCTGGTCAGCATAGCATCTCACGATGCTCTCTCCAACGTCCACTGTGTACATTAGTGGTCCCTGCTGTGTGCATATCGTTCCTGGCTGCCATTTTTCTGTTCGGTAGTCGCGGGCCAAGACTGGTTACCCTATCTTGAAGCTCCTGGTTGGCTTCTCATTGATGTGCTGGAATTGCTTATCCTCAACATCTCATCTTATGTTTGGTTTGAGCAAATCCAGGCAACATCTTAGCCTTCGGTTGAAGAACATTATGGCTGGAGCTTGGTTGGTGACTGCATGTGTCACATTCCGGTAAGCAAACAAGAAATTATCCACCTTGTGTTGTAGTGGTATGTCGTCGTTATACATTGCCTTTATTGCCTTTTAGAGTTCCAAGTCCTGTTGGAACACCTCTTTCGCGTCAGTTAGAATTTTTGACAGTCGTCCAGGTGTGACGTCATCATCCTTTTTGTCAGTCACAGTTAGCGCCTGAATGGAATACCAATACAATTGTATTTTTTGGATCCATTCACGTCCCAATAATGGTGGTCCTCCATCTTGTAGTATATATAGATACAGTTTCTGTGTTTCCTTGCCGTTGTATTTAACTGGCACCCTTATTTTTCCTCTGGGGTAGACTTTTTGCCCCGTGTATGTCTTCAATACAATGGACGTGTCCTTCAAGGGTATGTGTGAGAATAGCCGCTCATAGTCTCGTTGACTCATGACAGTTAGGGCTGATCCTGTGTCCAATTCCATCTTTACTTGGGACCCTGCTATCATGAGGGTGACCCAAATGGTTCGGTGATCCTCCTTTGCGATCACGTTGTGTAACTTTAGACAACTTAGTCTCCTGCTCCCGGAGTCATTATCACTCTCCTGATCTTCCGAACTACTGTCTGTCATTTTTTTTACTTTCTTGTACTTTTCCTTAGTAGTTCTTTTAGTGTTGGTTTTATTTCCCGACCTGCAGACTCTTGCTAAGTGTCCCATTTTCCCACATTGCCTGCATACTTTGTCCTTAAACCAGCAGTCCTTCTGATCATGGGTTGTTCTGCCGCAGCGATAGCACTTTTCTGCTCCATACGCCATTTCGTTAGCGCTGTATTCTTGTGGTTTCTGTTGTATTTCCGCAGCTCCCTGTGCTGCTGCTTCGTAGGATACTGCCACGCTGAAAGCCTGTTCTAGCGTCAGGTCCTTTTCCGAAAGTAGTCGTTTCTGGGTTCCTTCACTCTGGAGCCCGCAGACAAACTTATCCCGTAAGGTGTCTGCCAGTCCTGCTCCGAACTGGCAGTGCTTCGATAACTTGTGTAGTTCCGTAAGATAGTCAGCATTGCTCTCATCTTTGTGCTGGTTTCTTTTATGGAACTTGAATCTTACTGCTATCAGCAGCGGTGTAGGGTTTCGATGTTCCTGTAAGATATTGACAATCTCTTCAAAACTTTTCTCCATTGGTTTAGCTGGGGTAATTAAATTCCGCAATAGGCCGTACGTTCTCGCGCCCATCAAATTTAATAATACCGAAGCCTTCTTTCCATCGGCCACTTCATTTGCCTTGCAGTACACTTCAATTCTTTCCACATACGTGGTCCAGTCTTCTACCTCATTGTCAAAAGCAGTGATACTGCCACTCTTCGGCATCTTGGGTGGTTTAAAATGGTGCCTCCCACGCTTTTTCTTCTTCCCCAATGGATTAAAATGGCGCCTCCCGCGCTTTTCCTTCTTCCCCTTGCTGCCACGCTGCTCCTAGCGTTCTACAGGGTAATGGCGGTGACCCGCGGCTTCGGCGCGTCTCACTTTTCCTTCCCCTCATTTTATTTTCTCTACGCTGCCCGGTTCTTGAGCACCGACCGCGCCCTGTGTGCTCCACCCTCTCTCTCTCTCTTTTCCTCCCGACGACGCTGCAGGGCCCCTTTGCAGAGCTGCTTGATCGAGCTCGAGCCCGCCGCAGTCCGGATGGGTCAACGCACTACCTGCTACCAGCACGATTTGCTGGAACACCTTGACTGGGGAGCCAAGCCCAGCTCTCCACAGCCTCCCCTGCAATTCTCCGAACTCCGATGGATCCTTGGGCGGTTGCCCGCGGTCGACGCCCGTTGCTCTGACTTCGACCTCCAAGAAGCTTCTTCTCAGGGAAAGATCCCCGTGAGGTGATGCAGTACTGCAGGTGAGTTCGAACCTGCTCGTCGCCAGTGTAGTGTCCGAGTATCAATAATACACGGACTGCAGGAGAACAATAATAACAGGTATTTACTGAACAGAGGGTAAACTTAAGACTGAAATACAGAAGCCTGCTATGGCTTTATATACAGGTGTGGTCACTGCCGGTACTGCAGTATAAAATCAGTTCTCTCTTAAAGGTACATACACAACACTACCCGCTTACTGTTTACATGCCGGTAGATGATTTTTGTGTTCCCTTTTACGTTGACTGCCATTCTACTCTCATATTCTCTCTTTGCCAATCTTATTTTCATCTTCACTTCCCCTCTCCACTTATTGTATTTGGTCTGGTTCTCCCTTGAAGAATTCACCTGACATTCATCATACACCCTCTTTTTTTGTTTCATCATCTTCTCAATCTCCCTCGTCATCCAAAGAGCACTTGCTTTGGTTCCCTTACCCTTTCCTCTTGTTGGAATGTACCTAGCCTGTACTTGAAACATCTCCTCCTTAAAGATCACCCATTGTTCCGTTACAGTTTTTCCTGGTTCTATATTACCCTGGCTAGATCCTTTCGCATCCCATTGAAGTTAGCCCTATTCCAGTTTAGAAGTTCCACTCTACATTGTTCCTTGCTCCTCCCAATTGCTAATCTAAATCTTATGGTACGATGATCACTCATACCGAAGTGTTCTCCCACCGGCACTTGGTCAACCTGGTCCACCTCATTCCCCAGCACTAGATCCAGCAATGCCTCCTTCCTAGTTGGGCCAAGAAATTCTCCTGAACACTTTTCAGAAATTCCTCCCCATCCTTTCCCTTTACCCTAGCATTATCCCAATCGATATTTGGGTAATTAAAACCCCCCAATATCACCACTCTATAGCTCTTGCATATCTCTGCGATTTCCCTGCAGATTTGCCCCTCTACTTCCTTCTCAATATTTGGAGGCCTGTAGAATACTCCCAATAGCGTGATCATACCCTTTTTGCTCTTCAACTCTAAACAAATGGATTTTGTCCTTGTCCCCTCAAGAACATCTTCCCTTTCCAATACTACAATGTCTTCCTTAATCAGCACTGCCATCCCACCTCCCTTTTTTCCTTCCCTATCTTTTCTGAACACCTTGTACCCTTGAATATTAAGTGCCCAGTCCTCGCCGTTTTTAAGCCACGTTTCCGTTATTGCCATACAACTAATTGTGCTTGTAGCTCACCAAACTTTGTGCGTTTACGTACATGCATTCTAAACCCATTTTTGAATTTTTCGTAGTCTTTCTTAGTCTGCTCCTATCTAATATGGTATGACTTCCACCTCCAGCACTATCTTCCCCTTCAGCACCATCCAACACACACACTCTTCCATGCACTCAATTCCTCCCCTCCACTCCTACATGCTGGTGCCCATCCCTCTGCCAAGCTAGTTTAAACCCTCCCCAATAGCACTAGCAAACCTCCCCATGAGAATATTGGTCCCAGCTCTGTTGAGGTGCAACCCGTCTGGCTTGTACAGGTCCCACCTTCTGCAGAAATGGTCCCAATGCCTCAGGAATCTAAAGCCCTCCCTCCTGCACCATCTCACCAGCCACGCATTCATCTGTTCTATCCTTCTATTCCTGCACTCACTAGCATGTGACACTGGGAGTAATCCGGAGATTACTACCTTTTGAGGTCCTGCTTTTTAATCTCTCTCCTAGCTCCCTAAACTCTACCTGCAGGGCCTCATTCCTCTTTCTGCCTATGTCGTTGGTACCGATATGGACAACGACCTCTGGTTATTCACCCTCCTCCCTCAGAGTGTCCTGCAGCCGCTCAGTGACATCCTTGACCCTGGCACCAGGGAGGCAACATACCATCCTGGAGTCATGTCTGCATCACAGAAACGCCTATCTGTTCCCCTAACCAATGAATCCCCTATCACTATTGCTCTTCCACTCTTCTTCCTCCACCCCCCCTGTGCAGCTGAGCCACCCGTGGTGCCGTGACCTTGGCTCTGGCTGCTCTCCCCAGAGCAGCCATCACCCCCACCAGTTTCTAGAACGCGATGCGAGCAAGATGCACTCTGGGGATTCCTGTCCTACCTGCCTGGTCCTCCTTCTCTGTTGGTGGTCACCCATTCCCTCTCTGCATGCACATTCTGAGGCTGCGGTGTGACCACTTCTAGAAACGTGCTTTCCAAGTATTTCTCAGGCTCGCGGATGCACTGTAGTCACTCCAGCTGCCGCTCAAGCTCTGAAACCCAGAGCTCGATTTGCTGCAGTTGGCGACACTTCCTGCACGCGTAGTCATCCAGGCCGCAAGAAGCATCCAGGATTTCCCACATGGCACAGGATGTGCAAATCACGGGACTGAGCTGCCCTGTCATGCCTCTATTTAGCAGACTATGGAGGTAACTTAGCAGAAATAAACTTAACAAGATACACTCAACAGCTACCCACCAATCAGCACCTCCCTCTATTAGCTATGAACTACTTAGCAGAAATATACTGAAAAATGAGCTACAGCTGACACCATGACTCATGAGCCTCATTATACCAGGATTCTGCCTTAGTCCATGGTTTCCTGATGGGAACATTAGCAAGAGCTGCAGGGACTATCAATTTGCACAGTCAAGTGGCTTACAACCAACATTTATGATGTTAAATTTGATCAGTTTCAATTGAGTGCCAACTGATATATTTTAATTTCCAACCAGCTTCATTTTGAATCTTTTTTCAGAAATCAAGTAGAGAATGCTGGGCAGATATTGGGTAGAAATTCATCTTGGGCAATAGTGCAAAGTGGGCTGCATCGCACCAACCTTCTGTTAACGCCTCACCTGATATTCAGTTCCATTGATGTCAATAGAACTGAATTTCTACCCTACGTCTATAGCCCATGCTATATAGTATGGCCAGGTTTTGCGTGGAGAATAACAGTGAGGCTATGAGCACTCATCGTTATTATGGAACAAATACAACAGCAACTTCCAGTCTCCGCACATGCACATTTAAACGTGGAAATCCGGAAGTTGCTGTCAGTGATACCCCGCTCCTCCACAGGCTGCACTATTAGGTTGATTGGCTATGATAAATTGACCCTTAGTGTTAGGGGGATTAAATACGTGGGGTTACGTGTTGGTGTAGGGTTACGTGGATCGGGTGGGATATGTGTCGGTGCAGGCTCGATGGGCCGAAATGGCCTCTATCTGCACTGTGGGGTTTCTGTGATTCTGTGATTCTGTGATAACAGATCTCGCAAATAGAGTTGGCACTAAAATCAATGCAATGGCGTGAAGTTGCGGTACTTACCCACTAGTTCCCCATAAAGATGCCATAAAAAGTTAAGGCTGGTGCATTCAGGAGTTAGTGAATTTTTAATGGCGTGTTAATTAATAATTACTACCAAACAACTTCTCTTGTAAATTTAATTTTACAAGCATGGAGTCTCATTCCTTCAGACATTAATTAGTGTTGGCGATATTAAAAGAATGTAAAGAATTTTCTTTTTTACTTTTTCTTAGTCGCTTTTATCTCTCTCCCTTAATCCCATTTGTATTTCTAAATCTTTATTTTGCTTTCTGTATGCGATTTAAATCTAATTTATACTTCCTGCTTTATACTTCCTGGTTTAGACTCTGCGGGCAGGATTTTCATTGGGCCGTGGAGGCGGAATTGGAGGCGTGTGGGGGGTTAAAATCCTGAAATCGGAGGACCCGACCCCATCCCGCCCCCAAAAATAGGGAGGTATTGCTTCAGTTGTACAAGGTATTGGTGAGACCGCACCTGGAATACTGCGTACAGTTTTGGTGTCCATACTTAAGAAAGGACATACTTGCTCTCGAGTCAGTACAAAGAAGGTTCACTCGGTTAATCCCGGGGATGAGGGGATGGACATATGAGGAGAGGTTGAGTAGATTGGGACTCTACTCATTGGAGTTCAGAAGAATGAGAGGCGATCTTATTGAAACATATAAGATTGTGAAGGGGTTGGATCGGGTGGATGCGGGGAGGATGTTCCCGATGATGGGTGAAACTAGAACTAGACTAGAACTATAGTCTTAGAATAAAGGGGCTGCTCTTTCAAAACTGAGATGAGGAGGAACTACTTCACTCAGAGGGTGGTAGGTCCATGGAATATGCTGCCCCAAAAAGCTGTAGAAGCTACATCATTACATAAATTTAAAACAGAAATAGACAGTTTCCTAGAAGTAAAGGGTTACAGGGAGCGGGCAGGAATTTGGACATGAGTCTAGGTTCGGATCGGTCATGGCCCTGTGGGTAGCAGAGCGGGCCCAGGGGCCGTGTAGCCTGATCCTGCTCCTATTTCGTGTGTCTAATTCTGTTAGATTCAGGAGATGGTTCTGTGATAGTGGATTGGCGGTTAGGATCAGATCAGCCATGATCTTATTGAATGGCGGAGCAGGCTCGAGGGGCCGATTGGCCTACTCCTGCTCCTATTTCTTATGTTCTTATGTTCTTATGTTACTGGATACATTGAACATCTGAATATTGATACGAGTAAATGCAAATGTAGAAATTCCTTCAGAAACAGGATAAAAGTAATTAGGTCTCCTTTCATTGAAAAAGTAATAAGCACACACCTGTTATTTCTGAGGAACAGGATGCTTATTCAATATAGACGTTTAGAACAATAACAACAAACATTTACAAAGTCCAAATATCATTTTATTTCCAGTTTACTGACACAACTGCAAGCGACAGTAATGGGTCAGGCTTTTAGATGCGGTACAAGTCCCCCAAACTATTTGTAACCATATGCTGTAAGACATTTAAATTCACCCTGTCCTTTAACCAAAGTTCAGACCCGTGGAACAAACAACACAAAACACAAGGATTTGAGAATAACGGGCGGAGGGCTGCGATTTTGAAAAATCTCTGCCTGGACCGGAGGGCTCCCGGGAGGCGCAGAGTTCCTTACCTGGGCCTCTTCAAACTGCCGGTGTGCAGGGCACGCGTATCCCAGGGGCGCAGGTAGTTCGCAGCATCCCTGGGATCACATGGGCCACGGGGAGCCAATCAGAGCAGGGAATCTCCATTCATAGATTTGACAGGAAGACCTGTCAAATCTATGAATAGAGACCCCCAAAATATAAGTAAAACATCAAATATTTTTTTTTTTAAACATCACATTTTTAAAATGACTATAAATAATTACATAAATTAACTATTTTAAACAAAAATTAAATTTTTGAAAAAAGTAATTAAAGTTTTTAACGGGGCTAAAGATAAACTTACTTTTCTTTACAGTATTTAAAAATGATAAATCAGTGGAAATTTTTTTTTTACTTTCTTCAACTCTTAGCCGCAAAAGCAGGCCTTGCACCTGCTTTTACAGGCGTGAGAATTGTAAGTGTTTTCTGCGGGCAGAGGCCCTGCTCCAGCGCAGCCAGATGATCTGTCAAGAGCTTTCTTGACAGATCGGAAATCCCGGTTTCCAGCGCATGCACAGTGCATGCCTGAAACCGGTATTTCCGATGTCCCTACGGGTGAATACACAGCGCGTACTCACCTGTAGGGATCGGAATTTCTGCCTCAACTTTCTTTTTACTTAAAAACAGCAAGAGGCTACAAGTAAGCTCATACAAACTTGTTGAATATAATACTCCTGATTATATCTAAGCATACACAGGTTTATTCCCTTACTTTAAGATCAAGTGATAATAAGCCAAAACTACATAAATACTAACACCAGCGAGCGGTCAGTTTGGCGATGGCTAGACGTACGACTTAAACTGACAACTGGCTAGGTTGCCTCCCCCAACTGCAGCAGCCCCAAGTGTCTTAAAACAGCATCTTTTATATCCTAAAAACCTGGGCAGGCTCCTCAATGCGTATGTGTCCCAAACTGTGTGACAATTTATATCCTAAAAACCTGGGCAGGCTCCTCAATGCGTATGTGTCCCAAACTGTGTGACCAATGGTCAGCAGTTGTTTTCCTCTTCTTATCAGTGGGCCCCAAAGCCATTCACACCTTTTGCCTGAAGATGTTCCTGCCTTTGTATTGCTCAACTGTTTGTTCCTGCTCAGGGTCTGTCACTTCTATATCTGATTAACAGCTTTCGTACAAAGTTCTCACAGGAACCAAACTTCCAACCTTCCAACCTACCGAAGCATACTGGGATATTAAATTTGGTCAACTTTTTAAGTTTGGTCAAGTTATAGCAAATTCTTACAGCAAATGGCTTATTCTTACAATGCTGTTCTGTACATATTACATGCCAGAACTCACTGACTTGCTCCGGTTGAGCGCTGACATCGAACATATATAGAACAGGCATTCAATCTGCTGATGTGTTACTGCAGCAATCACGACGAGCCATCTCACTGGACTGGATCTACTCTGCAGAGTTATTGAAGACTTTGGCGGAGGTCTATAGATTTCCACCGCTTTCTTCCGGCTCTATGCCCTGGCAACAGCTGCATACACGGGCGTGCTTTGGAGAGGGCGGTAAGTGGAGCTGCAACATCTAAAATCGCCGAGCATTGCACGCCAATCGACGTCACGCTACTGATCATTAAAATATTTGCGGTGAGTGCAGACAAGGGCAGCGTTGCTGACCTGCCCAATATGGCGGCCACCACGTTCTGCACCAGAAGTGGGCAGAAGTGAGGTGGCTGCATTTTTTCATCAAAACCGGCTAAAGATTCCAATTTCTAGGCCAAAATTTCTACAAATATAAAAAATAATGAAAACATGGAAAGACTTTAAAATAATTGAAACCACAGAGAGAGAGGATTCAATTTGTAACAAAACCAGAAAATGCTTGAAACACACAACAGCGAACAGATAAGTTAATGGCTCGGAATTTGCGGTCAGCAGCAACACGACGGTGATTGCCGCTGACCTCGAAAAAAGCAGCTCACAAAAATCTCGTGATCTCAGATGTCATAAAGCTGTTTAAACAGCCAATCACATTGAAGAATTCTCACAGACAGTAAACCAGGAAATAAAAAGCAGCTTTTATCATTCACTTTTTAAAAAGTTTACAGAGAGCAAAATAAAGATTGGGACTTTCACATGGGGTTAAGGTAGAAGCTAAAATATGATAAACAAACCTAAAAAAGTAGATACTTTTTATTATTTTAAAAATCTAGTCGTTTTTATCATAATGGAGAAATTTGACATTCCACAAATATAAAATTAGTTTTTCACAGCTAGAACGGTTGTTCAGCAGTCAATAAGCTGTTAAAAACCAGGTTACACTTCTTGCGACACGGCTTAACATTTTATGGGCTTTTTAACAGTGATATTAGAGCAGAAAAGGGGAAGTTTTTGTCAGTTCAAGTGATTTCAGTGTTTACCGGCTCTGGGGAGATCCACTGCGCAGCATGTGGCGGAGCAGGGAATGACTGACTCCAACTTCAGGATTTCCTCATTTATCTATGCATGCGCTAAATTCTGAAGTTACGGGCAGTTTCAGAGGGGTAATGATGGCGAATGTTGACAGTTTCTCCGTCATTACCGTCGTAAAATCCAAGACATTGGGAGATATTACAAATGAACAACATTAGACAAAACCTTAACAAAGGGGAATAGAAGTGAAAAAAACAAGTACACACAAATAATGAACCCACACAAATTGAGAGGGTTGTAAAAACAAAGATATATAAATAAATTCACGTTAAAAGTAAAAAAAACTTAACGGTTATTACCAATTCAAAACTAAGGATCACAAAAGCAGATAAAGCCATTCCAGAAAACCAACAGCAACAAATTACAATTCGAGATAGTAGCCACATATATCTTCTTATATATATAAAGGAATCGATCTGTCTGTCTGTCCTTCTGTCTGTCTGTCTGTCCTCACATGTGCGTCTGTCCGGCTATGCGCTTGAAAGTTATAGAGCGTACCTACGCGCGCGTTACCTCCGAAGAAAGCTTACGGTTCCGGGATGGTCGTAAGCATATTTACTTTTCGGTCGGACGAAAATTGTTCGTGCCTTATGCAAAAAACCTTCAAAATTAAACTCATTATCTGCTACTTAGCATTGATTGACTGACGTCAAGATTCGACCAATCCTGTGCCGTCACGATTGACCAATCCTACAGTACAGTCCCCTGATGGTTGGCCAATCGGTGTGTGTGTGTGTGGGCGGGACTAATCGTTTTCATCTCAGGGATCTGGCAGCCATTGTTTCACTGCCATTACTTCAGCTTCCAGCTCAAACTACTTTGATCATCCAGCTTTGAAAAAGTTAGTATCTCTTTTAAAAATAACATAAGATTTACCAAAAATGTTTTATAAGTACTTTCACTTTCATCTTTCAAGGTATTAAAAGGTAGAAATGTTGCCCGGCAGCAGATTCACAGAGGGACAGACAGACAGGGCCTGAAAGCCTGGTACTTGATTTAAAATGTTGCCTGGCACCTGATTCACAGAGGGACACAGAGAGGCCCCAAAGCCTGGCACTCGATTTAAACCGCCCGGCCCAAAACAGCCCTGGCAAAGCCAGGCTCCCCCCAGCTAGTTCTGTCTGTTTGTCTGTCTGTCTGTCCTTCGGTGTGTCTGTCTGGCTATACACTCTAAAGTTATAGAGCGTACCTACACGTGCGTTACATCAAAAGAAAGCTTACGATTCCAGAACGGTCATAAGCGTATTTACGTTTCGGCCGGACAAAAATTGCGCCCACGGTATCCAAAAAACATTCAAAATTCCGCTCATTATCCGCTCATTAGCATCGAGTGACGTTGAGGTCGACCAATCGTACGGTCGAGCGACCCGACGGTCGACCAATCGCTGCGTCGCGGGGGCGGGTTCGTCGCGCGTGCTGGCCCTCCTAGAGTCGAGTGACAGGACGATTGACCAATCCTACGCTGCGGTGACATGACGGTTGACCAATCAGTGCATGTGTGGGCGGGCCTTATCGTTCTGAACCGAGGTGAGTGGCCACCATCTTGATTTCAAACTGTTCATTTCTTTTTCCCCACTTTCTGCATGTTTCTTTTCAAATCTACATTTCCAGCAAAAAAAAAGTTGCTTTTAAAACACAAATTGTTTTTTAAAAAAGTTAATTAATTTGTAAATCTTTTCTCTAACCTCAATAATTTTCCTACCTTTCACCTTTTTTCCAGGCACGGGGCCTAGGCTTCTCCAACTGCCAGCAGTGCAACTCTAGTATCTATATATATAAATGGATACGTCTGTCTGTCTGTCTGTCTGTCTATCTGTCTGTCTGTCTGTCTATCTGTCTGTCTGTCCTTCGGTGTGCGTCTGTCCGGCTATATACTCGAAAGTTATAGAGCGTACCTACGCGTGCGTTACGTCAAAAGAAAGCTTATCATTCCAAAACGGTCGTAAGCGTATTTACGTTTCGGCCGGACAAAAATTGCGCCCGCGGTATCCAAAAAACGTTCAAAATTCCGCTCATTAGCATCTCATTATCCGCTCATTAGCGATAGAGTGACGTCAAGGTCGACCAATCGTACGCCGGGTTCCTGGCGCGTGCGGGCGGGCCCTCCTACAGTCGAGTGATGGGACGATTGACCAATCCTACGCATTGGTGACCTGACGGTCGATCAATCGGTGCGTGTGTGGGCGGGCCTTATCGTTCTGAACCGAGGTGAGTAGCCGCCATCTTGCTTCCATTCTTCCTTTCTTTTCAAATATACATTTCCAGCATAAAAAAAAAGTTGCTTTTCAAATACAAATAGTTTTTAAAAAAGTTAATTAATTTGTACATCTTTTCTCTAACCTCTATAATTTTCCTACCTTTCACCGTTTTTGTAGGCCTCGAAGCCTCGGCCTCTCCTCCACACCCACGCCCGAGCTAGGCACCTCCCGGCCCCCCGATCTCCCGAGCGCCCCCCGATCGCCCGAGGCTCCGCCCCCTAATCTCCTGAGGCTCCGCGGCCCCCCGGCTGATCGCCCGAGGCGTCTCTCCCCCCTCGATCTCCGAGGCTCGCCCCGGCCCGATCGTCCCGAGGCTCGCCCCCCCCAATCTCCCGAGGCTCGCCCCCCCCCGATCTCCGAGGCTCGCTCTCCTGAGCCCCGCCCCCCGCCCGAGCCTCTTGAAGCCGGCTCGGGCGGGGGGCGGGGCTCAGGAGAGCGAGCCTCGGGAGATCGGGGGGGGCGAGCCTCGGGAGATTGGGGGGGGGCGAGCCTCGGGAGATCGGGGGGGGGCGAGCCTCGGAGATCGAGGGGGGGGCGAGCCTCGGGAGATCAGCGGGGGGGGGCGGAGCCTCAGGAGATTAGGGGGGCGGAGCCTCGGGAGATCGGGGGGGGCTCGGAGAGATCGGGGGGCGGGGCTCGGCAAATCGGGGGGGTGGGGCTCGGGAGATCGGGGGGGCGGGGCTCGGGAGATCGGGGGGGCGGGGCTCGGGAGATCAGGGGGTGGTGGGGCTTGGGAGATCAGGGGGGGAGCCTCGGGAGATCGGGGGGAGGGGGGCGGAGGGGAGGGAGATCGGGGGGCGGGGCTCGGGAGATCGGGGGGGGCGGGGCTTGGGAGATGGGGGGGGCGAGGCTCGGGAGATCGTGGGGGGGTGAGCCTCGGAAGACCGGTGGGGGGGGCAGGGCTCGGGAGATCGGGGGGGGGGCGGGGCTCGGGAGATCGGGGGGGCGGGGCTCGGGAGATCGGGGGGGGGCGGGGCTCAGGAGATCGGGGGGGCGGGGCTCGGGAGATCGGGCCTCGTGAGATCAGGCCTCTGGGAGGGCGGGGCTCGGGACATCGGGGGAGCGGGGCTCGGGACATCGGGGGCGGGGCTCGGGACATTGGGGGGCGGGCTTCGGGACATCGGGGGCGGGGCTCGGGATATTGGGGGTGGGACTTGGGATATCGGGGGGCGGGGCTCGGGACATCGGGGGACCCCCCTCTCCCTCCCCTCCCCCTCCCCTCTCCCCCTTCCCCCCTTCCCCCCTCCCTCCCCTCCCCCTCCCCTCTCCCCCTCCTCCCCCTTCCCCTCCCCTCCGCTCCCCCTCCCCCTCCCCCTCCTCCCCCCTCCTCCCCCTCCCCCCCCTCCCCTCCCTCCCCTCCCCCCACCTCCCCTCCCCCCTCCCCCTCCCCCCTCCCCTTCCCCCCTCCTCTCCCTCTTCCTCACCCACCTCCCCTTCCCCCTCCCCTTCCCCCCTCCCCTCCCTCTTCCCCCCTCTCTTCCCCCCTCCCCTTCCCCCCTTCCCCCCCTTTCCCCACTTCCCCCCTCTTCCCCCCACCTTCCCCCCTCTTCCCCCACCTTCCCTCCCTCTTCCCCCCACCTTCCCCCCTCTTCCCCATCTTCCCCCCAGTCGCTCTCTCTCTTCCCCC